>NC_053436.1:99112787-99486509 GCF_007990345.1 Gossypium hirsutum | reverse complement strand
CGAACCACATCACGTACGGTTGTGCGATACGACAATGTGACCACTTAGCTTAGACACACGGACGTGTCCTCAGGCCGTGTGATGATTTCTCATTTCACGATAAACATGGGCTGGACGCAAGCCACACGGTCGTGTCTCTTTTTAAACTCATATTATTTTTATTTTTACTTTTATTTCTATTTATTTTTAAAGACTCATGTTTATATTTTTAAACTCTGCTTATCCTTATGATTATTATCGAATTATTCCCTTAATTCTCTTTCACAGTGGTATCTTCTCATTTATCCCTCAGAATCATGCCTTTCCTTCAGCTTTGTCTTCAATTCTCGCTTTCAGTAATCCAAGGATTTCATCCACAATTTCAGGGCAGTTTCACTTCTCTCCCTCTCTTTTGATATTATCTTTATATCACTATTATATATCTTTGTACATTGAGGACAATGTACATCGTAAGTGTGTGGGGGGTTATTTATACCATTACTAGAAAACCCCTGAATTTTTATCTTGTCTCAAATAATTTTCTCATATCACTATTAGAATGGATTTTGATTAATTTATGATTTTTTATTGATATGTCTTGAATTAAAACATAGGCATTTATGCATTGACTGTTTAAACTTGAAGGAGTTAGAGAATCAAGCATGATAAGTTGGTTTTTGAGAATTAAAAATTTTTAGGTTGTTTCCCCAACTTTAGGTATTATCTTGAGTTGAAATTCGCAAGATTAATATCAAAAAGCCATAATTTTTGTGAGATCTTGAGCCTTTAGAGTATATATTATTTCTTTCATGCTCACTTTTATTGTTGCTATGAGTGCGTCAATATTGATTTGCTATTCTAGAACTTGCTTTTATTATGCATGTCAAGACCACACCATTGATCTAATATGTCGAGATGATAAAAGCACTTAGGTTTAACCCACTCACTCCATAAAAGTCTACCTTCATAATTAACCATTAGTGAACCCCCTTGAGCCTAACAAGCCATTCATTGATTTACTCTCAATATTAACCCATAGCCCATTATTGTTGAAATCCCCTCATTTGATCCCTATTTTTTTTGAGATTTGATTTGAATAAATTGCTTAGCTAAGTTTTATTTTTGATAGTTAGCAAAGTTCTATGTTAACTTGATTTGTTCTTAATAATAATAATAATAATATACATACATATATATTAGTAGTAATTCTTTGTTTTTGATCTTAAGTATTTAATTCCATATTCCATGAAGAAAAGCTCAATTCTAAGATCTTCTAATTAGGAATGTAATTTGTCAGTTTTAGTATTTTTTCTAGTTAGGTAATTTTTCAATTCAATCTCAATTCTAACCTTTTCTTTCAGCTTGTGACCATACCCCCTAACCAAAGCCACGTTACAATCCTCTAAAGACTTTTTTATTGATGTATCATCTCAATAATATAGTGGTGGAGATTTAATTTTCACGCAAGCCTATGGTAATAGCTTTTCATATTGACTGTTGAGTGCTAAATTTCTTGTCCTTAAACACCTCGAGTGGTTTGAGTGAATCTTTAGTGAGGATGTGAAACTTTGTGATATTTTGAATCAAAGGTAATTACTTAAATGAAGGGAGACACCTATGTTTTCATGATAAAATGCTCAACTTGGAATGTTTGAAACTTTGATGTTCTTCAAGTTGAATTTTCAATGTATGATTACTTATGGATTATTTTGAGATACTATTGATGAGAATTATAAGTTGAGAAAAATTTACTTTGATTGTGAGTTGAGTATTTTGCTTAAGGACAAACAAACGCTTAACTGTGGGGGTATTTGATAAGTCGTAATTTATACATATTTTTATCCCATGCTTAGCATATTTTTGGATGAATTATCAGTAGATTTGTGGAATTCGATGTTCATAATCCTTTAATTTCATGTTTTATACTTATGTCAGCATAGGAGAGTAAAAAGAGCGAGAAACGGCAAAAAACGGAGAAAAAGGGTCAACGTGGGAAATCAACATTGCCTGGACTTCCTCACACGGGTAGTTCACACGCCCATGTCTATTTAATAGATTGCAACACGGCCTAAGCCACCTCACACTGGCGTGTCACACGGGCGTGTCCCTATCGAACCCAAGCTTATTCCTATTCAGAAAATGCCACTCTTGAGGGTTTTGAAGCATTCTAAAGCCTATATAAACACCCCAGGAGGTACCTAGAGAAGACACGCGGAGTAGGAGGCAAGGAATTACTCGAAGAAAGCCTATTGATCCATCTTAGAAGCCGGATTCTCCTTCAAGACTGAAGATCTCCCTTCAATTTCCTTCAAGGGTTTTTGGGTTTTCTTTATGTTTTGTTATTATTATTCTTCTGGGATGTTTCCTTTTACACTTATGAGCTAAATCCCCTAAATACCTAAGGGGGATCAAAACCTAAGATGGATCTTGTTACTATTTTCTGAATTATATGATAAATACTTGATTTGTTCTTAATTATGTGTTCTTAATTCTTGTTTTAATATTTTAGGATATTGATTCAAGTATTGATGTGTTTATTCAAAGGAACAAAAGTCCCTGTCTAAGAGTAGATCTAGCATAATTAAGCGGAGTTGATTGCACCCCTAGACATAGGGTGACATAAATCTGTTGGATTAGGGTCAAACCTAATAAGGGAATCCATAGTTCGAGTTAATGCAACACTAGGGGTTTTAATTAGAAAGAGATTTCAATTAATCAACCTAGGGTTAGACGTTGTTAGTCTTGAGAGAGATAATAATATAACTTAGGGATTTTTACGGATCAAGTCAAGTGAATAAATCGTCTGGTTCAGAGTCAAGTAACAAGTGAAGTCTAGGTGGATTTTTCCTTGGGTATTGTCCAAATCAATCAGTTTTCCCAAAAGTATTTCCCCAGTTTTCTTCCTGTGCATTCTTAGTTTAGTTAATTAGTTTAGATAAAGTAAATCCACTTATTTTTAGGCTAGATTATAAAAAGAAAGTTAATTCTAGTACTTTTAGTTCCTGTGGGTTCGACATTCTGATCTTGCTATAAACTATACTACTGTTTGATAGGTGCGCTTGCCTTCATCTTGATAATAGTTAGTTTTCAAGTACGATCAATCATAAATATAAAACTTATAATGAGACATCACATCATCCTTCCACAAAAAAAAATTCACCATTTTCACCTAGAAATCAAAATAATTTTCATGGTTACCAAGAGAGAAAAATAATAAGGAGACCATGGGAGCTAGAATATCAAGTTACATTTAAGAAATAGAAGCTGGAGGAGAAAGAAAATCAAGTTAAAGATTGAAATCAATATGACAAGGTAAAGAACATCAAGATTTCAATGTATTTTTAAGTTTGATATTATTGAAAAAGAATGGAAATGATGTTAAAGTAGAGTTTTCTTATGTAAAGTTCTATGTTCTTGATATGTTAGTGAAGGGAAATAAGAGAAAGTGATGGGAAATATTGTAGAGAAAGGAAATAAGTGTGTTATAAACTTGGTAATCAACATTTTGCACTAAAACAGTTTTGGATAGCAGCAATAGTTTAACTTTGAAAAATCCCCAAAAATTGTAGAAATCGAATTAGAGGTTGAATAAAATATAAAATTGAATTTTATTGAGTCTAGTTTCTCATAAAAGAAACAGTGTAAGCAATGGAATTGTAAATTATGAGTTATAATAAATTTTATGAGACAAGGTCAGAATGATTTTGGGTTCCTCTATTCTAACTTTGGAAAATCATCAAAAATTGTAAAAAAATAATTAGGGGTTTAAATTTATATTTTTGAATCATTATTCAGTTTGTTTTCAAGAGAAACAAGCAGAAACATCATCTAAACCCCTTAGTAAGAGATAATTAATTTTTAGTGAAGAAAGGTCAAAGCTATCAAACAGCAGAACAGGGATAAATTTGAAGATTTTACTGTACTTATTGGCTAAACTATAAATTTTGAATTTTTTATGGTAGAAATATATTTGAGTCTAGTTTCTAAAATATCAAGCGGATCTTATTCTTTAGCTCAGGATATAAATAATATAGTGACTATGACTTAAGTGGACAGCTTGCTATGAACAAATAAGTAAATAATGGAATTATATATATACATTAAGGATGTGGAATGGAGAGGAAAATGAGAAAAATATATGAATATTCAACTAGTTTGAGTTTACATTAAAAATGGCTAATTTGCATGTTTTATACTCAGGGGCCAAATTGAATAAAGTAAAACTTTAGGGGTAATTTTGTAAAAATGTCAAAAATGACCAAATTGAAGGGAATGAATTGTTTTATTGTCTAAATTAATAAATTGAATGAAATTATTAATTTAGATCAAGATTGAGTGAAAAATCGAAGAAAATAGAAATTTCCAAAATGCCCCTAAATCGTGGTATTTTTGCAATTTAGCCAGGTAAGTTCATATGGTTGAACTTTTATGATTATTTGTTAACTTAGAAATTATATAATGTATTATTTCATGTGTTTTTCATTGAATTGTGACTATTAAAAGTATATGAAAAGTAATTTGAATGTTCAAATTGAGCAGAACGCTGGATTAAGTACGATCATTCAGTAACAAATGAAATGATAAGTGATGAATTGATGGATAAGACCGTGGTTGGACCATGGCAAGTATGTAAATGTAAGACCATAGCTGGGCTATAGCATTTCAGTGAAAATGCCATAACTGGGTTATGGCATCGTGAACGTAAGACCATGGTTGGACCATGGCAGTATATGTGCATGTGTAAGACCATAGCTGGGCTATGGCATCATGAAGATGATAAGACCATATCTGGGATATGGCACTACGTGAGTAAGACCATGGCTGGGTCATGGCAATACAAGTGTAAGACCATAGTTGGACTATGGCATAAAGAAAACGATGTATTCAAATCCATAAGACGTTCTCCAATTTGTCAAAAATTGGTAAGTGACATATGAATAATATTGAAAGACTTATGATTATTATTGATATTGATCTGAAATAAGTGTACCCATTGATATTTAAATGATCCACAGGCAAAGTTCTGATATGAGAAAATAGGAGTTTGAAATGAATTATTACTGGTATATGCTGAAATACATGGAAATGATGGTAAATGAAATATTGATATAATAAAATGAATGATATATGTTTATGAAGAAACGAAAAAAGAATGATATGTATTATGACATGTAACTATGTAATTATCTTTATTATGTTGATACGAGGAAATTTTGTATGTTGTGATGAGTAACAAACTCAAGTGTAACCTGTCGAGAAAATAAGTTTATCAATGTTGAAATTATACGTAATGTGTACAAGTATGCTAACCAGTGTTGTTGCTTGATACTTAGCCAAATGTCAAGCTGTTGGTCGAATGGTGATATGAAGCATTGGAATGGTAAGTATTTAAGTGAAAATAGGTTAGTGCTCATGAAAGAGTGGTAAGGTTTAAATTATTCAATTTCTTATGAAACGACTTATCATGTGATTAAGTCGAAAAAAACTTTGGCTAAATGCACTAGCTTGTTACCATGGTTGAATGATATGTTTATGACTTGTGTGTCATGCATTGGAATAAGTGTAGAAATTAAAAAAATACAAATGAAAATAAAGAAACTTGGAAGAATTAAATATATTTAAAATTTTACTAAGCTTGGGATAATATGTATAAGTAATGTTGTGGATTTATTCACCTTGTGAATTGATGAATATAGCTTCATGAGTATTGGGATTATTAGAAGCTCAATTAGGTTGGAAGCTTGTCAAAGATATATCATACTATTCATTGGTTCTATCGGTAATTTTGGATTATTTGATTCTAGTTATAATGGCATGTATAGGTTAATTTGGCCAATGATGACATGTAAATGATTGGTTATGACTAGTCATTGGAACGACTAGTGATGAATATGTTTTGGTGTTTATGTATAAAAGTCTATATCATGGTATGTGTTTGAAATGGTTGATTGATAAAAATCATATTGGCATATTGATGATTGAAGTTAGTTAACATATTTGATATAATATGCATACATGTGAAAGTGGTATCTAGGCAAATATGAGTTTAAGATTGATACGAAAATAAATTGTCATTTGAGGTATCTATGGGTACATTGGTTGTATGTGGTTAATTGTCATGAATAAGACTTGATTTTGGTATGAATTAATTGACATGAAATAGCCTATTTTCATCCACACGAGCAGAGACACGGACGTGTGTCTCAGCCGTGTGTGACACACGACCTAGCACATGGGCAGGTGGCCTGGTCGTATGTTCCCTGCATCTTTAAAATTTTAAAATAGAAAGTTATACAACCTGGACACACAGGTGTGTCCCTGGTCGTGTGAGCCATACGGCCTACACACACGGCATGTGACCCCTGTACAAAAGAAAAATTTTAAATTACACGAAATTTTTTTCTATGTTCTCGATTTAGTCCCGACTCGATTCTAATGTATATTTTAGGCCTCGAAGGTCCATCTTAGGGACATTATGGTTAATATCGGAAAATGAATAGTAATGATACGAATTATACATGAATTTTTTGAAAACTCTGGTAATGCTCCGTAACCTTGTCTCAGTGACGGATATAGGTTAGGGGTGTTACAGGTGTATTGTCTTAACACGGACAAAACCGTCAAGAAGTTTCGGCCACAAAGTGCAATCGTTTTAGCATTGTGTTAGTAAGATATGAAAGCTCATTCAGTTCTTTAAAACTTACTAGTGTTGTTATGCATTGTAAGTAAATACGAGATTTTGGAAGTTCGAGAAGGGACTAGGCCAGAGTTAGTTGCACATCAGCAAATTTGTTTCTTAGTTGTAACTTGCATACAACGGGGTAACCCAGAGGCGGAGTCTCAAGGTCTTTGCTGTAAATGAAATTAAATGGTCAGATTACAAATTTTAGTATAAAGTGACTATTTTAAATATTAAAGATTAATTGGTGACATTGTTATATATTAAATTAAAGTTTATTCTTCGACATAGATTCTTGAAAGTTTTAAACTTACTTAATAGCAGTAACAAATTTAGTCTTGTTTTCATTCTTTTATTACTAATGATAAACGTGATTGAAAGTATAGGTTAAATCATAAGTTGGGTTGTGATATCCTATAGTCCGGACCAGACGATCAAATCGGGTATGAGGCGTTACAGTAGTAGCCATTATAAAAGGCAATAGGTTGAATCTAAACCAGCATTTGAAAAATGAGCTTTAAAAATAACAAATGCAAAGCATTCTATATGTTTCTGCAATTGGAAGCCTAATGTATGTTCAAGTTTGTACTAGACCTGGCATTGCATTTTTTGGAATGTAGGAAAGATATTGAAGTAATCCAAGTTTAGACCATCGGAGAGTTGTAAAGATAATGATGAGATACCTTAAAGGAACCAAAGATTACATGCTTATGTATAAGTAAACTAGTAAATTGGAGATAGTTGGTTACTTAAACTCGGATTTTGTTAGGTCTGTTATTTCATAAAAATCAATATCTAGATACATTTTTATGTTAGCCGGCGAAGCTATATTGGAGAAGTGGAAATCAAATCTTCTACCATAGATGTTGAGTTCGGTTTTTATTTTTAGGCAACCTAACATGGTGTATGGTTAAAGAGTTTTATTATGATTCTATTTCTAAGCAATTGAAAAAAATTTTGTGACAGTGCAGTTGTTGTTTTCTTATCTAAAAAAACAAAAATGGTAGTCAAAGTAAACAAAAGTGACTGTTGAATATATTAGCATTGAATTAATGGTTGTTGATCTTTTAATGAAAAACATGTTATTAATGAGTTTTAAGGATCATGTAGCATGAATGAGACTTGATTCTAGCTTATAATTTTGTTTAAAAAATAGATATCTTATTTATTTGGGTGTTTTTTTCTCATTATTTTTAAGTGTACACATTTATATTGAAAAGAATGATTTTTATTATAATCGACAATTATTGAAAAAATAAAATACACAGTGATATATGAAATATAATACTCACTCATAGACTATGATGATTCATATGTCCTGTTTCTTTTCTTAAGAATAAAATGAAAGCGATTTTGAGCATTATTCTATAACACTCAAATCCTAGAATCATCTTTAGTGTATAATGAAAATATATTTTTGTGTCCTAATTTTTATTTTTATTTTTCAATCAACCATACTTTTTTTAAGTATAGGTTCTAATCATATTTATTCTTTTTGATACAATATTTAGAATTACTCGTAGTCCCTCCTCAATCTATAAATAGGAGGATAATACGCTTTAGCACACTCGAATCTACCTCTTCCTGCATTAATAATAATTTCTATATCAATTGAGCTAAGACTCAATAGACTTTAATCTTTTTCATTATTTTCTAAAACCAACAACATGTTATTTAGATGTTATCCAACTTTACCCTGATTAGGTTTATGAAAAATAGAGTATAAAAAAGGCTTATGAATAATAGAGAGATCATTACTCAGAAACCACAAATCTATCCTATAAGACTGGGTCCTCCTACAAAATTACTCTCACAACACCAATCATAAAGCCACTATCATCCTTCCTATTTACTCCTTTCGCTAACTTAAGTTCACATTAAATTCATAGTAATAATAATAATATAATAAAAAAGCCAGTTCAGAGGAACACAAAGCCAAATTCATAGAAATTAAAATGGCAATGTTAAACCTACTAAACAGCCCTTTCTGTATAAGTAATTCTGGTGGTAGAGTTGTTAGGAATAGGGTTCTTCCACCTGCGATTCCAACATTTATTCATGTAATTCTGTATTTGTGTTGGTTCTCAGTTGGCTCTATTAAGCAAGTATTTTTGTTTGACATATATATTCATGTGGCGTAGGCAAGTTCAAAACAGGAGTCTAAAGCATTTGATACGGCAAAGGAAACTATAAAAGGAGTCAATGAAACAAAGGAGGCCACCAAAAACATGAAAGATAGTGCTATTTCTGCTGCTTCCCAAGTAATCAATTATTTTTATACTTATTAATTAAAGGTCTCCAATTTTTGTTGGTGGGATTGGGATTAAATTATGGTTTCATCCTCATGATCAATTATAATAAATATTAAAAAGCTTAAAAAAATGAGATTACAAAATAATGATCGTAACATCACATTGCCATTACTATCTATATCTCTTGGTTGATGTGTTGCGCTAGGGACTATATTATCGTATCTGTTTGCTACTAATTTCGAAACCAACAAAAATGGTAGGTGAACCAGAAGGCACAAGAAACTATAAAACTAGGAGCTAATCAAGCAGCAGATGCCCAAAAAACATGAAAGATAAGACTACTTCAGCTGCTAGCCAAGTAATTATTTCTTTATATACATTTCATGTTGAAATTCTTGAATTTTCTGCTGTTGGGGTAAGGACTTTAACTGTAGATTTTATTATATTCATTGCGACTATGAACTTAAATGAACGTTATTGGTGATCAAATATATGAGTTTGCTACTAATTTATTGGAAGGTGAGCGAGAAGGCAAAAGGAATGGCTGAGAAGGCAACGGATGCAGCAAAACAGGTATGGGACACTGCCATAGAAACTGCTCAAAAGGCTAAAGAAACTGTGCTTGGGAAAGCTGATGAATCCAAAGGAGGCATTAAAGAAAATAAAGAGAACTCATAATTTATTTCTAAAATGTTGAACCACAGCAAAATAAATTCACCCTAAGGTCAACTACCCAATTATTAGTTGTATACCTTATTCAGTTTCTTATTTCTAAAACCTTCAATTTTTTGTTTTTTAATTATTTATCTTCTTCTTTTTTAAAGCTATTTTCTTTGCCACTAGCCAGATACCACCATCAAATGTATTACTTTATCAGCAATCACCTATGACAAAAAATATTGTATACAGTGTATTTTCAAATAAATAATTTAATATAAAATTTTGTATATATAAATATATATTTTATATGATACTAGATGTGGGGATGGGGTAATATGATTTGAATTCATGTCTAACAAGTGTTTTAACCACTATTCCATATAAGTTAAGACGTAAATATATTTATATATTCATCTAATAATCACAATCTTCATATTTATATAATATATAGGATAAAATATGCCATTAAGTTTTTATATTCTTCACAAATTTAAAATTTAGTCATTATACTTTTCTTTTTAAGAATTTAATAAATCTATTTATCAAATTTCAAAATTCAAGTCCAATTGTTAACACAAAATAAATAAATTAAATAAATTAAGTTCAATTGCAAAACCTCCTATACATATTTTCTTTCCCCCTCTATTCAAACAACATTTAAAGTTTTTAATATCTCATCTTTACTACTAATCAATTTCACACAAGCATACAAAATTAACCATCACCATTGCCCTTAAACAGGAAATTTAAGGTCTAATTACTCATCTAATAGTTTTTTCTCACCAATCTCACATTGTTTATACACATAGACTATCACAATTTTAACATTTTCTACAGTAGACATGTAATGCTAATAACAACCAATTGTATAAACTTAATTTTAGCCCAGTTGATATTAAACCCTCACCTGTACCATCTGTCATCAAAGAATATCTCAAAATCATCACCAACTCAAATTTTAGTATTTTTTTTTATTTCTTATTAAGCAAAGATAGAGAGAAGAAAGAAAAAGCATTTAACTTAGGTGCACTATTTACACCCTTACAGTGTGTTTGGTTCAGTGAATTAGCTAATCCATTACGCCCTGATTACGCGCCTATTACATTACGCTCCTATTCCGGCATTTGGTTCACTGTAATAGGTATTACGCGCATAATACAATCCCGACCTAATCCCCAAATTCCCTGCTTTTCTAATCCCTTCTCAAATCGCGTATTACACATTACGTCCGGCTTCCCTTCCCAACTCTCTGTTTTACCCTCCCTCCCTACCCGACCCTCTCCTCTTCTGTCCTCATAATTTCTCCTCGTCTGCCTTTATCGATTTTCTCTGTCGATCGTTTTTTCCCTTTCATTTGTTGCAGCACGTTTGAAAGCCACTGCTTCATTAGGTTCTCTCGATCTTGGCGTGAGGTATGGATGAACTTTTCATTTTAGTTTTCTGTCTTTGCCTTGGATTGTGGGTGCTTTGCATGCTGATTTGCTTGTCTTTTCTGAAGCATGATTAGAGAGGGTTATAAATCATCATCTTCATTGCATGAGAAGCATCGGTTGTTTATTTCTGATAGTTGAATCGATTGTTTATTTTAAAAAAAAATTTAATTGAATAATCATGATAAAGTTGGAGATATTATGAGCAGTAATATGTATATATTGGGCTGATAATAGGATGTGAGTTATGAAATCTGTTCTATCGAAATAATTTCTGTTTAAAAGAAAATCCGACACCCCCACCCTTAAGAAATTGTGCAGTGCGGTGCTTCTCTACTGTTAAATACAATAAAAATGCATTTCTCCATCCCCAGTCTTTTTCCTTCTCAATAAACCCCAGCTCTAAGGAAAACTTTGGTCTTACCTATCTGCCATGCAAGTTGTGTTAAACAAAGAGTAGTAAACAAATTACAAACCCACTGATAAATGAACACTGATTGTTGTGTATGAATGATCACGCAAAATCTTTAATCATGAAGCATAAAAAATATGTTCTAATAACATACTGGCAAAGGTTGTCCAATGCAGGACTTTCATTTGATTTTACGATAAAGCTGAGAGTAGATAATGTTCTAATATCTGATCTATGATTTGAATGTTGTTTTCATTCTTTCATGCTATTCGAGCAAGTATTGTTCTCAATTTGACGGCTTATTATCTTTAAATGCTTCTAACAGTATCATCAACTGATTAATCAAATTTCGCAAGATAACAACTGTATTTAGTTTCTGATTTTCTTACCTGAAAACTTCAGTAGACCTTTCTCTCTAGGCTTGGATATTTTTGTTTTGTTTGGGTTAAGGGTGTAAACCATGATGGATGATATGACCTGTATATTTTCCTGTGTTATGGTGGAGATTATGTTTCTCAGACTAATGCCAGATATGCATTTTTGTTAAACTATCTCTTGGGAAAAAAATGATTTGTGTGGTCCAATGCAGATAGAAGGGAATAATGCGAATGCCAATGATGCAATATGCTCGACAAGGATGGTTATGTATCTGAAACAAATGCCACAAACATTGTAAGACTAGGATTTCCCCCTAATAGCTTAGATCTATATATGAATTAGGGGTTTGGGGAACATTAAGACTGAGTATTGTTCTTGGATTTGTTCATACATTTTTGTCTCACAATTTATGCCAACAAGTATATACAACAAGTCTATTTAACAAGTCCTTCCAAACACATTTTGTAATGGTGGGATCTTGTGCACATCTTGTAATGGTCAACTCTTCATGGACTCAGTCTCACATCGAGAAGCTTTGGGGTATTCCTAACTGTATTAAGCGAGTTTATCCACCTTGTGATACTTCAGGACTTTAGGTTCTGTTTCTTGTTATTCATCACCAATCATAGTGCATTTTATATTTTTTAGTGTCATTCATCTGTGATTTCTTACCAGTTTACATCTGAAACAGGCACTTCCTTTGGAAAGGTCGGTGGAAACTCCAAAAATCATATCTGTTGCACAATTTCGTCCCGAGAAGGTGCACATACTTACATAGACCTTCAAGCTAAATTTTTAATGGTTCCGGTGTTTCAGTTTTGGAACCTTGATTAGTTCTAGAAACTCTTTACAGTTTGATTTTTTTTAACTCAGGAGCTGCAGGAGTACATGGCTGCAGGAGTACATGGCTGTGATTTCTTACCAGTTTACAGTTTGCATTAGTGTTGTAGAGTACATGGCTGCAGGAGCCATACCTATAGGTGAGCTAGCATGGCAACTGATATTATAATTTCTGATTCGAGCTACTTTTGTTTTCCATTTTAAAAATGTTTTTAAAATGATATTCATTTTGCTCGACTCCCCTCAGCTCATAATTCTGCTGGCCCGAAAATGGACATTGTTTTAGATGAAGATGGACACAAATAGGATTTCTTGCTCAAAATGTAGAAGAATATGCAGATGCAGTCCTGAAAATCGTGAAGATGCCCGAGTCTGAAAGACTCAAGATAGCTACAGCAGCAAGGAGAAGAGCTAGCAGATTTTCGGAGCAAAGATTTTACGATGATCTCAAAGCCGCAATCCGACCAATTATATGCGGTTCTTCCTAGTTATAGGATTGCATTAGAAGATCACAGTGACATAGAAAACAATAGTTATACTTGTTCTTGTTTATTGGGGTTCTTCACCCTTTCGATCTAGTCATTAGAAAAAGCTTAGTTTAGATTTGTCAACAAAATAGATATACTTAATACACTAAATCAAATCCTCATTCTTTATTTTATTTGTTTTAAACTTAGGTTACCTTAATTAAACTAATTTTATATGTAACAATTAAATTATATGTAATAATTATTATTTTAAATTATACAAATTCATAAAATATAATTTATTAGTTATAATTATTTTAAATTTTATTAAATCATATATTTTAATTAAAATATATTTAATATTAATTATTTCAAATTTTCTTTTATAGTATCATATATTATGATTTGAGTAAATTCATATAAGACTATTAATTATTAAGAATTTTATTAAATTATATATTTTAATTATAATATATTTAATAATTATTATTTTAATTTATATTTTACAGTATCATATATTATGATTTGAGTAAATTCATATAAGAATATTAATTATTAAGAATTTTATTAAATTATATATTTTAATTAAAATATATTTAATAATAATTATGTTTAAATATGATTAAATTATTTATTATTGATATTAATAATCTTATTAAAATTTAAATAAAATAATTTACCAAAACAAATTTCTGCTAATTATTAAGAATTTTATTAAATTATATATTTTAATTAAAATATATTTAATAATAATTATGTTTAAATATGATTAAATTATTTATTTTTGATAATAAATAATCTTATTAAAATTTAAATAACAATAACAATAATCATTTACCAAAACAAATTTATGCTAAGGGTATTCTGGTCATTTTAGTTTTCTCCATTATGCTATTACACCTCTAGTACATTCAACCAAACACAGTTTTACTATTACGCCTCTATTCCATTACATTCAACCAAACAGTTGATTTGCTATTACACATCTATTCCATTACACCTCTAATCCAATACACCTCTAATCCAATACAGCGAACCAAACGTGAATGTTAAATGAAATGATTTCACACATTTCCAATCCAACGCTAAAACATGTACTTCGAAAAACTTATGCACCAACTAATAAAATAATTATTTGTCTAAAATTCATTTTATAACGACATCTTCTAATTTCTCCTCTTTCAACTTATCTGTTAAGCAACTTTAAAAATTCTTTTATAAATGATCAAATATTTCTCTGATCTATGAATGGTTTTGTGAAACAAACTATAATAATCAATTTCTTAGATTCCAACAATTAGTTATCTTCAATACACTTCATCATAATGTATAAATTTTCTACCATCCTCTTTCAAATCATTCCCAATTGTACCAAATAGTGTTAAAACTTGGTTTTAAATTTTCCTCCAAAAATAGGGGTATTAGTGCTCTTTTTGGATTTCAAAATCTAACATGTTGACATTGATGCCATGTGGCAAAAATTAAACCTGGACATATTTTTTATTGAAAAGTCCATAACCATTTACTGTAATTGAGTTTCATTGATGCTTGAGAATAAAAAAAAGCCAAATTTACACCCTTTAATGATCCTCTTTTTTTGGTACGAAAAACATCTAATAATTTGCCATAAATAAAAGAAAACGTCCTTAAGCCATCTTTAATGGATATTTCGTGGCAGTTTGCTGATAATAGCAAGACCTGTTAGTCGTCTCTTGAATTACCATTCCATAATTTTATAAAATAAAAAATAAAAAATTATAGTGTATAACTCATCAATTTTGTCTTCAATATTTAAGTTTACTAAAAGAAAAAAATAATTTATTTAATAAATTTATTAATTAGAAGATTTTCACATTAATAAAAATGAAATAATACAACCAATAATTTAATTTAATAAAACATAAAATTTACTGTAGATTGAAAAATCAGTTTAAGAATTATCAAGGGCAGATATGTTGCTTACTATTTTTGTGTCATGTTGTTCACTGTTTATAGTTTTTAAATTGATATTTTTAATATTTTATATTATACTATTATTATATAGATTATTATATTTATTATATATACTTATACTTATACTTATATTTATATTTGTATATATTAATTATATTTAATTAAAAATTAATAATTAATAATTAAAATTTATTCGATAAATATATCAAGATACAATACTTGAATAGAATATATGCCATATTTGAATAATTTTAATTTTATTAAAGTAACATTTCTATTTTTTAAATTTAAACATTGTTTCTATCGATAAAGGTACAATGGAAGCCCCTATACTAAAAGTTAGATTGCATTGAGTCTCCTTCTATTGAACAAATGGGTAAACTAGCTTCTGTATGTTACTTCAAAAATCAAACTGTTTTTTTTTTGTAAAAAATTTCATCCATTTCTATTGTTAAGTGATGAGGTATTTAATGGAGCAAATACAAATGTACCTTATTTTGATGTGGCATTTCTTTCCATGCCAACAAATGTTTAAAAAATAAAAAATCCTAAAAAATAAATAATTATAAAAAAATATATTAATAAATACCTTGTTTTCAAGTCTTATTAAGCAGTATGGACCCCTATGGAAAGTCTAATTACAAATTCCAGAATCAAATGGGCCTAAGTGAAATTTTTCAAAAAGTGGGCCCACATGGCCCAAGTAGCCCAAATTGTATGGCTCACACGGTCTGCCACACGACCTTGTGACGTTGACATTAGGTTTTCCAGTATCATGTCGTTTGCTATTTTTTGAATTTTCCATTACACACCTTACTATTTTTTTATGCAAACACCACGGCGAGGATTCCGGTTCTCTTGGCAGCCATAAATTAAACATACTTACGAAGCTGGAGGAAAATACGCCTCACCACCACCCATGAATTAAACTTAACAAGACAAATAATGACAATGCTTCACGCCAAGTCAAAGAAAAGGGTGAAATCACAAAATGGGGGAAAAAAGGGAAGTGGGAGAGATGGGCGGCAGTTAATGGGGAGATTTTTGGGGAAAATTTTCTCAACATGGGTGGTGCATAGGGGATTTAGCAAAAATAAATGTCATTTGCACATGCAAGGATTCAAACACAAAACCAAATGATAAACTAAAGCCTTACCAATAAACTAGCAAGCTCATTCTTATTATAAGTTGAGCGAAAATAATATAAAAGCCAGACGTTTTAAGGATAAAATTAGGATAAAAACAATAAAAATTCAAAGGAAATATCCGAACCTAAAACTTTACACACATAAGCACAACCTAAATCCACTAAACCAAATCAATTCCTTTGACAAAATCCCTTTAGCTTTAATTCAAAAATTGAACATGACCACTTTGGATTTCACTAACCCTATTCTTCTGACCTAGTTTTTGAGATGTGACATTTATTTTGTCCAAATTTGTAACGCATTTTCTTAGGCTGGATCACTTAATAGTGGAGAAAATACAACACAAACAACTTATTAAAAGAAAAGCTTTTGCTTTCGTTAAATTTTGGCTTAACATAATAAAAGGCTGTAAAATAATTTAATAATCATTTGAACACTAATTGAATATAAGCAATCAATTTAGCCCTCAAAAAACCAACTTTCATGTAAGCCCTTGTAATACCCCATACCCGTACCTGAGACCGGAATAGGATACGAGGCATTACCAAAATTTTCAAAATAATTTCAATTAATTTATATTATTTAGTATTCATTTTCATGTTTCATGTAACATCCTTTTCATATATTCAATTCAAAATATCATATAAAATATGATAAAATACTTAAATTTTCATATTTACATGCTCATTCAGGGTATCCGAACCTACCTGACTAAATTGCAAAAATACCAAGATTTAGGGGCATATTGGTAATTTACCATTTTCCCAAATTTCACCCAATCTTAAATTGATAATTTCATTCAATTTATTAATTTAGATAATAAAACAATTTATTCCCTTCAATTTAGTCATTTTTTACATTTTTACAAAATTGCCCCCTAAAGTTTTACTTTTATTCAATTTAGTCCATGAGCTTAAAACATGCAAATTAGCCATGCTAACTGAATATTCATATATATTTTTCCTCCTCCTCCTCTCCATTCCACATCCTTAATGTATATAACATTCTTGTAAGTACGATTTCACAATTTACTTATTAATGCTCACATCAATCTGTTCACACGAGTCATAGTCACTCAATTATTTATAATTCGAGCTACAGAGCTCAAAATTAAGATCCGTAAATTTTCCCTAAAACTAGACTCACATATAATTCCACCATAAAATTTTAAGTATTTTTGGTTTAGCCAATTAGTACAGTTTATTCATTTAAGTTTCCCCTGTTTCACTATCCAACAGTTCTGACCTCTCTTCACTAAAAATAAATTATATCACAGTACAAAACTCGGATAATATTATCATTGATTTCTATTGAAAATAGACTCATTAAGGATTCTAAGCATATAAATTTGAGACTCTAATTAATTTTATCCAATTTTTGGTGATTTTCCAAAGTCAAAACAGGAGAACCCGAATTCATTCTAACCTTGTCTCACAAAATTCATTATATCTAATAATTTACAAATCCATTGCTTACACCGTTTCTTCTATGAAAAACTAGACTCAATAAGCTTTAATTTCATATTTTATTCATCTTCTAATTCGATTTATAAAATTTATGGTGATTTTTCAAATTTAGTCTACTTCTGCTGTCCAATATTGTTTTAGTTCAAGATGTTTATTACCATTTTTCCTCTAAATTTCAAAGGTCATACAATTCAGTCCTTGCTCAATTAGCCCATCTATTAAGCTAATTTTTCTCAGTTAACATTTTATTCCATCATTCTAAACTATTACACAATCTTTGAAAATCAGAATTTTAACACTAAACCTTAATTCACAACTTTTTCACAATTAGGTCCTAAAATCAATTTCTATTGAAATTACTTGATAAAATCATCAAACAACAAAATCAAAGCTTCAAATTCATTTTATTTCATCATAAACAGCTAACACTTATCAATGATAGCTTTTAATTTTGTTCATAAAATCAAAAACTAATGAATTAAACACTTGGACCTAATTGTAAAAGTCACAAAAACATAAAAATCTCAAAGAAAAGGGTAAGAATTGAACTCACATATGTCAAAGTATGAAAAACTAGCAGCTTTCAGACCTCCCATGGCGTTTTTGCTGAAGAAAAATGATGATATCTCTAGATTTTTCAAATTTGTCTTGTTTTATATGTTTAATTTGCAAAATTTCCCATTTTGCCCTTGTTTCTCCTTGTTTTTTTTGCTGATTTTCTTGCCCAACCGTCCAGCCATACAATTTGGGTCCAATTGCCTTTTAAATCCCTCCTTTTTAATCACTTAAACTATTTAATCACAATTTAATAAATTTCGCACTATTTTCAATTTAGTCCTTTTTAATTAATTGATTAACCAAACGTTAAAATTTTCTAACGAAACTTTAATACTAACTTAATAACACCCCATAAATATTTATAAAAATATTTATGGCTCGGTTTATAAATTTGAGGTCTCGATACCTCATTTTCAACCAAATTTACCTGATTAATTCTTTTAAAATCGCAAAATTCACTAATTAAAAATAATTCTTTTAAGTTCGCGCTTGGCCTATAATTATTATTTGTTAAAATTTCTAAACTTACTCGTCGGATTTAGTGATCTCGAATCACTGTTTCCGACACTACTGAAAAATTTGGCTGTTACAGCCCTTTTTAGTCATTAAGCCTATGCTAACGTGGCAAGTGATGTGGCAAAACGTTAATGTGGTAGATGATGTAATAGCTGTTGTGGTAGATGTCATGGTAGTTGTTCACGTGGACAATTTAATTGATTTTTCAATTATTTTACGAGTGTTTAATTAATTTTTTAATTATTTAAGCCCAAATATTATGAAAATATTATAACAAGTTTAAAAAATTATAAAAGTTATAAAAAACTATAAAAAAATAGAAAATATAAATTATTAAAATTATAAAAATATAAAAAATCAGAGATAATTTTTATTATTTTAAAAGTTTGAAATCTTTGGTTTCGATAATATGAAAATGAGGAACTTGAAGTGTGATAGTGATAGGTCTTGTATAATAAACCATTCTCAAGTCCAATTTAAGCTCTCATTTTTTTATTATCGAAATCAAAGACTCCAAACCATCAAAAGAAAAAAATCTCTATAAGTTTTTAAAATAAGTTTTATAACTTTGATAAATTTTATATAAAGAGTTATATAAAATTATATAAAAATTATAAAATATAAAAACATATATTTATATATATATTTTGAAGGTTTAGATTCTTTGATTTCGATAATAATAAAAAATGGAGAGTTTGAACTATGACGGTAATTGGAGTTAATCAATTTAGCACCCCATAAAAGTCCTATCATCATCACATTTTAGCTACTGCTTATTACCTAAGCCAAAAACTCCATCCCTTCAAAATAACAAAAATTCTTTATAATTGTTTTTATATTTTTTAAAAGTAATTTTTAACAATATATTACTATAACTGATATTTTTTTATAATTATCCTAATTTTCAAAATTTTTATTATCTTTTTATAATTTTTAGTCTTAAATAATTTAAAAAATTAATTAAATCTTTATAAAATAATTTAAAATTAATTAAGTTCTTGCAAAATAATTTAAAAATTAATTAAGCCTTTCTTATTAGCAATCTACCAGGTCATCTACCATGTTAACATTTTCCCACATCACCTGCCACGTCGACATAGACTCAATGGTTATCAAGACTTACACAGAATTTAATTTTTTTTAGAGCTTAATTGATTACTTATATTTAATTAGGGACTCAATTGCATGTCATTTTCCATTGAATATTTAATTTATTATTGAATTATTCTACAAGTCTTTTCATTATATTAAGGCTTACATTTTACTTTTTTTTATAGTTATTTGTCATTTCAAATTTTTTAATATTTATAGTAATTCATCATAATAATTATTAAATATTTAAAAAATTGTAGCTTGATGATGATTAATTTGTAATTCGAATATTTATCATAAATTTAAATATTTTTATTAATTTTTAATAATTTCTCATATTTCTTAATAATTTTTTTATTTTTTTTTATAATTTTTTGAAAAATCATATTCAAGATTGATCCAAACAAGCGTTGACCAAGTGCATTTGAACCCAAACAATAATTTTATCGAAGTTTATCCTGAACATGATTTTTCAAATTAATTTTTTTAGAATTTTTAACTTTTAAATATTTGTTGACATGAAAAAATATCACGAAGCGTGCAGTACACGTGACACACCAAATGTTGTTGTGTACTTGCTCCGTTTGTCATATCATGACTTAATAGGATAAATGGATAGATTTTTTAAAAAATGAATCAACTTATTTTTTAATCTAATATACAAAGATTAATTTATTTATATTTTTAATAAAATAAATAAAATGTAATCAAACTCCTAATACAACGCCCTAAATGAAATTTTTATCGGTTTGTTTATTAGATTGACATGATTTTATTATCAAAGGACGTTGCCCTTTGTTTTTGCATCATGATTTCTTTGCCGTGCTTTAAGCTTAACCACTCCCCTCGGCAAAAAAAAAAAAAAAAAGGAGGTTGAGATTTTTGTCCTTCAATTATTAATCTAAAAATGTAGTGAATATTTAATTTAATAAAAATGATCTTTTAAAAAATTAGTTTAATATGAATTAAATATAGCAGTAATCAAAATAAATAAAATTTTATTTAATAAAAAAACAAAATGTAAGAGTTAATTTTGAAAATATGCAAGGACATTCATTAAAAATAAATAAAGCAATTCATATTTTTTATTAGATAAAAATAAAAATAAAAATATAACAGTTAATTCTAAAAATTAATAAAGACATATACATCGAGTAATATATAAGTTTAGAGTTAGTGGCTTTATTTATATGAAAGTATATATAGTATGTGATAGATATCGAAACCATCAAATATAATTTCTCACGCTCTAACTTAATTAAATAGTAGCATAGAATAATAGAGTCGATCTCATAGGGATTAAAATTCTTAATTTTTCTATTTATGCGATTAGATTTCTGAGTCTAAACAGATGTCGTGCTCATGACCTGTGGGTGCAGAGCTGTAAAATAAATAAAAGGGAAAAATTTAGCTGATAAAGAAAATAAAATAAACAAATATAAAATAAACAAATATAATAACATAATTATGATTGTAAAATAAAATTAAGGAAATTAAATCAAATTGGTAAATTAATATATGAATGCTTAGCCTCAGTCTTGGTACACTCCGAAATCGAATCAATCCTTGAAAGTAGATTTTTCTTTCCAATCGATAAGTTGGTTATAGCGATCAAGGACGCCCCAATCACCAACTTTTATTTGTGTAGTTGATTCTGATACGACTTGCAAACCAACCCTTACCAATTATCTAACCACCTAATACACGTCCGCAATTTAAGATCCCAACAACCTTATGATCTAGAAAAGCCCAACTCGAATTAATGGCCTTAACCACGTGGGTCATTTAAATTCGACCACTATCTCCCTTGACTAAATCCAACTAACTTTTTCCAATTGAACACACCAATTTGTTCACGGGAATTCGAATTCGGCAGACGACTGTCTTGTTTTCCCAACTGTACTCCAAACAACTCCAACCTAACGCGCGCTTTTTAAATTGAAATTGAATTAACTTTAAGGGATGATTGTGACTATCTCATATTCTAGAGAGATAACAAATACTGTGTTGAAAGGTTTTTTAGTGCGAGTTCATATCTCACAATTTTTTTGTCGAAATAATAACCGGACTAAAGATAAAAGAAAATTAGTTGAACATGAAATTAATCATACTCAAATTAGAATTTAAAAGTGGATTTGAATAAAATGATAATAAGTGAAAAACAGAAATGAGTTACAAAACAATTAAACAAAAATAAGAAAAAGAAATGAGATGACAGAACGGTTTGCCAAAATCTACCACTACAGATGTATTGAAAAAGATTAGAGAAAACAAATTATAATTTTTATTCAATGTCCAATGTGTTTTCCAAAGACACCATACAATGTATTTATATATAATACATATGCTAATTTTAGGTTGATTCATCTAACAACGATCACATAAAATCATATTTTATACTAAATTTTTTTTCTAAATCTAGCTTTTTATAAAGTTAAATAAAAAATCTGATCAACCATAAGTTTTTTAGAATTTTTAATTCGACCCTCTTTTATTGTTTATGCTCTAATTTAGTTTGGTTTGCTTGTTAATTCGAATTTCGATATTCCAAATTAGATACAAATTACAAACCCAGTAGTAAGAATTATCGAAATTAGATACAAATTTAGCTTATTATCAATATAATACATAGATATGTCATCTAGTTTTAACCTAAAATAAACCATCAAAGTAAAAGCCAAAGAAATAGAATGGATTGATTATAACAATCTTATCTCCTCACTTAGTATTAATAAAATAAATAAATTATCACTGTTATCTTAACTCAATTAATATTTTAAAGGATAACATGTTTTAATTTAAAGTTGAAGATTTAAAAATTGGTATAAAAGAAAAAATAAATTATGATGATTATTAGAGTGATAAACAATTTAAAATTGGATGATCAAATACAATCAATTAAAATAAATAAAAATGGATATTTCTTATCTTGGACTGAGAATCCAAGCAATCCAGTCAGTCTGGTTTAAGGTTACGGGGGAGTAGGTTGAAGGAGTGTAAAAAAATGGTAATTAGATGACACGGAATCTAACGCTATCAACTGTTGGAAAGATTCCCCTGCCTAGTTCCTGTTCCTTTTTTGCGGTTAAGACATTACAAAAATAAAATAAGATAAAAAAAAAGAGTTTGAGAGTTGGAGGTCCCGCCACATTACACACTTCCTTTATTATCTTCAATTTCATTTTTTCTTTAAACCCATATTATCTTTGTCCATAAATTTCCATTGCCACCCTACTTTTATATGGCTGCCACTCCAGCTTTTCCTCTTCTTCAGCTTCGTTTAACCAAACCCAAACCCAAACTCACTGCTTCTTGTTTTAGACCTTATGGTATGTTCTAACTTTACAATTCTCCATTTTCTCTTTCTTTCTTTTCTTTTAAGCTTCATTTTTGCTTGTTTAATGGGATTTTCAGGCACATCTAAGTTTGGAATAGTAAAATGTGGATCATCTTCTAATGGGAGAGAGCCTGATTCAGCTGACAATGGTGTTAAAAGTGTGGAACGTTTACTTGAAGAGAAACGCCGGGCTGAGTTATCTGCCAGGATTGCTTCTGGAGAATTCACTGTTCAGAAATCTGGGTATTTTTGCCTTTGTTTCACTTTGTTTTTTTGGTTTTGGTTTTTATAACCTTTTAGCTGTCATTGTGATGCTTACTATTGTTTTGGGTATCTTTTGTTTTTCATCAAAGAAAAAGGGATGTTGACCTTTATTTCCCTTTCTTAATTTTTTCAATTAATTGTGGTTAAGAATAATATTTGGACTTGATATCCTTGTATTCTTTTGTAATCTTCCTTGTCATGTTTGGATTGGCTTAATTATATTTATATTGGTGAATGCTTAGTCTATTCTCTGACTTGTATTTATTTCTTTACTTCATAATAATTTCTGCTAATTTGCTGTTCTTTTTATGTCTTCCTATTCCTGGGAACTAGTTTCCCTTCTCTATTGAAGAATGGTTTGTCGAAAATTGGTGTTCCCAGTGGGGTTCTTGAAATCTTATTTAAAGGGGTTGATGATGTTGAAGATTATCCCAAGATTCCAGAGGCGAAAGGGGCGATTAAGGCCATCCGAAGTGAGGCCTTCTTCATCCCTTTGTATGAGCTTTACCTCACTTATGGTGGGATTTTCAGGCTAACCTTTGGACCAAAGGTTCGTGTGTCCTTTTCCATTTTGGCTTCTTTTTTTTTTTCTTGTACATAGCATTGTCCAAGATAATTATGGATTTCCTGTTACATACATGGGATGGGGATGTTGCTGCAGTCATTTTTGATTGTTTCCGATCCTTCCATTGCTAAGCATATATTGAAGGACAACTCAAAGGCTTATTCAAAGGTAAACAGTGGTGTACTTCTTGGCTTTTCTTGGATGGACTAATATTGCTTTATTGTTTTTGTCTCATCTTTTGTTCTCTTCAATGTGAAGGGTATATTAGCAGAGATTTTGGACTTTGTCATGGGAAAAGGACTTATCCCAGCTGATGGTGAGATATGGCGCATTAGAAGACGTGCTATAGTCCCAGCACTGCATCAAAAGGTATTGTAGTTAATTTATGGGTTCAGTGCTTTAAAAATTAAAAATTTATTTCTTATAGTCCCATGCACTCTGACTTAGCAGTGGTTGATGTAGTCTGCAAAAGAGTGGACGGAGTGAAGGGGTTTCCGATAACCATATAAATGATTGAAGTTAGTATGCATAATTACTAGCAGCAATTTGCAATCTAAAAAAGAGTGATAAACTAAGAATATTCATTAAACCTTATTGAACACACCCAAAGTCATTAGATTGGATCTACCTTTTATATATTATTCTCTATCAGTAGCGTTGTTTTACTTTTTTATTTTTCAAATATTTTTTGAGAGAATTTTTCAATTTTTAGTATGTAGCAGCTATGATTAGCTTATTTGGGCTGGCTACCGATAGGCTTTGCCTGAAACTAGATGATGCTGCAACTGATGGGGAAGATGTAGAAATGGAATCGCTTTTCTCCAGGTTGACATTAGACATTATTGGCAAGGCAGTATTTAATTATGATTTCGATTCATTAACAAATGATACCGGCATAGTTGAGGTACTTTCTTTCCTATTTGGCTGGCACTTATGCTGTTGCCACTGTGTCTTAGTTTCATTTACATTTTTTGTTAAAAGCATCTAAAGTATGTGACTGTATTTTGACTAGGACAGGCTGTTTACACTGTTTTGCGGGAAGCAGAAGATCGAAGTGTCTCTCCTATTCCAACCTGGGAGATCCCTATTTGGAAAGACCTTTCACCACGACAAAGGAAGGTTATGGAAGCACTCAAATTGATTAATGATGTACTAGACGATCTAATTGCGACATGCAAGGTAAAGTTATCAGTAAATGTAGTGAGATAATATTACACTCTACCTTTACGTCTTCAATAATCACTGTGCATGTAGGAACATGTAGTATGATGTATCAAACACTGGATATGGTGTATGCATAACTTTTTGCAGCTATACCAAGCATTTACACATATCTTCAAGTACATAGAGGGAATGTCAGACCTGAGAATATATCTCCAAATGGGTCATTCTTGGTATTGTTGTATGTCAATGTAAGGTAAAAACTTTGTGTGGATTAGTCTAATTGTTTGATTTTGGCATGTTTTACATATTTGTATATGTGTCTCATGGATATTAACTATTGCATTGACTTGATTAAACATTTCTTTTGTTCTCCTTTAAATTTAAACTCTTTTATTTTCAGAGGATGGTAGAAGAAGAAGAGCTACAGTTTTCTGATGAGTATATGAATGAACAAGATCCTAGTATTCTCCACTTTCTGCTGGCATCAGGGGATGATGTATGTATTGATAGTTATGAAATTTGTGGATTAGCAGCTGATGAGATGTAAGATATTCCTTGAATCATTTTGCAGGTTTCTAGCAAGCAACTCCGTGATGATTTAATGACAATGCTTATTGCTGGGCATGAAACATCGGCTGCTCTTTTGACATGGACCTTCTATCTTTTATCAAAGGTAATTCAAGGATTTGTTCTGCGCGAAAAAGGAGCTAATTCCCTCTCTTGTAATGTTTGGCTTCTTGTTTGTGGTCTGCCCATATAAACAAGCTTTTGGTACTAATTTCTGTGCAATTATCATTAATTACTTTCTTTAACAGCTTTATGCAAAATATATTTATATAAACAAAGAATTAATGAAGCAAGAATAATAAAAAAACACTGACACAAGGATTTACATGGTTTCACCAGAATGAACCCTTGTTCCAACACACAATCATATTGAAGAACTCTAATTTTTTCAAGTTCATTAGAGTAAAAAGAATACAATAATTGGGTTGCTCCTACTTCACTCATAAAAGAAATTAAATTCAAGTCATACTCCTATAGGCAGGAAAAGCATATGTTAAGACGTTTGTTTTCTAATGCTTTTCTCCTTGACATTTATGTGTATCGGAACTGATTATGCAGTAATCATTACTTCCTATCCCTCATAATTGCAATTAGTTGTACACTTTGAATGAATAATATGCCATAACCTATTCCAAGATTGCTAGGTTTAGCAGTATTTAGTAAGCTTTTGAATATGTCTTTGGGATTGCTTTTGGAGTGTGACTAATTGATGGTTGTTTCATGGGAAGAGGATCTCCCTCATCAGGGTTGAAACAAATATCATTTTTGAATAACAACTCATTTCAAGTTCTCATTAGTTCTTTTTCTCTGGTTGTTGCAGGAACCTAGTGTTGTATCCAAGCTCCAGGATGAGGTATCTTTGAACTTTGTGTAATACCGGTATAAAAGGGCAACCGATCTCATTGTCTCATTTTCTTATTTATTATCATACCAAATTTCCTAGGTTGACTTTGTTCTTGGAGATCGGTTTCCAACGATAGACGACATGAAAAAACTCAAGTACACAACTCGTGTTATTAATGAAGTAAGTGTAGTTCTGTTCCATTTCATGTTTCATCAAATATGTTGCATTAATGCACCTTGAATGGATATAATCCTATCTACTTTTGTGCAGTCTCTGAGGCTCTATCCACAGCCACCGGTCTTAATACGACGTTCTATTGAGAATGATGTGCTTGGAAAGTACCCAATAAAAAGGTCCCTAAAATCAATATCATTACCATCCTATTGGACAATAAGCATGCACCATTTGCAAGCATCTTCTTGCAAAATCACTTTCACACCTCTTTTTTTCTTGAGAAAATATGGTTGTTTGTCAAATTTATAAATGTAGAACTTGCAGCATAGATCGAATGGATTCTAGAAAGCTTATAGGGGTGGGGAACTTGTGCTAACTGTTTTTTGCTTATATGGATATCTTTTATTTGTATATTTTTGCTTTATCTCAAGCTTTACATGAAAGTGCTATGATATATTGACTTTACCACTCGTACTTTTTCCGAATTCTTAACTTTGTCATATATTTTACATTTAGGGGTGAAGATATTTTTATCTCTGTTTGGAATCTGCATCGAAGTCCAAGTCTCTGGCAAGATGCAGAGAAGTTCAATCCTGAAAGGTGGCCTTTAGATGGACCGAATCCTAATGAAACAAACCAAAATTTCTGGTAACATATAAGTACAACTTTGTTTATTTCATCAACATATCTATAAATGAGATGGCAACGAGGAGTTTTTTTTTTTTTTTTTTTATTCTCTGAATTCTAGTAGTTGTAGTTTATAGGTGCAATTTGGTGAAATGAAAAATATGTGTTAATAGATAAGCTAAGGTACTATAGACTAATATGTTTTCTCAAAAGTTATTTGTCCTTTGTTACAGTTACTTTTATAACTTTCCTTCAATTACAAATCACCGATATTGGCATTCTTTTCAGTTACTTGCCCTTTGGTGGAGGACCTCGGAAATGTGTAGGAGACATGTTTGCATCTTTCGAGGTATTTTTTATTGAAAAAAATTCAGTCAGTACTCAGTATCAAAACATGAGAGTTAAGTTTTTTGTATTGGGGTATCATACTTTATTGTTCTAGTTGAAACATGACAAATTCTGGCCACTGGTGATTGATATTGTATAACCTGAAGAAGAGTTACTTTGACGTACAGACTGTTGTAGCAGTTGCAATGCTTGTCCGGCGATTTAACTTCCAAATGGCACTTGGAGCTCCTCCAGTAAGTAAACTGCTTTGCACTTGTTGTTCATGTTTACAACTTTTACTTGTAAATGACATAAAGTGTAGCTGGCTCTCAAACTTCTAGTGGACTAAAAACCCCAAAAACCTGAAACTCTCTTGTAAGTTCACTTTCCGATATCGGCTTAATAGAATAAGAATTGTTGACTATCTGCATGTCAAACTACATATACCCCATGCATAAGCTATGTATTGGACATAAGTACAAAGAGATTCTCAGCTATTTTTGAAGCTGAAATACCAGTACCTAGCCAAGCTATGATTTGTTTGAGAGTTTTATTATTATTCGTATGTGCTTTGAGTACGAATGGTGTCTTATAAACGTGTAGTAATTCAAAAAGAAAAGTGGATATACCGTATAAAAGATCAATGAAATCTGTATTCAGGTTGAAATGACTACTGGAGCAACTATCCACACAACGCAGGGGCTGAAGATGACAGTTACACGAAGAATGAAGCCTCCGATTATCCCTGAAATAAACATGGAGGGATTGAAGATGGAAGGAACTGCCCGGATTTTGGAAGCAGAGACCCAACTTGGAGAGAAAGGTGAAGTTTCTCAAGCTCATTCATAGGTGGATTAGCTTGCTACATTTAGCTTCATTACACGATGCATATGCAAGGGGGGGGGGGAAGTAATGTTGATAGACATAAGCATTGGGAGAAAGTTGGTAAATATTATAGTATATGCTTCCCTTCAAAACTAGCTGTTTAATGCAATTAATTATTTGCTATTTAATTTTCTTTTTTGTTCAAGAATTACAGGTGTTTTCATCTTGCAATAAAATCCTTATCCTAGAATATCATGTTGACGTTTGGGTATATTCTAGTAAAATTTATACATAAAAATGATATTAAAAAACGATACAATACCAAAAATAAGATAAACATGAAACAAAGACACATATTAGCAATAATATCATTTCCAAAAGATTTGAACGCTTCAAATTTCCTTTTGAAATTTCAAGAATTCTTTTTTTTTTCTTTTTGAAAATTCCTTTGGTTTTTCTCTCAATTTATTCCAACACTATCCATTATATAAATACAAAACTGAAAAGATAATAGAAATTATCATTTATACTTATATATTAAGAGTTTGATTAAGTGAGTGTTATCTATCAATTGTTTTACAAAGCAATAACTATGATGACAATTATAGTGAAAACTTTTAAAATGGTAACAATGAGAACTAAAATTATCTTAGTCATTAAATCAAAATAAATGGTTTTAAGCCAAAATTTGTATTTAGCTTACCTTATTAAAATAGAACCAATAACATTCAATTTTTTTTTGGATAATCTTTACTTTCAGATTTAATTTTTGAAAAAAGAATTGGAATTGAAAAGAAAAATTAGGGTTATTAAGATTAATCAATTTTTGTATTAGGTATTTATTTTTTTATTGAAAAAATTGGTTGATCATTTCATTTTTTAAAAAAATTGGGATTTTTACATTGATTGGGCAAAAAGTGAGTCAACCAATGTAAAAATCCCAATTTTTTTAGAATGAAATGGTTAACCAATTTTTTCAATAAAAAAAAAATACCTAATACACAATTTGATTAATCTTAATAACCCTAAACTCTTACTTTCTATTGCAATTTTTTTCAAAAAAAAAAAAAGAAGATTAAATTTGAAAGTAAAGATTATCCAAACCTTTTTCACCCAAAGACTTCAATTACACACTGGAAAGAAAAAAGAAAGATAGGATGTTGCTAGTTTTATTTTAGTAAGATGAGATAAATACAAAATTTAAGGCTTAGAACCATTTATTTTGATCTAATGACTAAGATCATTTTGGTTCTCATTTTAAAAGTTATCATTATAGTTGTCACCAATAAATATCACAAAATGAAACTTATAAGTTTTAACTTAAATAGTTTACAAATTAACAATAAACAAGACAAGACTTTTTACGACTGAGGACGGCGATGACGAAAGTTCGATCGGGGATTGACAGACTAAAAAGGCTTGTTTTAAGGATTTGGACTCAGATACGGATACTGCTATCGCTATGGACTCATTTCTAGTGGATACGTCTTGGATGGACAAAGTTTTGGGTCAAGGGGCTTTTGGATCTAGTAATGATAAGGATTTTGAGTTTATAGAAGGAGATTTCGTGAGGACTATGGTTAATGGAATACCTGTAATTAGTTTCTCTAAGAGGGTTTAACAAATTCTGGTTAGAGAAATGGCGGCCACAGTGGTGGTAAAATTACCGGGTTGAAACTTATTGCATACATTCTTGCAGAATATGATCCATACCCTTTGGAAACCCTCCCACCAGTTCCATCTCATGGATGTGGAAAATGGATATTTTCTGGTAAAATTTCAAAGTCGAGAGGTTTACGAGAAGGTTCTTACCCAAAGGTTGTGGATTGTGCTTGGTCAGTATCTCACAGTGCAACCGTGGACTTTGAAGTTTAACCCCCTTCAGGCTTTCCCCAACTACACCATGGTTTGGGTTCGGTTTCTTGGTTTGCTGGGACTTCTCTACAAACGTCAAATCTTGGATGAAATCGAGGGCTTAGTCGGTACTATAGCAAGCTTGATTTACAACAAACAAGCGTTCAAGGGGGAAATTTTCCAGGATGGCAGTGTATATCGATCTGGGAAAACCTCTGGTCTCTTAGATCCTAGTTAACAGAGTGGTGCAAAGGGTTGAGTTTGAATCATTACCGTTTGTTTACTTTTCATGTGGTCGGTTTGGTCACATGAAAGACCTGTGCCTTGGCATTAGGTCAACAAAGAATACTGATGTGGGTAAGAAGTTGACGGTGAGTGACTCATCGAAAAAAGATAAGGTGGTGGAGCTGACAGAATCTTTTGGGCCATGGATGTTTGTTGAGAGGAAGTCACGGCGCAACTCAATGGCTCGTCAAAGCCTTGTCAAGAGAGTGACTGAGAATGGAGTTTTGAATCTGATTGGAATAAAAATGATCGAGAATGGCGTGGTGGCGATGAATTTATTGGGGATGAGACTTCAAAAGTGGGGATTTTTAAAAGCTGAAGGTCAAGGAAATATGCTTAGGGTAAAAAATGAATGATGGGTTAGTGGCAAAAGATTTTAATGCTTTTAGCGTTTTGGGGCATGCTAATTTGGCTGGGCTAGGGCCTTTGAATGGGGCTGATTGTTTGGTGGATATTGGGCCTAGTTTGAGGGACATTGGAAAACAACATAGACCAACGCTGGATTATCCATATTTAGGGATTGAGGCTTCTGGAAATTTTGAAAACTTCATTTCTATTGGGCTTGACCAATCAGCTCCAAGGGGTAGGGGTTTGGAGTTATCGATTATCTTGGGGAATTTTATGGTGATGCAGGGGGATAATATGGAGCTAGTTTCCCATTCGGGGGTGTCGGCTACTAAGGAAGGACCGATAAGCATGCTAGGCCTAATAGAGTTGTTGATTCGATTGAGAGAGGTAAAGGGGTCCCGGTTTCGAAATGGAAGGGGTCAGGGGTTAAAGGTGGTACTGTCTAATGTGGTAGTTCTATCAATAAGATCATTCGAGAACGTGGGAACGTTTTAAAAATTGTGGTAGTGCGAGGGTTCTATTGTCAAATAGTATGAATTCCATGGACAAACTTATCAGTTCACAAATTAATAATAAGGCTGAGAAGGGGAGTTTGAATTGCGATGGGAAATGTCATAAAGGTAACTGTTAACCTAGATTTACAGTAAGCTCTCCTCCTTTCTCTGATTTTTATTTTTATTTTTATGAGTGATGGTCGCTAAACTAACAAAAATTTGACTAAGGCAAGCACACTTATCGAACAGTAGTATAGTTATGGTGAGACCGAAAATATCATATCCACAAGGACTAAAAGTACTAGTAATTACTATCTTTTTATTATCTAGCCCAACAATTAAAGGAATGTTTTAACTAAGACTAAGTATCTAATTAACTAAAATTACGATAGAGATAAAAGTTGAAAAATACTATTTAGAAAACCGATGGAGAAGACAATACCTAAGGAAGAATCCACATAGACTTCACTTATTATTTCTGAATTAAACGATTTATTCACTTGACTTAATCCATAGAAATCCCTGATTTATGTTAATATCTCTCTTGAGACTAAAAATAACTGACTCTAGGTTGATTAATCGAAATCTCTTTCTAATTAAAACCCTTATTGTCGCATTAACTCGATCTATGGATTCACTTATTAATTTGACTCTAATCCGGCAGATTTATGTCGTCCTATCTCTAGGATTGCATGCAACTCCGCTTAATTATGGGAGATCTATTCTTAAACAAGGATTTTTGCTCCATTGAATAAGCACATCAAAACTGAATTAATATCTTGGAATATTAAAGCAATGATTTAAACTTACAATTAAGAATAAGAACAAGTATTTATCATATAATACAAATAGTAATAAGATCCGTCTTAGGTTTCATCTCCCATAGGTATTTAGGAAGTTTAGTTCATAATAATGGAAAACATCTCAAAATTGGGAAAATAACAAAACATAAAGAAACCCAAAGAACTTCTAAGGAAATTGAATGGAGATCTTCAGTCTTGAAGTAGATCTTGCTTCTGAGTTGATTCCGATGGCTGTCATTGAGTATTTTCTACCTTCTACTCTGTGTGTCCCTTTTAATCCTCTTCTAGGGTGTTTATATAGACTTTGGAATGCTTCAAAACCCTCCAAATTAGCCTTTTTCGAGTAGAATTAGACTCTGGCTCGACAAGGACACGGCCGTGTGTCACGCCCGTGTGAAGGTGCTCAAATCGTGTGTAATTCTGAGTTGGTTTTTAGTTGACAAGGCCATGACACACGGGTATGTGGCCTGCCCATGTGCGTCACACGGGCGTGTGGTTTACTTGTGCGGAAGTGCCTAGGCCGTGTGAAATACTGAGATAAGCCCATTTTGTCCATTTTTGGCCCGTTTCTTGCTCTTTTCACCTTCCTATGCTCACCTAAGTATAAAACATGAATTTAAAGGATTAGGAGCATCAAATTCACTAAATCTTATGATAAATCATCCAAAAATATGCCAAGCATGGGATAAAAATATGTATATATTATGGTTTATCAAATATCCCCACACTTAAGCATTTACTTGTCCTCAAGCAAAATCCTTAACTAATAATCAAAATAAATTCTTCTCAACTTATAATTCTCATCAATATTGATTCGAAATGATCTACAAATAATCATACATTGAGAATTCAACTAAAAGAACATCAAAGTTTCAAACAATCCAAGTTGAGCGTTTTAATCATAAAAATCATAGGTATCTCCCCTTATCTAAATAATTACCTTTAATTCCAAATTGACAAGAGTTGGTATCCTCACTAAAGATTCACTCAAATCACTCAAAGTGTTTAAGGTTCAATAATTAAGCATTTAATAGTCAAACATGAAAATTTATTACCATAGGCTTGCATGAAAATCAAATCTCCACTACTATAAATGAAATGATACACAAATCAAAAGGTCTTTAGCAGGGTTGTAATGGGGCTTGAGTTAAAGGTGTGGATAAAGGTTGAAAAAGAGGGTTAGAATCAAGATTAATTTAATAAGTTACCAAACTTAGAATAATAAAACTAATTACTGAATTACAAACAATTACCAGAATTAAGACTATCCAAAACTAATGAAATGAGCTTTCTTTTCTCGAAATAATAACTTTAATTTATCCAAGCTCTTTATAACAATATATAATTATATGAATATAAATATACGGTTTTTTTAAGAATAAGAAAAAGTACAATAATGGAAAGTACATAATAAGAAATAATTCAGCAACTGGAATGAACAAACATTAGTTCGGTAATTAATCAAATCAAATCTCGATAAAAAGGAGTCAATGAAAAGGGAGAAATTCTTAACGAATCAAAAAGGGTTAATTTGTGGGTTAACATTAAGGGGAAAATCAAGAAACAATGGTTAAGGCTCAAAGAGGTTCACTAAGGGTCAATTATGTGGGTAGGCTTTTTACAGGGTAAGTGGGTTAAAACCTAAGTGCCTTTATCATCTTGGTATATCAAATCAATGCTGTGGTCTCGACATTATAATCGAATTAAGTTCTAGAATAACAAATCAGTATTGACACACTCATAAGCAACAACAAAAGTGAGCAAGAAAGGATATATGCTCTAAAGGCTCAAGAACTCACAAAAATTAGGGCTTTTGATGTCAATCCTATGAATTCAGAACTTCAAGATAATACCTCAATTCAGGGAAACAACCTAGCAATTTTAATTCTCAAAAGTCAACTTATCATGCTTGATTCTCTAATGTCTTAAGGTTAAACAATCAATGTACAATTACCTGTGATTTAATTCAAAACATATCAACAAAAATTATAAATCAATCAGAATTTTCTCTAATAATAATATGAGAAAATTATTTGAGAACGAGATAAAGATTCAGGGATTTTCTAATAAACATATAAATAACCTCTCCACACTTAAGATGTACATTGTCCTCAATGTACGAAGATAGATAATAATTATATAAGCATAAAATCAGAAGAGAGGGAGAGAAGCGAAACTGCCCTGAATTTTTTTGATGAAATCCTTAGAATAGTGACAGCTAGAGTTGTAGATAAGGCTAATGAAAGACATGATTCTGAGTTACTAATAAGAAAATAAACACCACTGTGGAAGAGAATTAAGGGATTACTTGATAATAACCATAAAGATAAACATAGTTCAAAATATAAAATAGAAGTCTTCAAAAAATAAATAAAAGAAAAAATAAAAACAAAAATAAAATAAATAAAATAAATGAACTCAGAGGCCTTCATCATCAGATGCGTCAGCGTCACAAGGTAGTGGTGGTGGAGGCGGGATGTGGAAGTGTTGGCAGATCTGCTGCAGAGTTGCCTCAATACTGTCGAACCTCGCAAAACACTATTGCTCAAAACGAGCGAGTCACTCAGATATATAGGTCACGGTGGCAGCAGGAGGTTGGTGACTCGGTGGTGGCCGTGGGTGTGGGTCCTCGTGAGGGGGAGGGACATCATCAGTAATGTCCTCTGGCTCATCCTGGTTATCAAAGTGAACGAGTTTGTACTGAGGGGGGTCGAATCCACGGTGTCGCTCTATCATCATCATGTGGATCATACTAGAAATTCCCTGAGGAGCCATCTGGCCTACTAGTGTGAGTGTCGATGACATCTCTAGAGTGTCGAAGAGGCCGAAGTGTCGAGCGAGACGAATCATGTAGGGACTAAGATAGATGGGACCCCTCCTATTGCAGTCCTGTTTGATGGTGAAAAACCAACGCTCTGAAGTATGCCAAATCAAAGACGTGACCAGTCGCCATACTCCAAAGATAGTATGCGTCAGTAGTACTTACAACTCATGTGCTCTTTCTCCCACCAGTCAACGTGTAAGCTAATAAGGCGTGGATATATCGTAAAATCGGAGAAAGAGATGTTGCCTTCAAGTAACTCGCGTCATAACGGTTCTAACTAGCTGTGAGATCGGTCCTACAATACGAAGGTGAGTAATGGTTTTGACGGTAGAGGTGAAGAAAGTTATCGGCACCTATAAACTCATCGGTGTAGATGCCCAAAGCTGCGCCAAACTCAGGGATGCTCATATGTCGCACTAAGCCACCAAGTTGGAAAGTGATAGTACCAGCCTCGTCATGGGTATTCATCACATGCTGTAGATGGAAAGTAGTGCAAAACTCTAAGGTAAGCTCTGAATAGGTGGGCTCGATAATCGCAAAGAATCGATCCTATGGGGTAGTGGTAATAAAATCACAGACCTCATCAGATAGTCCAACCTGCTCTAATGCAGCCCAGTCAATACATCGGCCCAAACCTAGCAGTCGCACTGGCAAAAGCTAAAACAAGTCGTCCTGTGGGCCTGACGAAAACCGAAGTAGAGGGTGATGAGCTTCGATCGAGGCGCTCGAGGAGGTTGCACCAGGACCCTTCCATTTTTTTGAAGTGGGAACGGTGACTTTGGATTTGCCACGAGTTTTCGTCATAACAAATCTACAAGAAAGCAATTGACGAAGTTGAAATAGATATGATCCCGTAAGGAATCAAAATCTTAATTAAACTAAACAAAAGAAATATTACTAACATTGACCTGTAAAAGAATCTAAAAAGCAAGTGATGCATAATAATGCACATAATGAAACCACTATCAAGAAATATTCAATAGCATTAAGATCTTAATATATATAATAAGCTATATGAATACATCTAAAAATAAACGCTAACTAATCTAGTTGTACCAAATTAATGTCCTTTAAAATAATAAGAGAAATTTAAACTAAAACTAAAATAAAAAATAAAAAATAAATAAATGAAACTAAAATAACATAAAAGTGGGGGTAAAAGGAGGAACCATGGGCGGAAGTGTAGACGACGGTGGGTTAAGGAGGCTTGCAGCGGTACGTGGTAGTTGGCACGAGGGGTGGACGGTGAGGGAAGCGGCTGGTGGCCGTGCGGGTAAGGGGGAAAGAATAAGAAAGTAGGGGGAAAGGAAGAAGAGAGGGGAAGAAGGGAAGAAAGGGAAAAGAAAGAAAGAGAAAGGAAAAGGGGAAGTGGTGGCCGGTCGACGGTCGGGGAGAGAGAGGAAGGAGGTGGTCGGTGGTGAGGGAAAAGGGGGGCTGTGGCGGCGGTTGGTTGGAAGGGTTTGAGGAAGAAGACAAAATAAAAATTATGTTTTGGGGGGGTTAAAATAGAGGCACAGTCGTGTGAAGGCCCCGTGCTGGGCCACACGACCGTGTGGCTCAAGTTTGCCCGTGTTAATCGTTAATATTGAATGCCCATTCGTCACACGACCATATCGCACGGCCATGTGCTACGTTGTTCGCTTCTCCCACGCCCATGTGGTCTCCCACACGCCCGTGTGTCGGAACACACAGCCTTGTGGTTCGCCCGTATATCTCTCTGACCTGTTTAAAATTTGAAAATTTAGCTCCAGTTTTCACACGGCCTAGAACACGCCCGTGTGTCCAGGCCGTATAGTCCACACGGACGTGTCACACACCCGTGTCTCATCTTTTAGCCCGTGTCTATCGAGTTTGGGTAATTTTAAGCCCTGTTTCCACACGGCCAAGGACACGCCCGTGTGCCCAGGCCGTGTGGGTCACTGTACCTGTATAAAAAAACACAAAAAATAGATAAAATAAATGGGTTAGTGGTGTTAGTGCTCGCGTTGCCTCTCGAGAAACGCTTGTTTATAGTCTAAGCTCGACTCACCTCATATTTGCACGGTCATGGTGGTTCGAGGAGTTGAAACTCCTCATTCCTGCTATCAATTTTATAAAAATAAGGTTTTAGAGGAGTACTATTTACCTTAAAAGTGTCGAATTTGGAATGAGTTACCTCGACTGTACCATATGGGAAAACGTTAAGTACCGTAAAAGGAATTTCTGCATTAGGTTCAGAAGTGGTAACACGGGGATCTGCTTCATCTAACAGTACTTTGTCTCCAACCTTAAGTTGATTCGATTCACCTTTAAGTTTGTCATGGCACTGCCTTGATTCATCGTGTATTCTCGGTTTCTCCTTAACCTGTGTTCACATTCATCTAGTTCCTCGATCTGTAGCCTTCGCTCTTCATGGATAGTCTTGTCATTACATGGACTGGAACGTGGCTCATTTGTACTTCTCGAAAATTTTTCTGGATCTTTCAGTTTATTGGGTAGCTTATTTTGTAAAATAGCTGAGCAGACTGCATTTAACTCCACATGTGCTGACTCATCTAACTTCCGTTTGTTTGATAAGAGCTTCTTTAAAAATTTAACCGAGTTGGGCATCTGCGAAAGAGCTTCAATAAACGTAAGTTAATATGTAATTTTTTAAGTAGTTTAAGGAATTTACCGAATTGTTCGTCTGTGCGGTCTTTCCTTTTTGCATTGGGATATGGTATACGAGGTTTATACTCTTTGCTTACCAGCTTCTATGTACCATGATTCATCTCATCCTTGCCATTACTTATCATAGCTTCATGCCTTGTTTCAGATTTAGATTCAACTAACCCTTCTTCATCGCGTATAGTGATGGCATAAAGTTGCTCCATTGGGTTAGTTTCTATGTTACTGGGCAAGCTACCTTATGGTCTTTCAAAGATCAACTTAGCTAACTGTCCTATTTGATTCTCGAGTCCTTAAATCGATGCCTGTTGATTTTCAATTGTAGTTTCAGTGTTTTCAAAACGGGTTTCCACCACTGAAATAAACTTCGTCATATCTCTTCAAGGTTTGGCTTTTTCTCTTGCTGGTAAGGTTGTTGTTGGAATCCTAGAGGTGGTGGTGGTCTTTGATTTCCTTGACCACCCCAAGAGAAATTGGGATGGTTCCTCGAACTTGCATTGTAAGTATTACTATATGGATTATTCTGTGGTCTAGAGTTGTTACCTATATAGTTGACTTGTTCGTTCGTAGTACTATGGTCATAGGTTAGACATTCTGGATTATTTATCCCCCCATTTGTATCACATTTCATCACCGGATGCATCTGCATAGAAACATATAAGCCATCGATCTTTTTATTTAAAAGCTTTACCTAGTTTGATAACATGGTGACCGCGTCGAGGTTGAAAACACCGACTGCTTTATTAGGCTTTGTCCTCATAACTTGCCACTGATAATTATTCAGTGACATCTCTTCAATGAACTCATAAGCCTCCTTAGGTGTTTTATTATTTAAGGTTCCACCGGCCACTGCATCGACCATCTGTCTCGTTGAGGGGTTCAAACCATTGTGGAAAGTTTGAACCTGTAGCCTTAGAGGTAATCCATGCTGAGGGCACCTTCTCAATAAATCTTTGTATCTCTCGCATACATCATATAGTGTTTCTAAATCCATCTACACAAAAGAAGAGATATCATTCCTCAATTTAGCCATTTTAGCCGACGAAAAATATTTGACTAAAAATTTTTCAGTCATTTGCTTCCAAGTAGTGATTGATCCCCGTGGTAACGAGTTCAACCACCGTTTAGCCTTATTCCTTAATGAAAAGGGAAACAACCGAAGGTGAATGACATCGTCAGAAAAGCCATTAATCTTAAAGGTGTCGCAGAATTCTAGAAAATTTGCTAAATGAGTGTTTGGATCCTCGTCTTGCAAACCATCAAACTGAACAAACTGTTGTATCATTTGAATAGTGTTAGGTTTTAGTTCAAAATTATTTGCAGTAATAGCAGGTCTAACTATACTCGATTTAGTTCCTATTAAAGTAGGTTTAGCATAATCATACATAATACGAGGAGCAGGATTCTGATTTACTGGATTTACAGCAAGCACAAGAGGTAGCGGATTATTCTGATTATCAACCACCTCCTTAGTTGTAGTATGGATATTGTCTTCTCGCTCTTCTTCTATGTATTGTAGACTTCGCCTTATTTCTCTTCGGTTTCTGCGCGCTGTGCTCTCGATCTTACTATCAAAAAGCAAAGGTCCTGACTAGTTCTTCCTAGTCATAAACTAGAGACACCTTGCCAGAAGTAATTAAAAAGAAAAATTTAGAAAAGAAAAATTAAACTAAAAACAAAAAGTAAATTGCAATAAAATTAAAAATGGCTAAAGTAATAAAAATCAAGCGTTCCTAATATCTTAGTTCCCTGGCAACGGCGTCAAAAACTTGATAGTTGCTGAACTAACTAAAATTCGACTAAGGCAAGCGCACCTGTCGAACGTAGTATAGTTATGGTGAGACCGGAAATATCGTATCCATAATGACTAAAAGTACTAGTAATTATTATGTTTTTATTATCTGGCCTAACAATTAAAGGAATGTTTTAACTAAGACTAATTATCTAATTAACTAAAATTACGACAGAGATAAAAGTTGAAAAATACTATTTAGAAAACCGATGGAGAAGATAATACCCAAGGAAGAATCCACTTAATACCTCAGGAAGAATCCACTTAGACTTCACTTATTATTTCTGAATTAGACGATTTATTCACCTGACTTAATCCATAGAAATCCCTGATTTATGTTAATATCTCTCTCGAGACTAAAAACAACTGAATCTAGGTTGATTAATCAAAATCTCTTTCTAATTAAAACCCCTATTGTCGCATTAACTCGATCTATAAATTCCTTATTAGATTTGACTCTAATCCGATAGATTTATGTCATCCTATCTTTAGGATTGCATGCAACTCTGCTTAATTATGGGAGATCTACTCTTAAACAGGGACTTTTGCTCCACTGAATAAACACATCAAAACTTGAATTAATATCCTGGAATACTAAAGCAAGGATTTAAACTCATAATTAAGAATAAGAACAAGTATTTATCATATAATGCAAATAGTAATAAACTCTGTCTTAGGTTTCATCTCCCATAGGTATTTCGGGAGTTTAGTTCATAATAATGGAAAACATCTCAAAATTGGGAAAATAACAAAACATAAAGAAACCCAAAGAACTTCTAAGGAAATTGAATAGAGATTTTCAGTCTTGAAGTAGATTCTGCTTCCGAGTTGATTCTGATCGCTATCATTGAGTATTTTCTGCTTTCTACTCTGCGTGTCCCTTTTAATCCTCTTCTAGGGTGTTTATATAGACTTTGGAATGCTTCAAAACCCTCAAAATTAGCCTTTTTCGAGTAGAATTAGATTTGGGTTCGATAGGGACACGGCCATGTGCCACGCCAGTGTAAAGGCGCTCAAACCGTGTGTAATTCTGAGTTGGTTTTTAGTTGACACGACCATGACACACGGGCATGTGGCTTGCCCGTGTGCCTCACACGAGCGTGTGGTTTAGCCGTGTGGAAGTGCTTAGGCCGTGTGAAATACTGAGATAAGCCCATTTTGTCCGTTTTTGGCTCGTTTCTTGCTCTTTTCACCTTCCTATGCTCACCTAATTTAAAGGCTTAAGAGCATCAAATTCACTAAATGTTATGATAAATCATCCAAAAATATGCCAAGCATGGGATAAAAATATGTATATATTATGGTTTATCAATGAGTTTATCTATTTTTCTTGGAATTGTCAAGGGTGTGCTAGTAGAAAGTGTCCGCAAATTTTTCGTGAGTATAATCGAAAATATGAAACTAGATATTGTTGGTCTATTAGAAACAAGAGTTAGCAATGGCAAAGCTAACTCAATTATCACTAGTCTTGGCATTCAGTGTTCTCACCGGTGGAAGCAGTTGGTTTCTCTGGAGGTATTTGATTTGACATGAATAACACTATTTTTTATACCCTTTTTACACATAACTTTAGCTTGTTTGATAGTTAAATCAAAACATCTTAGTATATATTTAGGTTTTCATGCTTAAAGTAGTAATTTATGCTTTTTAGTAGTTTTTATTAGATTCTATATATCTAAATAAGGTTACATGGTCTTGTAGGTCAAGACAGGAGCTAAAGATGCTTATTCGGGCCAAAACTGATGCCTATGTCACGACACCAATATAATGGTGTCTTAACGTTGAAGATAGAAGCTAAAAACAAGTTCTGCAGTGAAACTATCCTCGATGTCCAGACACGGCCTTCTTGTGTCGCGACATACCCTCTGTGGTTAGTTGTAACATCGCAGGCTTGTGTTGCGACCAAGCTCCTACGTAGCCAAAAAATTAATGCACGTTTTAATTACACTTTTTAGGAAAATTAGGAGTATCTGTCCTAGTCGAACTCTAAGGATTTCAATAATATTTTAAGCACTTTAATATTTCGAGTTTAGCCTATATAAAGGCCATTGTAATCAGTTTAAACACACAATTGGAGAGTTGTGATTCTTAGGTTTTTCTTTCATTCTTAGTTTTTAGTTAGGTTATTTTATGTTCTTGTAATCGGAATATCCTATTCCGAAGTGAGACTTATATGGGTGGAGATTGTTTTGGAGCCACGCTGTCATTGATAAATCCATGAGCATCTTTTCTCCTTATTTTATTCTTTATATCTCTTTCTTTAACATTGTTAGGTGAATGTTTCTGTAAAGATTAGAATTAATTCATGCTTTATACATATTTTGCATTTTTCAATCGCTTTAACTTAATTAGTTGATTGAATGATAGAGTTTCTTAATGGATCAACTGTTTGGGAGAGGAAGAACTTAAACCCTAGGCTTGACGAGCCTAGGAAGTCATTTAGGTGAGAATTAACCCAAAATTGGTATGGCCTATCTGTGAACACCTTAACCCCAAACTGGTCTGGACTATGAGGTTGGAAGATAAGTAGTCATTATTGACTCGTTATTTTAGTGGAAGATCGGAAGATCCTACTAAGGTATCGACTAGTTGATTGGTTAGAACCCTACATCAATAATTCATTAGGTAAAACAATTGGATCTAGGTTAAAGGAACTCGCGTAATCAAAACAAAGGATAGGAGAAGTCGATACATGAACTTAGGAGTAGATTTATATTTAATTCAACTTATTTAGTTATTATTATCATCTTGCTTCTTGATTAACACTACTAATTTGTGACTTAAGTAGATTAGTAATTATTTTTGGTAATTGGCTTAATAGCAGTTTCCTCCAAACGACAATCCTTTGGCTACGGTCCTTAGAATACTTACTAAATTTTTTGTTTTAAATAAACTATATTACAACCCGACCCGTATACTTGTAGACACAACCTCAAATCTATATCTTTAGTTGTAGTATTCCCAGTCTGGACGTTGATATGTCTGAAAGTTGTTAAGTTGTCGGCACCGTTGCCAAGGATTGCGACGATGATAATGTTATTGAATCTATTACTTGTAAATAATATTAGTCAAAAGGCGAACGAACTAGATAGTGTACTAATTTTTATATTCATTAATTGTGTTATTTTTATTCTCAATTTTTTTATTTTACCTTGTTGACTAAACGATTTAATTATGGAAAATTTTGATTACATGTGGTTTAATGATGAAAAAACCTCTTAGGATGACGAATGGGACTACATAATAGGTTGGTGAAATGGAGCCACAATAAACCAATATAGCAGTGATAACGAGTGTGGGGACAATGAGTACTTATACGAACCTCTTTATGAGTTATACAACAAAGACAATGATATACCTAACCACTCAGACGAATCTTTTGGTAATCTGCATAAGATTCCTTCACGTGAAACTGTTGAGCTGTCCAATACCAAAAAATTATCAAACATGTCAGACATGATAGAACAGATAAGGAAAATGCTCCAAGAGATATCTGAGGCGTTAACTCCAAGGAAAGAGGTCGTGCATGATGTTCCCAACCTTGATCCTGATGACCCTCGTATTATCGTTGATCACCTTGAATTAGACAATAACAATCAACAAGAGTTTGGAACCAGAGATCATGGGGATAAATTGAATATGGATGAAGCGGTCTTCGATTCAATTGACATAGAGTTAGACATAACAATAAGATGTAGCCACTGACGTAAAAGTAGAAGTAACCACTAATATGGAGCTTAAACCGATTCTAAATGAAAGTGTAGATGAGCCAATACACTTTCTGGCCATAGTAAAGAAGATACCAACTGAAGAGATAGATGAGTTCAACTAATTCTTATCTGACAAAGGCAACAGAGCTCTAATGACCAAAACTTCATGTGCCATAGAAGGGAGGAAGCTTGAGGCAATAATACCCCAGAAAATAATTTAGGGTTGGCTCAGATTCGGTACCAAATGGTTTATAGTGTGGATGTCGTATTGGTCGAAGATAAGACAACATCGTTGGAATCAACCGAAAGGATTGGTTCATATACATCGATAAAGAAACAAACTTCGAATCAAAGTGGGGAGAACTAGTTGGAAGGTCTTCTATGCTGGCGAACAGTCCGTCTCGGTTTTTAAAGAACTTTTATTTCTTATTTTAATTTTTTTGTTTTTATTTTATTTTATTCATTTATTTTATTATTATTAATTTTAGTTGTGTTTAGTTTTTTTTCCATAGCAAGTGTAGAGATCATTGAGTGACAGAATCGAAAAAAATCAAAGAAATCAGAAGCTAGGCTTGATGTCATGACATCGTACCGTAATGTTGTGACATCTTAGACAAAACGCACCTTGCAACATTGAAGGCCAAGTTCATCCGAAAATTAGTATACGTTCTGTCATCCATTATCAACACTTTGTCTTTTTCTTCTTATTTTTATTTTCTTTATATTATATTTCATATTTCTTTTCGTAGAATTTTTTTTAGATACTCCCTATCTGTTTGAAACACACAAACCACAAGATTATCATAACAACAAGGATTCGACCTACTCAGGGAAGTTTCCTTATTTACACTTTAATTATTTTACAGTAAGGACAATGTATGTTTTAAAGTGTGTGGGGAAGTACTTATGATTTGTTTGTATGATTTCATTTGTGTGTTTGCTTTGATTATTTATTGAAATTTTTTATTATTGTTGCATGGTGCTTGGATTATATTAATACAATGAATAGCGGTTCAAGATAATAAAGCATGTAATGGTTTTAGTCAAGCATGAAATTTTTTTATTGATATAACATAATTTGATTGTTTTTTTAGAGAAATTGATTAGATTACCTAGTTAAATTGCATAATAGATTAGAAGTACCTATGTAAGAATGTTTGATGATGTAATATAAGATATAAGTCTTATAGATAGTTTTAGAGACATGAATGCTTGAGTTAATTATTATTCATTCGATTTAATTTGGAGCATGAAAGAAATTGTGTATGGTGGGATGCTTAGGGATGACCTAAGGTATTATTTGAATAGCCAGTTCTCAAATGACCATACCTTGATGCTATGAATCCCTAGTATCCTTATTTGAGTCTGATAACTCCTTTTTGATGAACCAAAAAAATTGAATCCCAAAGACCACACATAAAACTTGAACTCTTCCCTATCCTTGATCCTTTTATACATTAAGAAATACAAGTTAGGCCATAGATATTGATGGTTTAGGTAGATACATAACGGTAAATGAAAAAAAAGAGTGAAAAAGGAAGAAACAATGTGATACAATGATTATAGGTCAGACAAAAATGTGCGACAAAAAAGAATCGAGAAAAATTCAAAAAGTAAAAAGGAGAAGAAAAAGTACAGAATAGAAACAAAAGCACTATGATTAAGAAAAGAGTAAAAAGTCAAAGTGACAAAACAAAAAGTCACAAAAGTAAGAAAACTCAGTCATCAGTGCACCAAAACTCATTAAGCCAACCATAATTGCTAGTATTATATTTTATCTTAGAGAGATAAGGTAGGTGAGAGAGGGAGACAAAAAGCAATGAGCTTGGATGAGACATTAAGGGGGAAGGGAGGGAACAATGTTAAGTGCCTTACTATTTCTAGTGTTTGAACCATTTTGAGCCATATATTTCTTTGAACTCATACCGTCCTTCGCCTTAGAACATTACAAGCCTAGAAGACCAATGTGACTTAAGCATTCTCTGTGCATAATCTTTTGGAATTGCTAACAATTATACATCCATTTGATTTATGTTAACGGTGATATTGTTAAACATTTGGTCATGAGAATTATTTCTAATTTGTCAGTAATGTAATATTGTTAACTAATCCTAGTTTACTTCAAAAATTTCAAGGTATCGAACTATCAAGATTAAGTTACATGTGCGGCAAGAATTTTTATATATTTAATATTTGATAATCATGTTCTTAGTAGTAATAAAATCCAAGTGACGTCTTATTATTGCATGCTATGTGTCTAGACTTGGTTTGCTTGAGGACAAGCAAAAAGTTAAGTGTGACGGAGTTTGGTATGAGGTTCTTATTTACATCCATCTCCATTAACTTTCGCTTGTTTAAAGAAAGAAATGAAATCGTTTTTGTATGAAATTTTTTTCCAATATATGTGTTTTGTTTGCTTGATGACAAGTAACAAGTTAAGTGTGAGGGGTGATCTGCTATGAATTACACTATTATTTATACTCTTTTTACACATAACTTTAGCTTGTTTGATAGTTAAATCAAAGCATCTTAGTATATATTTAGGTTTTCATGCTTAAAGCAGTAATTTATGCTTTTTAGTAGTTTTTAATACATTCTATATATCTAAATAAAGTTACATGATCTTGTAGGTCAATACGGGAGCTAAAGATGCTTATTCGGGCCCAAATTGATGCCTATATCGTGACACCAATATACTGATGTCTCAACGTCAAAGATAGAATCTAAAAATAAGTTCTGGAGCAAAACTACCCTTGATGTCGAGACACGATCTTCTTGTGTCGCAACATACCCCTTGTGGTTGGTTGCAACACCGCAGGCCTGTGTCGTAACCAAGCCCCTGCACAACCCAAAAATTCATGCTCGTTTAATTACATTTTTAGGGAAATTAGGAGTATTTGTCCTAGTCGAACTCTAAAGGCTTCAATAATATTTTAGGTACATTAATATTCCAATTTTAGCCTATATAAAGGCCATTGTAATCTATTGAAACGCACAATTTGAGGGTTTTGATTCTTAGGTTTTTCTTTCATTCTTAGTTTTTACTTAGATCGAAAGATCCTATTCGAAAGTGAGACTTACGCGAGTGGAGATTATTTTGGAGCCACGTTTTTATCGATAAATCCATGAGCATCTATTTTCCTTATTCTATTCTTTATATCTCTTTCTTTAACATTGTTTGATGAATGTTTGTGTAAATATTAGGATCAATTTATGCTTTATACATATTTTGCATGTTTCAATCGCTTTAACTTAATTAGTTGATTGAATGATAGAGTTTCTCAGCGGATCAACTATTTGGGAGAGGAAGAACTTAAACCCTAGGCTTGGTGACCCTATGAAGTTATTTAGGTGGGAATTAACCCAAATTGGTATAGCCTATCTGTGAACACCTTAACCCCAAATCGATCTAGACTGTGAGGTCAGAAGATAAGTAGTTCTTGTTGACTTATTATTTTAGTGGAAGATCGGAAGATTCTACTAAGGTATTGACTTGTTGATTGATTAGAACCCTGCATCAATAATTAATTAGGTAAAATAATTGGATCTAGGCTAAAGGAACTCACGTAGTCAAAACAAGGGATAGGAGAAGTCGATACATGAACTTAAGAGTAGATTTAAATTTAATTCAATTTATTTAGTTTATTGTTATCATCTTTCTTCTTGATTAACACTATTAATTTGTGACTCAAGTAAATTAGTAATTATTTTTGGTAATTGGCTTAGTAGAAGTTTTCTGCAAATGACAATCCTTTGGGTATGATTTGTGGAATACTTACCAAGTGTTCCTTTGTAAATAAACTATATTACAACCTGACTCGTATACTTGCGGACGCTGCCTCAAATCTATATCTTTAGTTGTTATATTCACACTATGGACGTTGGTACATCCGGAAGCAGTCAGTTTTTGGGTTGGACAGGATGAGTTGATTCGGGTTGAAATTATACAGAGTCATCCCCAATTGTTTTGATTTGAGTTTTGACAGTACTTTTCAGCAATCGATTTTGTCGTCTTTGTTTATGGTAGCCTTGATAGTTGCAAATGAATGTGCCTTTAGGATGCTCTAAAGGTGTCTGTTTCGGGTAACGTGTAACACCCCCTAACCCATATCCGTCTCCAGAATAGGGTTACGAAGTATTACCAGACATTTCGGGTCAAATATGAACATTACATAATTATCTAACAAACATATTATTTTTCAAATAATATCCCAATCAATTCAATTACTTCATTCAAATCAAATCTAATTTTCATACCAAAACATACTATTTATAATCTGAATATAGTACATAAGCTTATATATATACGTATCCAATAACATTTTATAACAAATTTTGCAACACTTTTCAAAATGACAAACACAAATATCCTAGGTACATGCTATTACCAAAAAGATATGTATTTCACCACTATGAGTTCGAGATTGGCCTTGGATGCTGATTTAGCAATTTGACTTTAGCCTAACCTGCACACGAAAACAAACCCTACGCTGAGTACAAAACTTAGTGGTATTTCTATAATTCAACTTTCACCTGATAAACCGTAATTTATACATATTTTTACCCCATGTTTAATGCATTTTATGGATGATTTCTCATTAGAATTGGTGAATTCGATGCTCCTAATGCTTTAATTTCATGTTTTATACTTAGGAGAGCATAGGAGAGCGAAAGGAACGAGAAACGGGCCAAAAATGAAGAAAATGGGCCAAAGTACAAAATCAACACGGCCTGGACCTCCTCACACGGGTAGACCACACGGCCGTATCAATTTGGCAGGCTCGAGCACGACCTAAAGTAATCGCACACGGGCGTGTCACACGGGCGTGTCCCTGCCAAGCCCAAGTTTAGTCCAATTCAGAAAAGGCTAATTTTGAGGGCTCTTAGGCATTCTAAAGCCTATAAATACACCCTAGAGGAGCAAGAAAAGGGGGCACACAGAATAGGGAGTAAGGAATTACTCCAAGGAAGTCAATTGATCTATTTCAGAAACTGGATTCATCATCAAGACTGAAGATCTCTCCTCAATTTCCCCTTCAGGAGTTTTGGGTTTTCTTTATGTTTTGTATTCTTTATTATTCTGAGATGTTTTCTTATTTAGTTATGAACTAAAACCCCTAAATACCTAAGAGGAATAAAACCTAAGACGAAACTTGTTATTGTCTTCTGAATTGTATGATAAATATTTAACTTGTTCTTAATTATGTGTTCTTAATTCTTGTTTTGATATCCTAGGATACTGATTCAAGATAAAGTCATTATTCAGAGGAGGAAGAGACCCTGTCTAGAAGTACATTTATCATAATTAAGCGGAGTTGTTTGTGCGCTTAGACATAGGGTGACAAGATTTTGTCGGATTAGGGTGAAACCTAATAAGGGGATCCATAGATCGAGTTAATGCAACCCTAGGGTGTTAATTAGAGAAAGGTATCAATTATTCAATCTAGGGATTAAATGTTATTAGTCTTGAATAGGTATAATAACATAACTTAGGGATCTTTACGGAACAAGTTAATTGAATAAATCGTTTGATTCGGAGCCAGAATAAAAATACAGTCTAGGTGGATTTTTCCTTAGGTATTGTCTTAATTCAATCGATTTTCCCAAAAGCAGTTCCCTAATTCTATTCTCTGTGAGTTCTTAGTTTAGATAATTAGTTAGTTAAAACAAAACCTCTTTATTCTTAGGCTAGATAATAAAAACACAGCCAATACTAGTACTTTTAGTTCCTTTGGGTTCGACAATCCGGTCTTGCTAAAACTATACTACTGTTCGATAGGTAAACTTGCCTACACCGCGATAATAGTTAGTTTCAAGAATGATTAATTATAAATAATTAAAACCTATCATGAAATCACGTGATCAAATTTTTGGCGCCGTTGCTGGGAAACTAAGATATTAGGAACGCTCAATTTTTATTACTTTAGCCATTTATTTTTCTTGCAATTTAATTTATTTATTTGTTATTACTATTTATTAATTTACTTTTTTCTTTCTCTTGGCAGGTTTTTATAGTTTATGACTAGAAGAAACCCATTAGGACCACTACTTTTTGACGAAGAAATCGATCGCACAGTTCAAAGACATCAAAGAGAAATAAGACGAAGCTTAAAATACACAGAGAACGAGCAAAAGGATGATACTCAACCCCCAACTAAAGAGATGGCTGAAAACCAAGACAATCAGCTACCTCTTGCAATTGCGGTTAATCAAAATCCTGCTCCACGCACTATGTATGATTATGCTAAACCTTCTATAACAGGAATTGAATCGAACATAGTTAGACCTACGGTAACTGCAAATACTTTTGAACTAAAACTTAACACAATTCAAATGATACAACAATTTGTTCGGTTTGATAGTTTACAGGATGAGGATCCCAACGCTCACTTAGCAAACTTCTTAGAACTATGCGATACATTTAAAATTAATGGTGTTTCTGATGATGCCATTCGTCTTCGGTTATTCCCTTTTTCATTGAGAAACAAAGTTAAACAGTGGTTAAACTCATTACCACGAGGATCAATCACTACTTGGGAACAAATGACCGAAAAATTTCTATTAAAATATTTTCTGTCAGCTAAAACGGCTAAATTACGTAATGGTATCTTTTTGTTTGTGCAGATAGCCTTAGAAACTCTTTACGGCGCATGGGAGAGATACAAAGACTTACTGAGAAGGTGCCCTCACCATGGGTTATCGATTTGGCTACAGGTTCAAACGTTCCATAATGGCCTGAATCCTTCGACTCAACAAATGGTTGACGCAGCTGCTGGTGGAACCATCAATAATAAAACACCTGAAGATGCCTATAAGTTTATAGATGAGATGTCACTGAATAACTATCAGTGGTAAGTCATGAGGACTAAACTAACTAAAACAGTAGGCGTTTATAACGTCGATTCGGTTACTATGCTATCAAACCAGGTAGAACTTCTAAATAAAAAGATTGATGGTTTACTTGGTTCTACTCAGGTACATCCAGTAATGAGGTGCGAGACGAATAGATGAGGAGCATGCACAGAGTATGAACCCTTCAACCCTAGCATCGAGGAGGAACAAGTCCATTATATGGGTAACAATAACTCTCGATCCCAAAATAACCCATATAGTAACACTTACAATGCAGGTTGGAGGAACCACCCCAATTTCTCATGGGGTGATCAAGGAAATCAAAGACTACAACATCCTCCGGGTTTTTAACGACCACCCTATCAACAGGAAAAGAAGCCTAACCTTGAAGAGATGCTCTCAAATTTTATATCGGCATCATAAACCTGTTTTCAAAACTCCGAGACAGCACTTAAAAATTAACAAGCGTCAATCCAAAGGCTCAAAACTCAGATAGGCCAGCTATCCAAATTGATTTCAGAAAGACCACTAGGAAGTTTACCTAGTAACACCAAATCAAAAGAGCATGTGAAAATAGTTACACTAAGGAGTGGGAAAACGTTAGCGGAATCTGAAAAGAAGCTAACACAAGAAGCCGTGGTGAGCGAAAGGGGGGAAGAAAAACCCGAAAATAGTGAAAAACTAGTGCCGAAGGAATATAAACCTCCAGTTCCATACCCAAAAAAAATTGAAAAAAGACTGCATTGGTGCACAATTCGGTAAGTTTCTTAAACTTTTCAAGCAATTACATATCAACTTACCTTTTGTTGAAGCCATCTCGCAGATGCCTACATATGCAAAATTTTTGAAGGAGCTTCTAACAAATAAAAGGAAATTTGAGGACTTATTTATTGTAGAACGCAACGAGGAGTGCTCAGCCATACTCTAAAACAAGCTGCCAACCAAACTGAAAGATCCAGGAAGTTTTACCATCCATTGCTTAATTGGTAGCCTGAATGTTGAGAAAGCACGAGCTGATTTATGCGCTAGCATTAATTTGATGCCATATAAAATGTTCAAACAACTTGGTCTTGGGGAACCTAAACCTACTAGGATGAGTATTCAATTAGCCGATAGATCTGTTAAATATCCTAGGGGCATTATAGAAGACATACTTGTGAAAGTAGATAAATTCATATTTTCTGTTGGCTTTGTTGTGCTTGACATGGATGAAGATGTGGAAGTGCCCTTAATTTTAGGGCGCCCATTTTTAGCCATTGCTAGGGCTGTAATCGATGTGGGTGACGGTAAATTGGTACTCAGAGTAGGTGACGAGGAGATTATCTTTAAAATTTATGATGCGATAAAGTTTTCTAGGGAACAGGATGACTCATGTTATTTTATTGACTCTATTGATCATGCTACTCAAGGCTCTTTTTAGGAAATTGTATAGAAGGACACGATGGAACTGTATCTAGCTCAAGAAGAGGAGACAGATGGTGAACCTAATGAGCATTCTTCAAGACGAGTAGAATATGAGGGCATTAAGATAAATGTTGAACTTAAGCAAAAACCCTCTATTGAAGAGCCTTCTAAACTGGAACTTAAACAATTACCAAACCACTTGGAATATGCACTCCTTGGAAATAATTCTACATTACCAGTTATCATTGCTTCTAACTTGCAACCCAAGGAGAAAGAGGAATTAATCCAAGTATTAAAAGAACATAAAAAGGCCATAGGTTGGAAAATTTCTGACATTAAAGGAATCAGCCCTTCTTTTTGCACCCACAAAATTTTGATGGAAGATGAATACAAACCGTGTGTGCAAGCTCAAAGACGACTGAAACCCAACATGAAGGAAGTTGTAAAAGCCGATGTTGTTCCTAAGAAGGGAGGCATGACGGTTGTGACCAACGAGAAGAATGAATTAATCCCAACAAGGATAGTCACAAGATGGAGAGTTTGCATTGACTACAGGAAACTTAATGACGCCATAAGAAAAGATCACTTACCCTTGCCATTCATTGACCAAATGTTGGAAAGATTATCCGGGCACATGTATTACTGTTTTCTAGATGGACACCCTGGTTACTTCCAAATCCCAATAGCTCCTGAAGATTAAGAAAAGATGACATTCACATGCCCATATGGTACATTCGCTTATCGTAGAATGCCTTTTGGATTATGTAATGCTCCTGCCACTTTTCAGCGCTGTATGATGGCCATCTTCGACGAACTCGTGGAAGATATCATGGAAGTATTTATAGATGTTTTCTCAGTATTCAGTAGCTCTTTCCATCTCTACCTTAAAAATTTAAAACGAGTTTTAATAAGATGCGAGGAAAAGAACCTTGTGCTTAACTGGGAGAAATGTCACTTCATGGTTCAAGAAGGTATTGTATTAGAGCATAAAATTTCCAGTAAATGGATTGAGGTGGACAAATCTAAAATAGAAACAATAAAAAAATTACCCCCTCCTAGTTCAGTTAAGGTTATTAGAAGTTTTTTAGGACATGCTGGTTTTTATAGACGATTTATTAAGGATTTTTTTAAAATAGCGAAGCCTTTGACTAAATTGCTAGAAAAAGATATACCTTTTAATTTCAATCAGGAGTGCTTAGAAACTTTCAATACTTTAAAGGATAAATTAATTAATGCTTCAATTATAATTGCACCTGATTGGAATTTACTATTTGAATTAATGTGTGATGTGAGTGACTTTGCAGTAGGTGCAGTACTGGGACAGCGGAGAGACAAGTATTTTCAACCTATCTATTATGCTAGCAAAACTTTGACAGCTGCACAAGAGAATTATACTACTATGGAAAAAGAGTTGCTAGCTGTGGTTTTTGCATTTGATAAATTTCGATCATATCTCATATTGTCTAAAGTTGTTGTGTACACTGACCATTCTGCCCTCCTCTACCTTTTAACTAAAACTGATGCAAAACCTCGACTCATTCGATGGATTCTCCTATTGCAAGAATTTGACTTGGAAATTCAGGATAAGAAAGGAGCTGAAAATTTAGCGGCTGATCACCTGTCCAGGCTTGAGAACTCCAATACCAAGGAACTAGATGAAGTTGAAATAAATGATTTTCCTGAAGAACAATTTTTCACTATATCTGACTCCGAGGTACCTTGGTTTGCGATATCGCGAACTTTTTAGCCGCTAACATTATCCTAAAAGGGTTAACTCACTAGCAAAAGAAGCGATTCTTTAATGATGTGAAAAACTACTTTTGGGACGACCCCTTTCTTTTTCGCAGATATGCAGATCAAGTCATTAGAAGATGCGTTACAAGATCTGAAACATCAAAAATTCTGAAACATTGCCACTCAAGGCCAACTGGAGGACACTATAGTGGAACTAAGACCACCCATAAAATATTTGAATCAAGTTTTTACTGGCCCTCGTTATTCAAAGATGCTAACAGGTACGTTACTTCATGTGACAAATGTCAACGGACAGGTAACATATCCAAACATGATGAAATGCCTCAAAACTATATGCTTTCATGTGAAATATTTGACATTTGGGGTATCGATTTCATAGGCCCATTCCCCAGTTCATATGGAAATAAATACATCTTAGTAGCAGTTGATTATATGTCCAAATGGGTGGAAGCCCAAGCTCTGCCTACTAATGATGCTAGAGTGGTAGTAAGTTTCCTTAAGAAACTCTTTTCGAGATTCGGAACACCTAGAGCAATTATCAATGATAGGGGCACTCATTTTTGTAATACCCAATTTGAAAAAACTCTAAAAAAATATGGAGTTCATCATAGAACAGCCACCCCATACCATCCTCAAACTAATGGACAAGTTGAAGTGGCAAACCGATAAATCAAACTAGAGCATAAAGCCTTTTAGGCAATGAAAGTAGATGATGCTTTATGGGCTCTTTTAAGACCCCCATAGGAACATCACCTTATAGACTTGTTTATGGAAAAAATTGTAATTTTCCATTCGAACTAGAGCATAAAGCCTTTTAGGCTATTAAATTTGTAAACCTTGATCCCGAACTTGCAGGAAAAAACAGGTTGATGCAGCTGAACGAGCTTGATAAGTGGCGAGCCAATGCATACGAAAACTCACGCCTATACAAGGAAGCAACAAAGCGGTGCCATGACACTCGTTTAAAGTAATAAAAATGATTTGAAGTTAGAGATCTTGTCCTCCTATACAACTCAAGACTTAAATTGTTTCCCAGGAAACTTAAATCAAGATAGTCAGGACCTTTCGTAATTCAATCTGTACTTCCATATGGCAAAATAGAGGTAAGTCACCCATCACACGGTACTTTCAAAGTAAATGGACATCGTCTCAAACTTTATAACATGGAGAATTTTAAAGACAATGGAGAGGAGCTACGACTCCACAAACCGCCCTGAATAAACCAACAAGGTAACAGTCGAGCTTAGACTATAAACAAGTGCTTCTCGGGAGGCAACCTGAGTACTAACGGTTTTAAATTATTTAAATTTCAATTTTCAAACATTTAGGTCACTAACAGAGTCTTTGAAGCACAGGTTCCCGACTCCACACTGCCGATCACATGGCTGTGCTTATGGCCGTGTGACCACCACTGACGGAAACACAGCCGTGTGAGACGGCCGTGTGAGACGGCCGTGTGAAAATGGGGTAAAAGTTATCTTTCCCAACACGGGATGCGATAAATGAACACGGGCATGTGACCTGGCCGTGGGAAAATCTGCCAAATGAACACGGGCGTGTGCCACGCCCATATCTAGCACCCGTGGATGACACGATCAAAATAACACGAGCGTGCGCAGAGGTACACGACCGTGGGAGAAGCGAACCACGCCAGACATGGCCGTGCGACACGATCACGTAGCACACGGCCTAAACACACGGGCTTGCCAGAAGGCCGAGTGACGACATCTCAATTCACAATAAACACGGACGGGACACGAGCCACACGGGCGTGTGCACCGGTTGTGTCACCTGAAAAATTAGATTATTTCTCTTATTTTATTTTTCTTTTATTAAGTTTTTAAGATTCATTTGTTTTTTAAACACGGCTTATCTTTATGTCTACTATCAGATTATTCCCTTAACTATCCTTTTATCATTAAGAATCATGCTTGCCCTCCAGCTTTATTTCCAATACTCGATCTCGCCAGTTCAAGAATATCATCCATTTTTAATTCAGGAAGTTTCACTTCTCTCCCTATCTTATTTTTATATTCTTTTCAATATATCTATATTTGTACATTGAGGGCAATGTACATCTTAAGTGTGGGGGGGTATTTATTTCATTATCAGAAAAATCCCTGAATGATTGCCTTGTTCTCTTGAAAAGCTCTTGTATCGTATTTAAGATAATATTTTGATTGATTTATGATTTTGATTGATATATCTTGAATTAAAACATAAACATTTATGCATTGATTGTTTAAACTTTAAGACATTAGAGAATCAAGCATGATAAGTTGATTTTTCAGAATTTAAAATCTTAGGTTGTTTCCCCAAAGTTTAGGTATTACTTTGAGTTGGAATTCACAAAGTTTTAAATATCAAAAAGCCACAATTTTTGTGAGATTTTTGAGCCTTTTGAGCATCTATTAATTCTTTCATGCTCACTCTTATTATTGCTTTGAGTGCATCAGTATTGAACTATTATTCTAGAACTTGCTTGATTATGCATGTCAAGACCACACCATTTGATTTGATATGTCAAAATGATCAAGGCACTTAGGATTAACCCACTCATCCCATGAAAAGCCTACCTCCACGATTAACCCCTAGTAAACCCCCTTGAGCCTAACAAGCCATTACTTGTATTACCCTTAATACTAACCCTTAACCCATTATTGTTGAAATCCCCTAAATTAATCCCTATTTTTGTCGAGATTTGAGTTGAATAAATTGCTTAGCTATGTCTTGTTCTTAATAGTTAGTCTATGTTATTTAACTTGTTCTTAAAAAAGAGTATACATGTTAGTAATGATCTTCTGTTTGTAAGCTTCAGTATTTAAATTCCATAGTCAGAGAAAGAGTTATGTTGTACGTAAAGTGCTGATTAAATATTTTTCTAGTTTAAGTAATTTTTCAACTCAATCTCGATTCTAACCCTTTCTTTCAGCTTGTGACTACACCCCTAACCAAGCCTCATTACAACCCTCTAAAGACGTTTTGATTGATGTATCATCTTAAATTATAGTGGTGGAGATTTGATTTTCATGCAAGCCTATGGTAATGACTTTTCATTATTGAGTATTGAGTGCTTCATTTATTTTCCTTAAACACCTCGAGTGATTTGAGTGAATCTTTAGTAAGGATGTGAAACTCTGTGATATTCTGAATCAAAGGTAATTTCTTAAATGAGGGGAGACACCTATGTTTGCATGATTAAATACTCAACTTGGAATGTTTGAAACTTTTATGTTCTTTTAGTTGAATTCTCAATGTATGATTACCTATGGATTATTTTGAGATATTATCAATAGAAATTATAAGTTGAGAAGAATTTATTTTGATTATGAGTTGAGAATTTTGCTTGAGGACAAGCAAATGCTTAAGTGTGGGGGTATTTGATAAACCGTAATTTATACATATTTTTACCCTATGTTTAACGCATTTTATGGATGATTTCTCATTAGAATTGGTGAATTCGATGCTCCTAATGCTTTAGTTTCATGTTTTATACTTAGGAGAACATAGGAGAGCGAAAGGAACAAGAAACGGGCCAAAAACGGAGAAAATGGGCCAAAGTACAAAATCAACACGGCCTGAACCTCCTCAAACGGGCAGACCACACGGTCGTGTCAATTTGGCAGGCTCGAGCACGGCCTGAAGTAATCGCACACGGGTGTGTCACACGGGTGTGTCCCTACCGAGCCCAAGTTTAGTCTAGTTCGGAAAAGGCTAATTTTGAGGGCTCTTAGGCATTCTAAAGGCTATAAATACACCCTAGAGGAGGAAAAAAAAAGGGCACACAGAATAGGGAGTAAGGAATTACTCCAAGGAAGTCGATTGATCCCTTTCAGAAGTCAGATTCATCATCAAGACTGAAGATCTCTCCTCAATTTCCCCTTCAAGAGTTTTGGGTTTTCTTTATGTTTTGTATTCATTATTATTCTGAGATGTTTTCTTATTTAGTTATGAACTAAAACCCCTAAATACCTAAGAGGAATGAAACCTAAGACGAAACTTGTTATTATTTTCTGAATTGTATGATAAATATTTAACTTGTTCTTAATTATGTGTTCTTAATTCTTGTTTTGATATCCCAGGATACTAATTCAAGATAAAGTCGTTATTCAGAGGAGGAATAGACCCTATCTAGGAGTACATTTATCATAATGAAGCGAAGTTGTTTGCGCACCTAGACATAGGGTGACAAGATTTTTCCAGATTAGGGTGAAACCTAATAAGGGGATCCATAGATCGAGTTAATGCAACCCTAGGGTGTTAATTAGAGAAAGGTCTCAATTATTCAATCTAGGGATTAGCCGTTATTAGTCTTGAATAGGGATAATAACATAACTTAGGGATCTCTACGGAACAAGTTAAATGAATAAATCGTCCGATTCGGAACCAGAATAACAAGTACAGTCTAGGTGGATTTTTCCTTAGGTATTGTCTTAATTAAATCTATTTTCCCAGAAGCAGTTCCCTAATTCTATTCTCTGTGAGTTCTTAGTTTAGATAATTAGTTAGTTAAAACAAAATCTCTTTATTCTTGGGCTAGATAATAAAAAGACAATCATTACTAGTACTTTTAGTTCCTTTGGGTTCGACAATCCGGTCTTGCTAAAACTATACTACTGTTCGATAGGTACACTTGCCTACATAGCGATAATAGTTAGTTTCAAGAACGATTGATTATAAATATTTAAAACCTATCACAAAATCACGCGATCATCACCCTATATGTAATTTAGTCATTATACCTAATTACTTTTAATTCAAGCAAATTTACTTAACTGAAACCTAATTAACTACACAACTAGCTTCGTAAATATTTTTAATAAATATTTACGAATTCGATTTACGAGAACTGAGTCTCGGGAATGTTTTTTTTGTAATTTGATCATTTTTAATTAATTAACTATCAAAATGTTAAAATTTCCTAACGAAACTTTAATACTAACTTAATGACACTCCGTAAATATTTATAAAAGTATTTACGGTTCAGTTTATGAAATTGAGGTCTCGATACCTCGGTTTCAAAACTAATTAATTTGATAAATATTTCTAAAGTACAAATCACTAATTCATAAATCTTCCTCAATTCACGATTGACTCATAAATATTAAATAATAATTTATAAGCTCACTTGTCAGATTTTAGTGGTCTCAAACAACTTTTTCAGACATCACTGAAAATTGGCCTATTTCAACTCTCCCCCCCTAAAAAATTTTCGTCCTCGAAAATTATAGGAGTAAATAGGTAGGTTTCTCTATATCATATCATTGTCAGAAAACTTTTATTAAAGCTACCTTTTATTTCTCAGTTCTTTCACTTCACGTGCCAGAATTCTAATCAATTCTTCACTATAACTCATGTCAAGCTTAATTTCAATATCCATCGGAGGAATAACTAATAATGTATCTGATTAATAACATCATATCTTAATCACAAGAAAACTTTATGAATTCAGTCAAACTCTGGCGGTAACACCATCCAATAAGTAACACTTCCAAATCTTTCAATAGATTTCATGTAATTCAATATATTAAGAACTTAATTTACCTTTATAGTCAAACCGGAAAACTTTCTTCCATGGCAATTTTTTTAGAAACACTTTGTCGCCAACTTGAAACTCTATTTCTTTCCATTTAAAACTCACATAAAATCTCTGACAATTAGAAATTTCTTTAAACTTATCTCGGATCTCATCCATATTTTCTTCTGTTTCACAGATCATATCAACTCCACATATCTTTTCTTACTAATCTCAGTCCAATAATATGGAGTTTTACATTTGCAACTACACAGAGTCTTGTATAGTGTCGTTTCAATACTTGACTGAAAACTGTTATGATTTGCAATTTAACTAACAACAATTACTTCTTTTCCATTTGCCATTGAATTCTAAAATATAGCACCAAAGCATTCCTTTAAAAATCTGAATAACACATTCGGACTAACCATCAGTCAGGAAACAAAATGCAATATCAAAAATTTGTAACTGCTTACCTAGAGCTTCTTATAATTTATTCCAAAATCAAAAACTGAACTGTGAAACCCTATCAAACATATTGGAGAATGACACTCCATAAAACCTGACAATCTCAAAAACATATATCTCATTCAATCTATCAAGTGAGCCATCCACTCATGCTGAGATAAAATGTATAGAACTTGTCAAACAATTAGTGATTACCCAAATAACATCTTTCTTTTTTGAAGATAGAGGTATTCCCAATATAAAGTTTATAATAACTTTATCATATTTCCGTTCCAATATCATCACTAGCTGTAACTGTAATGATCCAAAAATTCACGGGCACCGAAAAAGCGAGTTATAGGGCCTTCTTCTTAGTAAACCAAATTCATAAATATTTATTACGAATATTTGTGAGTCTATTGTGTGTTTAATTAGACTTTAATTAAGTGAATTTAGTTTAATTAAGAATAATTAGGGAAAAGGACTAAATTGAAAAAAGGAAAAAAAATTAATTATAGATTAAAAGAAAATATAAAGGACCAAAATGGCAATTATGCCATTTGTCCTAATTGAGGCGGCAAATGAATTGAAAAATCTAATATTTTTCTTAGATTGCATACATTAATAAAGTTATTATTATTATTATTTAATTGATATTATATTATTATATTCTGAAGTAAATTAAAATAAAGATAAATGTATGGTAATAAAAATATACATGTGTAATAATAATATTTGTACAATTTTAATATATTTATTTAATTACTTTTTATTTAAGTAAATAGATTTTTGTCATATTAAAATATTAAATTATATAAAATAAATAAAATAAGGACAATTAGATGGTGATGATAATAGACAAGTGTAAAATATATGTGTGTACAAATGTAATATAAATATTTGTTATTAAATAGATATTTGTTATAAAAATTATTATTAAATTAATACAGTAAATAAACATAAAAGATTAAAGAAACTAAAAGAATAAAAGAAAGAAATGAAGGAGAAAAGAAAGAGAAGCATTTGAATTGGGAGCAAGACAAAGGGAAAGAAAAGAAAAAAAGGGGGAAATTAAGGTTTTAAAGCTTGGAGTTTAAATTGGTAATCAATTAAGTCCTTTTTACTTAATTTTGATGTTTTAGAAGCTTTAGAATAAAATTTTGTTGAAATTAAGTTGAGGTTTTGGAAGTTTTTAGGTTTTTGAACATAGTTCATGTTGAACAAAATAATGAATTAGGGGTTTAATTGAATGAATTTCAAGATAGAATTGAAAAAGGGGATTGAATTGTAAAGTAAGTTATAAGTTTTACATAGTAGGGATTAAATTGAAAGAAGTTTAAAATTAGGGTTTTAATATGAACGTTGAATAGTTAAGTTGAATATGGCAAGATATTAAGTAGAAATGAAGTGTGAATTGAGTTAGAAAAGTAAATGAGTTAATTAGGATTAAATTGGAATTAGGGTATAAATTGAAAAGAAATTCAGTTAATTATTGTAAATTAGTGCTGTAATTAATAATGTAAATTATTATTATTTTCGTAGCTAGCAAAGAACCTGAGGCATCGGCACAAAAAGGAAAGGAGAAAGTTATCGAGGAGTAATTACGAAATCTGGGTTTGTATTACTATAATTCAAATTACTTATTATTAAATGCTATATTTAAATTTATATGTATGGTAAGTGAAATATAAGGTAAGTATTATTATTAAGTTGAAAGAAATTCAATTGAATGATGAATATATGTGTGGAATTGAATTGAATATTGACTTGAAAATGGAAAAGTGAATTTTGAATTGAATTATAATTGATAGTGAAAAAGTGAAATTGAATTGAAATGTAAATTTGGAGACCTTATTAACTAGTCAGGCTGAGTCGAATATAGTTGGCATGCCATAGGATTGGAAGAGTTCAGGGATACTTCGACCTCGAGTCGATGAGACACTGGGTGTCACTATATTTCTTCGGATAGATTCGATGAGGTACTGGGTACCAACTTTCTTTGACTTTGCCGATGAGACACTGGGTGCCAACTATTGCTTCAAACTATCTGATGAGGCACTGGGTGCCATACTGGAGTGTTTGGTTGGATGCGTGTATCCGCCAAGGTTTGAGTTTTGTTAATAGGGGTAAATAATGAAATGATAAATCGAATGAGTTTGATCAATCGAGCTACTTAAATGAGATGAAAAAGCTGAATTGTGAATTGAAATGTTATATGAGATTGAGGAATGATCCTAAGGCTCATGATGTGTCCAAAGTTCAAATTGTGGATATATGATATCAATTGATGAATTGTTATTGTTGAAATATGAAATTTGAGTTTAAATTTGTATGTATGATTTATACATTACATGTTTTATGTTTATGTTTTATTATTATTGTTATAATTTGAATTATGGTAATACCACTGAGTATACCCATACTCAACGTAAGATTGTTTCCGTGCGCAAGTCAGTAGAAGTCAAGAGTCTCAGATTAGCATCCAGAGTAATCCCGACTTCAAAGAAAATTTGGTGATATAATCTTTCTTTTGGGTAAAAGTGGCATGTACTTAAGAGTTGTATAGGTCACTTGAGCATGTCTTATGTTTTGATTGTAAAGGATGACTTATAATGTTTGAATGGTTAAATGAAATGGTAAGAAAAGTTATATGACACTTTGATATTTTTGATACTAAGTTAAATAGAAATGAATGAAATTATCAATAATTTTTGAATGATATTATGAATGTTTATTTAATTAAAATATTAAGTTAATGTTTTAGATATAATTTAGGTGTATTTAAATGTGAATTGGATTAGTTGTGATTTTTTGTTTGGATTGGTCTCGATTTGAATTTGCAGGGAATGTTAGATATTTATAAAGGGGTTATATTGAGTTAGTACAAAAAAATAAATAAATAAATAAAATTTCCCCAAGCATACTAATTAGTCCCGAAACACTCGTAACTCGTATTTTGGGTCTCGAGGGTCTATCTAAGGGGCTTTAAGATTATTTTATATTATATTTGATAATTATTTATATGTTAATTGTCAATTGTCCGATAGGTCCAGTAATGATCCATAACTCTGTTTCGGCGACGGTTTGGGGTTAGGGTGTGTTACAGTAACAATTCGGAAAGTATTAGTACCTGATATTCGACTTTAACTTGCTGACATATCAAATTTAAAATATAATTTTAGAAACATCACATCTCATTCTGGTTTACCAATATGTCTTTCTCAAATTAGTATACATCCCGAATGACAGACATATTACCATTGTGAGTTTCGTATAAAATTTTTTGCACAGGCTCTGAATTCTTCAGTGCACAAACTCTATTTCAAAATAACAGACAGTCATCAGATTCCATCTGATATCCTAAATTAGAATTTGTTTTACTCTGTACCCATTTAACTTATAACTCTTTATCACTTTTCTGGGCTTCACTGATCTGTTGTAGAAACAACGGTTTAGCTTTTCTCAACTAAAATTAATCTTTCATCAGATAATAGCAATCATATATTTATTGCTCATAAAACAAACAAAGATTTTCTATTTAGAATATCATCAACTATATTTACTTTTCCCGAATGATACTCAATTACCAAATCAGAGTCTGTAACACCCCTAACCCGTATCCGTCATCGGACTAGGGTTAAAGGCGTTACCGGACATAATAGAACATTTTACAAATAATTCACAAACATCATTCACACATAATCATACATCATTACAGGGTCATTTACAAGGTCTACGAGACCTTAAACATGCTTTAGAAAAGGGTTAGGACTAAACCGAGCTCATACAAAATTTTTCAAAACTTAAACATTTTTTTCAAAGTTGTACAGGTCACACGCCCGTGTGAACAGGCCGTGTGCCTCACACGGCTTTAGACACGCTCGTGTGTCTAGGCCGTGTCAAAATAGGGCATACATACTAACTTGTCCACACGGCTAAAAGACATGCCCATGTGCCAGGTCGTGTGAAAATTAAGGAGGCTACTAACTTGGCCACACGGCTGACCACACGCCCGTATGTCTAGCCCGTGGTCGAAATGACTTGGCCATACGGTCTAGCACACACCCGTGTGGTCTGCTCAGGCTCATTTCAAAATGGCCCTCGAGCAACACGGCTGAGACACACGCCTGTGTCCTTGCTTGTATAGGAAAAAATAGGCCATTTGCAAGGCCAAATTGCCACCCATTAAGAGTCCTCCCTACAAGCATCAAAACCACAACATTTTATACCAAATTCTCAACGATTTCTCAACCAAAACATATATCTTTCATGCCATTTCATTATCAAAAAAATTCATACTTAACATCCATACCAAAACATAATATATCATGAGTCATAATCAAAACAAAACACTTGTTTTGTAACTTCAATATACTTCATTCTTTCTCATGCCAAATTCCTACCAAATTGGCCATTTATTTTGACCAACATAAACACATCAAGAGACAACATTGCATCACATAATTCACACCAAAAACTCATTCATTCATTACCAAAACCAAGCCAAATCACATGACTAGATATACACATTACAAAACATATTCAAATACTTTTATTCTATACATGTCATACTTCAATATATACATTTTCAAAAGGTACCAAAGTAAGGTTCGATGGTGTGGTGATGATCCGCAACGATCCCCGAGCTTCCGGTAGCTTTGATATCTATGAAATAGTTGAAAGACACACAAAGTAAGCTTTCAAAAGCTTAGTAAGCCATATACAAATAAACTTAACAATACAAACATATAAGCATCATAATGTACATATACTCCTTAGCCAAATGCTATCACAAACCACATAGCTCAAATACATTTCACATATTCCGCATTCATTTGCACATATAGTGTATTTTCTCATGCTTTTGTCACACATAATCACTTGATCACAAAGACACATATACTTGCCTTTCAACATCAAATGTAATATACAATTTCAAACGTACCTAAATCGGATACACATTTCATATAATCATTTGTTTCTCAGAATTCCTGTTGAACCGTTCAGAATTATAAGGATACGCAGATAGCTCGGAAAGCTTGTACAATGCCAACATCCTAGACGTGGTCTTACATGTAATCAAATATTGATGCCACTGTCTCAGACAAGGTCTTACACGAAATCAAATACAATACCGATGTCTCAGACATGGTCTTACATGTAAATCATAAGTCGATGCCAGCTTCCCAGACATGGTCTTACACTAAAACACATATCAGATCCTATTTCATGACATATGTATCCTAACTATTCCTATGGTCCGTACGAGTCTTCTCGGACGTCGATACTTTGTCGATATTTTCTCGAATATCACATTCTCATCTCATATAATTATTCATCACAATTCAATGTTGTATAAACATAAATAAATCAACTTTAACACGTTCATTTGTATATTGACTTACCTCATACGAAAATGAACGAAAACGAGCAACTATTCAATGACTTTTGTTTTCCCCCGATCTAATTTTGTTTTCTTTGGTTCTTGATCTAACCACATTCAGATTTAACCCTTTTAGTCACCAAATCATTTAATTAAATCCTAAAACACATATTTAGGGCATTTTACAAATTAGCCCTAACATTTTCACATTTTAACACTTTAGGCCTTAATTTACAAAATTACAAAATACACAAAATTTCTATATACCCATGTTAAGCCAATTTTTCATAGTATTCATATAAGCCCATATATTTCATTTATTTCATATTTTAGTCCCTCAAAATATAAATTTCACAATTTAGCGCATTTTACTCAAATTCATCAAAAATTCAAAGACAAAACATGTTAACCCAACATCAAACTTCCATATACTATCATCAAACTTCATAAAATTCTTAATTCCAGCAATGTCTCAACTCAAAATCATCAAAGAAATCAGAAATTGAAACATGGGCTTGATAGTATAGAAAGCAATGATCATAAAAACGTAAAAATTATCGAAAACCGATCAAAACACATACCTTAATCCACAATCACAAGTGCCGAAACCCTAAGAGCTTTTATTCTTTCTTTTTTCATCAATTTTTGGAAAAATAGCATATAATGAACTATTTTTATGTTTTGTTTAATTTAATTAACATTAATACATCAATTACCAATTTACCCTTGCATTATAAACATTTAAAACATTAATATCAAGGCCATTAATGTCCACTCATATGTTCAATGGTCAAATAAAAACATAATGACCTCTCAATTATAAAGACATAGCAAATAGGCACTTTAACAATTAGAAGACCACTTTTACATTTTACGCGATTAGGTCCTTTTTCAAAATTAAAAACACAAACGATCGAATTTTCATACGAAACTTTCACACCTACTAATTCACATATAAAAAACACGGAAAATAATATTAAAATATTTTTTAACTCAAATTTGTAGTCCCAAAACCACTATTCCGACTAGGGTCTAAACCAAACTGTTACAGAGTCTTTTAAAAGTTCAAGCCATCTGTGCTATATCAGATTCAAATCTTTCTATACCATCAGATACTTTAAAGTTTTATGATCAATATATATATATAGTATTTTCACCATATAGATATTGTTGCCAAATTTTCAGTACAAACACAATAATTGCCAATTCAAGGTCATATATCGAGTAATTCTTTCCTGTAGTTTTAACTGTCTAAAAGTATAGGCCATTGCTTTGCCTTCCTCCATCAAAATACAGTCTAACCCATTTAATGATGTATCACTGTAATAATGAATTTCTTACCTGATTCAGGTTGAACCAAAACTGATGCTTCGGTTAACATAGCTTCCAACTGATCAAAACCTTGCTATCATTTGTCAATCCATTCAAATCTCAAATCTTTATATAATAGTCATGTCCTTAATACAACAGCCATAGAAAACCTTTTCATGATAACTAGAAAAGAATCACATAATAAATCTATTTCCATTATCAACACTGAAATTTTGAATTATTTCGAAGTCATAGTCATCAAATAAATGTTAAACCATGGTGCTATAATAAATCCAATGCTTCAAGAATATGTATATAGAATAATACCTCAACATCAATAATGTTTCCTAAATAGAAGAGGAAAACCGAAAGTAACCCCAATAACAACCAGTGCAGTAATACAACTTCTATAATCTAAGATCTATATCATCGGGCTCCCATTATCAAACCAGGATTTATAACAGTAATAAATATAATTACCTTTGGCCAATGAGTACCTTTTACATATGAACCATGTTTGATAAATTAAACAATAAGAATGATAAGAAAACCGAAATAATGAAATCCAAGATGTGAAGCTATACTGAATACCCAAGAGTAAAAACCACATTGAATGATAATGAGTTCGATATTATCCCAAAGAAAATTCCAGAAGAAAAATATCACTCATTCGCACTAGAAACAGTTGTGATAAAGACAATGTAAATTGCGTATATGTAATTCAGAACATCAACCAGTAGAAGTAGAAAATAGCTTCTATCTAACATAATATAAATATGATTGTCAAGTCTTCTATCTAACATAATAGATTAGAAAACCAAAGAAAGATAGAGCAATGCCAATCATGAATCAACCAAACTAACAATACTTTCATCTAACGTTATGATTAACCAAACTTTCTATATGATAAGAATCACATCTAAAAATGAACAATTGCATAAACCTCTAGGGATAAAGATCATATAGAATACCTAAAAGAAATCGATGTAAGATACCTGACTACAACAGCTACATTCAGATATTTTTACAATTTCAACATTATCCCATTGACTACTAAAGTCACCAATAATCTCACATTATCCCAATCACTAAAGAAATCAATTTAGAAGAAATTTCGATTAACCCATTCTTTAAGTACCGTACCTAAATAAATCGATTACTCGTGAATAACTTCTTCCTTAATAGCACCATTGCATATCCCGAATAATCTTCAAAATAATCAGATATCTCTTCTAAAACTGTCTTTACTTGCTAACTCATTCTTAGTTCTAACCACATTATTAATTAGTTAGCCACTGAACTCTTCGATTTCCCACTTGTGAATTTAATCAATATAAATCTTGAATTCTATTGTATAAGACATAAATGTGAGGGGGTGGAGGTCATAAAGCCTCAAAATTTGATTCTACTATATTCACATATAATATAACATTTATCATCAACATAATCATCATAATCATTTGACATTTTGAACAATAAAACAAAATAATATATATCAGCAACCAAATCCTGACTCAATTATGGCATGTACCTCTAGACTCAATTCCAAGCTCGATTTAGTCCGAAAATCGGCTAAACCTGAATAGCTCTAACACCACTAAATGTAACACCCCCTAAACCATATCAATTGCTAGAACAGGGTTACAGAGCATTACCGGATATTTCAGGTCAAATATGAACAGTACATAATTATCTAACAAACATATTATTTTTCAAATAATATCCCAATCAATTCAGTTACTTCATTCAAATCAAATCTAATTTTCATACCAAAACATACTATTTATAATCTTAATATAGTACATAAGCTTATATATATATATGTATCCAATAACATTTTATAACAAATTTTGCAACACTTTTCAAAATGACAAACACAAATGTCCTAGGTACATGCTATTATCAAAAAGATATGCACTTCACCACAATGAGTTCGAGATGGCCTTGGATGCTGATTCAGCAATTTGACTTCAACCTAACCTGCGCACGGAAACAAACCCTACGCTGAGTACAAAACTCAGTGGTATTTCTATAATTCAACTTTCACCTATATGTAATTTAGTCCTTATACCTAATTACTTTTAATTCAAGCAAATTCACTTAACTAAAATAACTACACAACTAGCTACATAAGTATTTTTTTAATTTGATCCTTTTTAGTTAATTAACAACACTTTAATACTAACTTAATGTCACTCCGTAAATATTTTTATAAATGTTTATGGATCGGTTTATGAAATCGAGGTCTCGATACCTCGGTTTCAAAACTAATTAATTTGATAAATATTTCTAAAGCACAAATCACTAATTCAGAAGCCTTACTAAATTCATGATTGACTCATAAATATTAAATAATAATTTATAGGCTCACTTGTCAGATTTTAGTGGTCTCGAACCATATTTTCTGACATCACTGAAAATTGGGTTGTTACATAATGATTCCCTTTGGGTGGTAGTAGGTGATCTGAAAAGAGGGGTGGGCGAGTTAGTGGAAAAAGATGTTCACTCTTTGGGGACTTTGTGGATTCATCTGAGGTACATGATTTGGGATTTAGAGGTGCTCCCTCACGTAGCATTGAAGTGGAGTCTTTGAGCATCTTGCGTCTTTCCCAAATTATTCTGTTACTCATATTCTAAGGATTAAATTCAATCACAAGCCTTATTTATTGTTTCTTCGATCTTTGCTCCATTATTCTATAGGTTGACCTTTTTATTTTTTGGTAGGATGGGTTGAGCATTCAGACTTTTCTGACTTTGTTAAGGAGAATTAAGATTTTACTAGTTCTATGTCCACTTCACTTTCTAACCTTATGAGTCAACTCAAAGATTGGAATAAGAAGGTGTATAGTAACATTGGGTTCCCTAAAAAAGGATGATTCAGAAGCTTGACAATATTCAGAGGGGTATGGATTATTCTCAGTCAGAATCTTTACTTTAGATGGACTTGGAGGTTAGAGAGGAGTTGTAACATGTTCTTTACAATGAGGAACTTCTTTGTAAACAAAAGGTGAGATGTGATTTGGGGGACCGCAATACAAAATTTTTCATAGGCGCACTCTTAAGAGAAGGAAGTAGAATCGGATTACGAAATTAAACAATAAGGTGGGGGAGTAGATTTTTGATGAGGAAGAATTGTGTCATGTAACAACCCATATTTCACGGGCACCGGAAAAGTGAATTTAGGGCCTCCGTCTTAAGAAAACGAGTTAGTAAATATTTATTAAAAATATTTACGAAGTTAGTTATGGGTTGAATTAGATTTTAATTAGGTGAATTTATTTCTAATTAGAAGCAATTAGTAAGAAAGGACTAAATTGAATAGAGTATAAAACTTAATCATAGAATAGAGAAAGGATAAAGGATTAAATTAGTAATTAAACCAAATTAGTGATGTGTGTAAGATAGAGAATAAATACATGTGTATTTAAATTATTAGTACAAATGTATGTTATATATATTTACTTATTATTATTATTATTATTAATTGAGAAAATGACAAATGTATGGTGTGGGATTAATACATGTGTACATGTGTGTATGAATACACATGCAATATTTTTATTGATATTAATTAGATATTTTATTAAATATTAATTAAGTAAATAAGGTAATAAAATAAAGAATGAATAAAAGAAAGAAAAATAAGAAAAAGTTACAGGGAACCAAATGAAATAGAAAGAAAGAAAGAAGAAAAGAAAAGAAAAAGGAGAAATTAGGGTTTGAAAGCTTGGAAGTTAAATTGGTAAGTCAATTAAGTCCTTTTCTTTGTGATTTTGATGTTTTTGAAGTTTTAGAGTAAAGTACTCTTGAATTTGTGTGGAAATATTTAAAGTTGATAGACTTTTGAGTAGGGTTTATGTTGAATAAATGATGAAATTATGGATCAAATTGATAGAGTTGTTGATTAGAATTGATTAGAGGACTAAATTGTAAACTAGGTTATAAGTTTTGAGTTTATGGGCTAAATTGAAAGAAGTTTGAAATTATGGTAAAATAATGAAAAAATTAATGGTTATATTGAAGTTTTGATGGAAATTGAATAAGAAAATGATGTTAATTGTAAAAAGGAAGAAGATGAAAATGGTTAGGATAAATTTGGGATTTAGGTAAAAGTTGCATGAAAAGTTATTATTTTATATAAAATATGTGTGTTATTAATTAATTGTACTTATGCTAATTTTCGTAGCAAAAAAGGAAACCGAGGCATTGAATACGAAGGGAAAAAAAGTGATCGAGGAATAGCTCGAGAAAAATATCGGTTTGTATTATTATAATTCAAGTTATTTCTTATTAAATGTTTAATTTTAATATATGTGTATGGAATTTGAATGTGAGGTAAATATTGATACTTAAGTTGAATGTGAATTAGATTTATTTGATGAACAAATATATGTATGTGAAATTGAATTATATGATTGAATTAAGTAATGATGGTATGCATATGAATGTGAATTGAGAAATATGTGAGAAAATGTGGTCAAAGTGCAATTGATGTGAATTGATTGAAATAGAGGAAGTAATCCGATACCCTATTAACTAGTCGGGCATGCCATAGGATTGGAAAGGTTCAGGGATACTTCGATTTCGAGTCGATGAGACACTTGGTGAGTCATTATTGCTTCGGATAGATTCGATGAGGTGTTAGTCGCCACTTTGCTTCGGCTTAGTTGATGAAACGTTGGTCGTCACTTATTTACTTCAAACTATCCAATGAGGCGTTGGTCGCCATTCTGGTGTGTTTGGTTGGATCCGTGTATCCGCCAAAGTCCGAGTCATGTTAATAGGGGAAATAAGTAAAATAATAAAATCAAATGAATTTGATTAATTGAGCGATTGAATGAAATGAGAAAGTGATATATAAGATAGAATGTGAGATGGAACTTGTAAAGAGATTGAAGGTATGAACCAAAGGTTCATAAAGTGTTCATATTTGAAATGTGAATTGAATAATTATATGTGGTTAAGAGATGAATTAAAGGTTCATGAGTTATTTGAAATATCATTGATGATTTATTGGATCTATCATTGAAAATGATATAATGGAAATATGATAGTTTGGTATGAATTTATATATATGATTTGTATGTATGATTTACTAATTATCTATGTATGTTATGATATTTTATTGTTGTTATAATTTGAATTATGATAATACCACTGAGTATTTCCAATACTCAGCATACGGTTGTTTCCCGTGCGCAGGTTAGGTAAAGTTGAAGTTTAGTCAAGCATCTGAGTCAATCCCGACCTCAGCTCAATTTTGGTGATGCATCTATCTTTTAGAAATGTGGCATGTACTAGGTTTGGTGTTTGTCACTTGTAAATGTTTTATATTTGGAATGAAAATGTGGTGCATAATCTTTAAGAGGTAGTGAAATGAATGAATGAATATTTGCTAAGTTTGAAAGGTTTGATGAATGTTACTTGAACAAGATTTATAAGTAAATTTTTTGGGCATGAATTAGGTGTGTTTAGTGTGTGAAAATAGCTCAAAAATGGTCAAAAACCATGTTTGCACACGGCCAAGTCACATGGGCGTGTGCCCAGGCCGTGTGGCAAAGTCAAATTTTCCCACAGGTTAGTCCCACGGTCGTGTGAGAAAAACAGATCTGCCCACGGGCTGGCCCAATGGCCATGTTGAGCCCCACGGGCAGGCCACACGGGCATGTCCCGAGCCACACAGGCGTGTGCCCCTATTTTCAAGGAAAAGCTTCCAAAGTTCCCGGTCTAGCCCTAAATCACTCCCTAAACATATTCTGGGCCTCTTAGGTTAATATTAGGGACTTAAAGATTGAATTTGAAAATTTTTTAATTGAATTATAGATTTATGACTCGGTTTTGTATAATTTCTAATGTATAAGTCTGATAATGCCTCGTAACCCTATTCTGGTGACGGTTTGGGGTCAGGGGATGTTACATGTCATGAGGCAATTCATTTTTTTTTAGAATCTGCATGGACAGGATCCGAAGCTAATAAAGGGACTTCCCACTAGTTTATTTTTGAAGTTTGAGAATGGCGAGGTCTAGTTTTTTAGTAAACCAATCTCTTATGAGGAGATAAAATTTGTTATGTTCGATATGGGGTCTTTAAAATTGTTAGGGAGTGATGGATTTCATGCCCTTTTATTCAAAGTCAATGGGATCGTCTTGGGGATTTGATTTTTACGTGGGTCAAGAATATTTTTGCATGGGAAAAAATTGACCCAGAACTAAACAACACATTAATAGAGCTCATTCCTAAGGTTCCGAATTCTGAATGTTTTTCTTAGTTTCAACCTATTAGTTTGTGTTCGGTTCTCAACAAGTTGGTAACGAAAATAATTGTTAATCGGTTTAAACTGGTTTTCCAAAAATTATTCGCCTAGAGCAAACTGGATTTGTTGCAGGAATGAGCACCACAGATAACATTATTATTGCACAAGAAGTGTTTCATTCTATGAGAATTAAACAGAAAACTATGAACTGGTTGGTTGTCAAGATTGACCTTGAGAAGGCTTGTGATGAGTACGATGGGAGTTTATTAAAGCATTTCCTCAAGCTACAGGTATTCTGAATTTTCTCAATACTATGATTACGTCTGCTATCACAAACTCCACTATGCAAATTTTGTGGAATGGAACACCAGCTTAAAAATTTTGATCGTCTAAGGGTGTTTGTCAACGATATGCGCTATCTCTATATCTTTTTGTTTTGTGCATGGAATAGCTCAGCCATAGTATCCATTCTAGTATTAACTTTTGGCGATGGAGGACTATTGGCTTGTTTCGATCAAGTCCTCCCCTTTCTCACCTCTTGTAACAACCCGTTTTTAGTGATGTCATAAATAGTAATTTCGGAACCACAATTTTGATGAGTAAATTATTATTTTATTATTTATTATAGCTATATAGGATTATATTAAGGTTGTATTAAAATTGCTTTAAGAAATTTTGATGTTTGCATGGTTAATTAGGTAAAAAGGATTAAATCACAAAAAGGTAAAAGTTGCGTTCTATTAGTTAAAAGGGGCAAATGGCTATGAAACCTTAAACTAAAGGACTCAAATGGAAAATAAACCATTTAATGAGTTGGTGGATACGCGTGGATAGATTTTAATGAAATTTTAATGATTTTAAAAAGGTTAGTTTGGCAAATGGATAATTAAGTTAAAATGTTAACTAAATTAAAGATAAAAGAAATCATCTTCTTGCTTTCTTCATGCCAAAACTGATTTTAGCCATTAAAGGAGGGCAGAGTTCAGTCAAGAATTGTTTCTCTTACATGGTATGATTTTCAACCATATTTTTAATGATTTTTATGTTTTTGAGTTCATTTTAGCTTAATCTAGCTAGCTCGAGGGTTAATTTGTAAAACTGTTAAAGGTTGAGGGTTATGCGATGGATTTTTTGAGTAGTTTTTTTATGTTAAATGATAGATAATGAATCTGTGTTGAAAAATAAACAAGTTTTGTTAAGTGATTTTTGATGAATTTTGGAGGTAGGGATTAAATTGTTAAAGGTGTAAATTCTAAGGTTTTATGGTGAAATGGTGATTGATATGAGTTTTTCAAAGTCCCTTGAACCTATGTTTAAGATGGATTTAGATTGAATTTAGATTTTAAGTTATAAGCTTAAGGACTAAATTGTGAAAAGTTAAAATGTTAGGGAAAATTGATAATTTTGCATAAATATGAAATGTGGATTAAATTGAATACTAGAAGTATTTAATTGACTGAAATTATTTATTTAGATTAAGATAAACCACATTCAGATTTAGATCGAGGAAAAGCTAAAGCTTCAGATTAGTTTGATTTAACTTATACGCCCCTAGTCATCGAGGTAAGTTTGTATGAACTGTAATAGTTTTAATCTTGATTAAATTGAATGTTTACTATGTTATTTATAAATGGATCGATATATAAATGTATCAATGTTATGATGAATTGACGGATATTGAGTCCCGATTGAACCTTAAGAATTCATAGGATACAAATGACATGTCATTAGGGATTTCATATTTTGAGTGTTGGTCTTGAATGTCCTACTGATGACTGAGGTCCTGTATTTGTTGTGGATTCTCCACTGCTCATGTGAGCAGCATCGTGTAGCTTACATTTTGACCCATAGCTCGTGTGAACAATGATGTAAAGAAAAGGTTACGGTTATATATAAAGGCACACTTCGTGTGAGCTTTCCCTAGTATCTGATGTAATTCTAGATGGTTCAACGGGCAATAAAAGGAAAAGGAAATGTTAAGTATGCAAATGCTATAAAACATGACTTTATGGTAACGTTGATGATATAAAATGTTATGCTTATACATGGTTGATTTCATATATGTATGAACAAATATGCTAACTTGTGAGTTTTGATGATGTTGTATAGGCTTGTGCCAAGATTATGGTTTTAGTTGATATTACACTTATGCTATATACATTATGCAAATGAAATGGTAAGCTGTGTTTAAGTTTATACGAGCTTACTAAACACTCGTTGCTTATGTAGTTGTTTTCCTTTGTTTTATAGATTATCGGAAGCTCGTTTTGGTTAGAAGCTCGTCGAAGATCTATCACACTATCCAGCAGACAATTCGGTAGTTTTTGAGCATTTTGGACAAGGTTTATAATGGCATGTATAGGACGATGTGTAATGATTCTTTGATATGTTTAGGTCTTAAAGATCATGTTTGGTTGGTGCACTTTTACGTTTACCAAATGTTGTCATTTTGGGTACTTGCTAAGGCTTGTAAATATGGCACTTATGGTAATGGCTTGGAAATGATTAAATATGGTATGCTTTAGTATCTAAATGGACTAGGGTTGTATGCATGAAATAAGGCATGTGAACATATCTAGGTAAGTGATGTTTGGATGCTAATTGTGGTACATTTGAATGGCATATTGGTTAATTGAATTAGGGTCTTAGAAATGGCAATTAAATGTGTGCTTGGATCATATTTTGGTCCCTTGAAAGTGTGCACAATTGGATTGAATGTTTATGCATGAAATGGCTTGATTTTAGGTAAATTTTGGGTTCCCACGGCCTAGCGACACAGTCATATGTCATCTGAGGATTTCAAAGGGTACAAGTCAATGAGTTACACAGCGTAGCACACGACCTGGCACACGGGTATGTGGGCAACTCAGAGAGTTACATGGCCTGGCGCACATATGTGTGACATGGCCATGTGACCCTACTTAGTGAGTTACATGGGTAAGGACACAGGTTGCGACATGGCCGCGTGTCCCTAATTCAAATGTTACACAGCCTGGGGTGATTCCATACAGTTGTGTGACCCCTGTTTCTAATTTTTGCAACTTTTTTCGAAACTTTCCAAATTGTTTCAGATTAGTCTCGACTTGCTCCTAAACTATTTTTAGGGCCTCGAAGGCTTGATTTATGGACAATATGCATGTAAATGAATGATTTATGATATTATTAACATGTTGGTTAATATGATGTTTAATTGTTCCGATTGTATAGAAATACCCCGTAATCCTAATCTGGCAACGAATACGGGTTAGGAGTGTTACACCTCTTCTTTGTAGATGACCTGATTCTATTTGGTCAAGTTGAAGAGGATCAAGCCACAGTTTTGAAATGAGTGTTGGATAGTTTCTGTGCTTATTCTGGGCATAAGATTAATGCTTATAAAACTAATATTTTCTTCTCAGAATTTTTAAGTGATGCTTGAGGAGGTAGCTTGTGCAGTATTCTTGGTTTTCGTAGAGTTTAGAATCTTGAGAGTTATTTGGGTGTACCTTTGTTTCATGACAGAGTAACCAATAGCACTTTGTGTTTTGTTGTGGACAAGGTTTAGAGTAAATTACGGAGTTAGGATGTAAAGTCATTGTCTTTAGCTGGTAGGGCCACTCTGGCTCAGTCGGTCTTATTGGCGATCCTCTGTTATTTCATGCAGTCAATGTTGACACCCAAAGGTCTTTGTGAGGAAGTTGAATATATGGTGCATCAGTTTGTTTGGGGGGCTTCAAGTAGTGGTAGAAAAGTGGCTTTGGTTAGTTAGGAGGATGTTTTTCAGCCTCGGGATCATGGAGGGCTTGGTTTTCAAAAGCTGCAAGATTATAACACTTCCTTCATGACGAAGTTAGGCTTCAAATTTATGGCTAACTCTAAAGCTCTCTAGGCCCAAGTCATTCGAGCTAAGTATGGGGTTGGAAAAGGAATGCCCAAAACTTTATCAAGCAGTAGATGTTCGTTCTTGTAAAAAGCCCTACAAATGTTTGGCCAATTATTCAAGAGAATTTGCTTTGGTCAGTAAGGGATGGAAATTTTAGGAAACCTATCAATATTTTAGTAAACATGTAATTATTTTCTACGTATTTGAACGATGAGTAAATAAATTTCACATTTTACTATTTTGTCTTTTGCATTTATGTCTTTCATATTTTGCATGCATAGCGAAATTGTGACAAGAAAATATTAGCTCATTGATTGTCTAAGTTGAAACTGATGATAAGTGGCATTGTAAGAACGTTTACATTGCGAGAAAGAAAACTTCTTCAGTAGATAATCTAATCGAGTCCATAATCCCGTAAAAGAATCATCGTCGAACTTTCTAAACTCTCCCTATATAAAGAGAGCCTTGGGTTATTATTTTTCACACTTTTGAATTCAAGAGAAAGTTGTAGAGAGAAATTTCTCTAAAGAAATTATTTTAGAAAATTTCTAGAGATATTTTTCTTATTTACAACTTGGCCCAAAAGTTCAAAGAAATTGCAAAATTACTCTACTAATAATTTTTGTGAAAAATTTTCTGGTTCAAAGCGAGCCCACACTTGATAGATGTGAGCTTGAGAATAGCGAAGAAGACTACTCGACTGAAGCGTTCATCCTAGACGAATCGAAAAGGTACAATTTTGATTAAGTGTTCGTTACTTTAGATATCACAATCAAGTTCTTGTTTTGAAAAAAAATTAAAAACTCTAGTTTTTCCCTAAATTTATTTTCCACTGTATTTTCTAATCCCAGTTTTCCAATAAGGAGAAATGTCAGATTATAACACCCCTCACTCGTATTCAACTCCAGAATAGGGTTATGGAGCATTAGCGAACTTACAAAACAATTATACATTCGTCATTTAAACTCAATCACAATGTCCATAATACGAGTCTATGAGGCTTTAAACATGCATTCGGGGTGCTTTGGGACTAAATTGGTAACTCAAGAAATTTTTGGAACACTTAGAATTTTTTTGCAAAATATAGGGGACACACGCTCATGAGGCCTGGCCATGTGTCTCACACGGCCAAAGACATGCCCGTGTTATAAGTCGTGTGGACATTCAAAATGGGATCACATGGTCGTGTCCCAGCCCGTGTCTGACCCCGTGTAACTCTCTGACTTGGGTCACACGGCCAACACACACGCTTGTGTGGATAGTCCGTCTGCCTTAAAAAGGGCCACACACACCTGTGTGTCAGGCCGTGTGCTAGGCAGTGTTAAACCTATAGGGTATATTGACTTATGGCACACGACCAATCACACGCCCGTGTGCTAGGCCGTGTGGAGCATACTGACTTGATTTTTAATATAACACCGGGGACACACGGTGGTGTAACCTGACCGTGTATCACACACGGCTGAGACACACGCCCGTGTCTCTGCCCACGTGGACAAAAATAGGCTATTTACGAAGCCATTTTGCACCCAAACTTGCACACACCTACATCAATCCAATTGACACTGATAAACCATAATTTTTACATATTTCTATCCCATGCTTAGCACATTTTATGGATGATTTTTCCTTAAAATTGGTGAATTCGATGCTTCTAATGCCTTAATTTCATGTTTTATACTTAGGTGAGCATAAGAGAGTGAAAGGAACAAGAAACGGGACAAAAACGGAGAAAATAGGCTAACATATGAAATCAACAGGGCTTGGACTTCCTTACATGGGCAGACCACACGACCGTGTCCCTTTGGCAAGGTCAAAGCAAAATTTACACGGGTAGATCACACGTCCGTGCCCATTTAACAGCCTTGACCACAGCCTTAAGCAATCGTACACGGGCGTGTCAAATGGGCGTGTCCCTGCCGAGCCCAAGTTTAGTCCAATTCGGAAAAAGCCAATTTTGAGGGCTCTTAGGCATTCCAGAGCCTATTTAAACACCTGAGGAGGCACTTAGACAGGGGACGCAGATGAGGAAGCAAGGAATTGCTCAAGGAAAGCCGATCGATCCATCTCAGAAGCCGGATTCACCATCAAGACAGAAGATCTCCCTTCAAATTCCCTCAGGAGTTTTTGGTTTTTGTTATGTTTTGTTATTTTTATTCTTTTAAGATTTTTTCTTTCATTAGTATGAACTAAAACCCCTAAATACCTAAGGGGAATGAAACCTTGATCTTGTTATTATTATCTGAATTGTATGATAAATATTTTGACTTGTTCTTAATTATGTGTTCTTAATTCTTATTTTGATATTCCAGGATATTGATTCAAGTTAAGCTCTTATTCAGAGGAGGAATAGACTCTGTCTAAGAGTAAATTTTTCATAATTCAGTGGAGTTGGTTGCGTGCCTAGAGATAGGGTGACAAGATTTTGCTGGATTAGGATGAAACCTAATAAGGGGATTCATAGATCAAGTTCATGCAACCCTAGGGCGTTAATTAGAAAGAGATTTCAATTATATATCTAGGGTTAGACGTTGTTAGTCTCGAGAGAGATAATAATATAACTTAGGGATCTCTATGGAACAAGTTGAATGAATAAATCGTCCGATTCAGAGTCAAATAACAAATGAAGTCTAGGTGGATTTTTCCTTAGGTATTGTCTTAATCAATCGAATTTTCCGAAAAGTATTTTCCCCAAATTTCTTTTTTGTGATTTCTTAGTTTAATTAATTAGTTAGATAAACAAAACCCTTTTATTTTTTTAGGCTAGATAATAAAAAGAAATTTGATACTAGTACTTTTAGTTCCTTTGGGTTCGATAATCCGGTCTTGCTAAAGCTATACTACTGTTCAATAGGTACACTTGCCTTCATCGTGATAATAGTTAGTTTCAAGAACGATTCATTATAAATATTTAAAACCTATCACGAATATCTCGTATCAAGTTTTTGGCGCCATTGTCGGGGAACTTAGATATTAGGAACACTCGATTTTTATTACTTTAGCCATTTTACTTTTATTGCAATTTAAATTTTTATTTTCTTTTCTAACTCTTCATTTATTTTTTTGACAGGTTTTTTTTAGTTTATTACCAGGAGAAACTCATCAGGACCATTACTGTTTGATAGTGAGATCGATCGCACAGTTCACAGAAACCAAAGAGAAATAAGGCGAAGCTTATGTTACACAGAAGAGCAAGAGGAAGATACTTCAACCACCACCGAGTAGATGGCTGAAAACCAAGAAAATCCGCTACCTCCTGCGATTGCTATTAATCAAAATCCTACTCCACCCACTATGTATGATTATGCTAAACCTTCTTTAACAGGAACTGAATCGAGCATAGTTAGACCTGCTGTAGCTACAAATACTTTTGAACTGAAACCTAACACAAATCAAATGATACAGTAATTTGTTCAGTTTGATGGTTTGCAGGACGAAGATCCCAAACACTCACTTAGCAAACTTTTTAGAACTATGTGGTACATTTAAAATTAATGGCATTTCTAGTGACGCCATTTGCCTTCTGTTATTCCCTTTTTCATTGAGAAACAAAGCTAAACAGTGGTTGAATTTGTTACCGCGGAGGTCAATCACTACTTGGGAACAAATGACCGAAAAGTTCTTATTAAAATATTTTTTGCCGACTAAAACGTCTAAATTACGGAATGATATCTCTTCTTTTGTGCAGATGGATTTAGAAACACTCTATGATGCATGGGAGAGATATAAGAACCTTTTGCGAAGATGCCCTCACCATGGGTTACCACTCTAACTACAGGTTCAAACTTTTCATAATGGCCTGAATCTTTCGACTCGACAAATGGTTGGCGCAGTTGCTGACGGAACCATCAATAATAAAACACCTGAAGATGCCTATGAATTTTTAGAGGAGATGTCACTGAATAACTATCAGTGGCAAGTCATGAGGACAAAGCCAACAAAAATAGCCAGTGTTTATAACGATGATTCGGTCACCATGCTCTCTAATCAGGTAGAACTCTTGAATAATAAAATTGATGGTTTTCTTAGTTCTTCACAGGTTTACCCAGCAATGCAGTGCGAAGCAAATGGAGGTGGATCGAGCAATTCAGAATACCCACCTTATGGCTACAACATGGAGAACAAGCAGTTAAATTACATGGGTAATAATCCTCGATCCCAAAACAATCCTTATAGCAATACTTACAATACATGTTGGAGGAATCACTCAAATTTTTCATGAGGAGACCAAGGAAATCAGAAACCACCACCCTCTCCAGGCTTTCAGCAACCACCATACCAGCAGGAGAAAGCCGAACCTTGAAGAGATGCTAACCAAATTCATCTCATTGTCAGAGACTCGTTTTCAGAATACTGAGACGACACTGAAAAATCAACAAGCATCGATCCAAGGGCTCGAAACTCAAATTGGACAGTTGGCTAAGATGATTTCAGAAAGAGTACCAGGAAATCTACCTAGTAACACCGAACCCAATCCAAAAGCATATGTGAAGGAAGTTACACTGAGGAGTGGGAAAGTGTTAGCTGAATAGAAAAAGAAGCCACAACAAGAAGCTGACAGAAGCAAAGGAGAGGAGGTAAAACCCGAAAGCAATGACAATCCAATGTCGAAGGAATATAAACCACCAATTCCATACCCAAAAAAGTTGAAGAAAGATCGCATGGATGCATAATTTGGTAAATTCCTTGAAATTTTTAAACAACTACATATTAACTTACCTTTTGTTGAAGTTATATCGCAGATGCCTACAGACGCAATATTTTTAAAGGAGCTCCTAACAAACAAAAGGAAGTTTGAAGAATTATTTACAATGGAACTTAACGAGGAATGCTCGGCTATACTCCAAAACAAACTGCCAACCAAACTAACAGATCCAGAAAGTTTTACTATACCCTGCTTAATTGGTAGTTTTAACGTTGATAAGACACTAGCTGATTTAGGTGCTAGCATTAATTTGATGCCATATAAAATGTTTAAACAACTTGGTCTTGAGGAACCTAAAACCACTAGGATGAGTATTCAACTAGCTAATAGATCTGTTAAATATCCTAAGGGTATTATAGAGGACATACTTGTAAAAATAGATAAATTTATATTCCCTGTTGACTTCGTTATGCTTGATATGGATGAAGATGTTGAAGTGCCTTTAATCTTAAGGTGTCCATTTTTAGCCACTGCTAGGGCTGTTATTGATGTAGGTGATGGTAAAATGGTACTTATAGTAGGAGATGAAGAAATCGTTTTTAAAATTTATGATGCCATGAGATTTTCTAGGGAACAGGATGACTCATGTTATTTTATTGACTCTATTGATCATATTGCTCAAAAATCTTTTTAGGAAATCATAAATAAGGACACGTTGGAACTGTGCCATGCCCAAGGAGAGGAGATAGATGACGATGATTCCGAGACAGGTAAAATAAAAACTAAACTGAACTTCAATGAATCTTCCCAAAGACAAGCAGAATATGAGGACATTAAGGGGAACAATGATTTTAAGCAAAAACCCTCTATTGAAGAACCTCCCAAACTAGAACTCAAACAATTACCAAATCACTTGGAATACGCATTCCTTGGAAATAATTCTACATTACCAGTTATTATTGCGTCTAACTTGCAACCCAAGGAGAAAGAGGAATTAATCCAAGTATTAAAAGAACATAAAAAGGCCAAAGCTTGGAAAATTTCTGACATTAAAGGGATCACCCTTCTTTTTGCACCCACAAAATTTTAATGGAAGATGAATATAAAACATGTGCACAAGCTTAAAGAAGACTGAACCCCAACATGAAGAAAGTTATGAAAACCGAGGTAATTAAACTTCTAGATGCTGAAATTATTTATCCTATTTCTGACAGTTCTTGGGTAAGTCCAGTGCAGGTTGTTCCTAAGAAAGGAGGCATGACTGTGGTAGCCAATGAGAAGAATGAACTAATTCCAACTAGGACAGTTACAGGTTGGAGAGTTTGCATTGACTATAGGAAGCTAAATGATGCTACGAGAAAAGATCACTTCCCCTTGCCATTTATTGACCAAATGTTGGAAAGACTGTCAGGACACATGTGCTACTGCTTCGTAGACAGACTATCTGGCTATTTTCAAATCCCAATAGCTCCTGAAGATCAAGAAAAAACGACATTCACATGTCTATACGATACATTTGCTTATCGAAGAATGCCCTTTGGATGATGTAATGCTCTTGCTACGTTCCAGCACTGCATGATGGCCATCTTTGACGAACTCGTAGAAGATATCATTGAGGTATTTATGGATGATTTCTCGGTGTTCGGTAACCTTTTCCATCTTTTCCTTAAAAATTTAAAACGAGTTCTACTAAGATGTGAGGAAACGAACCTTGTACTTAACTGGGAAAAATGTCACTTTATGGTTTAAGAAGGTATTGTGTTAGGACATAAAATTTCTAGTAAAGGGATTGAGGTTGATAAATCTAAAGTCGAAATCATTGAAAAATTACCTCCTCCTAGTTCGGTTAAGGCTATTAGAATTTTTTTAGGACATGCTAGGTTTTATAGAAGATTTATTAAAGATTTTTCTAAAATAGCTAAGCCTTTGACCAAATTACGAGAAAAAGATATGCTCTTTAATTTTGATCAGGAATGTTTAGAAGCATTTAATACTCTAAAAGATAAATTGATTAATGCTCCAATTATAATAGCACCTGATTGGAATTTACCTTTTGAACTAATGTGTAATGCGAGTGACTTTGCAGTAGGTGCAGTTTTGGGATAGCGAATGGACAAGCACTTTCAACCTATTTACTATGCTAGCAAAACTTTGACAGCCGCACAGGAGAACCACACCACCACTGCGAAAGAATTGTTAGTTGTGGTTTTTGCATTCAATAAATTTAAGTCATATCTAATATTATCTAAAGTTTTTGTTTATACTAACCATTCTGCCCTTCGCTACCTGTTAACTAAGACTGATGCAAAACCTCGACTCAGTCGATGGATTTTGTTATTGCAGGAATTCGACTTGGAAATTCAAGATAAGAAAGGAGCAGAAAATCTCACAGCTGATCATTTATCCAGGCTTGAAAATTCAAGTACTAAAGAGCTAGATGAAGTGCAAAAAAATTATTCGTTCCCTGAAGAACAATTTTTTTATATTTCTGACTCGGAGGTACCTTGGTTTCCAGACATCACAAATTTTTTAGCCGTTAACATTATCCCAAAAGGGTTGACACATCAGCAAAAGAAACGATTCTTTACTGGTGTGAAAAACTACTTTTGGGAAGATCCTTTTCTTTTCCGTATATGTGCAGATCAAGTCATTCGGCGATGCGTTACAGGAACAGAAGCATTAAAAATCTTAGATGTTATGGTGGAAATAAGACCGCACATAAAATACTTGAATCAGGTTTTTATTGGCCTACCTTATTCAAAGATGCCAACAGGTATCTTATTTCTTGTGACAAATGCCAAAGGACAGGTAATATCTCTAACCGTGATGAAATGCTTCAGACATATATGTTTCCATGTGAAATATTTGATGTTTGGGGTATCGACTTCATGGGTCCATTCCCTAGTTCATTTGGGAATAAATACATCTTAGTAGCTGTCGATTATATGTCTAAATGGGTTAAAGCCCAAGCTCTGCCTACAAATGATGCTAGAGTAGTGGTACGTTTCCTTAAAAAACTTTTCTCTCGATTTGGAACACCTAGATTAATCATCAGTGATAGGGGGACTCATTTCTGTAACGCCCAATTTTAAAAGACCCTCAAGAAATATGGAGTTACCACCGAATAGCTACCCCTTACCACCCTCAAACTAGTGGCCAAGTCGAAGTGGCAAATCGAGAACTTAAACGTATCCTAGAAAAGACGGTAGGATTAAACAGGAAAGATTGGGCAATGAAAGTAAATTACGTATTATGGGCTTATAGAACTACTTTTAAAACCCCCATAGGAATATCACCATACAACTCGTTTATGAAAAAAGTTGTCATCTACCATTTGAGTTAGAACACAAAGTATTCTGGGCTATAAAATTTCTAAACTTTGATCCCAAACTTGCAGGTGAAAATAGGTTGATACAGTTAAATGAGTTAGACGAATAGCGAACCTATGCATATGAAAATTCAAGACTATACAAGGAAGTAACGAAACGACACCATGATGCTCGGTTAAAACAAAATAAACAATTTGAAGTTGGAAATCTTGTACTGTTATATAACTCAAAACTCAAATTGTTCCCTAGGAAGCTTAAATCACGATGGTCAAGTCCGTTCGTAGTCAAAACAGTTTTCCCATACGGCACAGTAGAAATAAGTCACCCATCGCAAGGTACTTTCAAAGTAAATGGACATCGCCTCAAACCTTACAAAGGTGAGAAATTTAAAGATGACAGGGAAGAGCTACGGCTCCACGAATCTCCTTAAGTATACTCACATGGTAAAGTCTAGCTTAGACTTTAAATAAGCACTTCTCGGGAGGCAACCCGAGCACTAACAATATTACATTCTTTAAATTTTAGTTTTTAAAATCTAACATACTAACCAAATCATTGAACACAGGCTTTTCAGAACCACACGACCAAGCACACGGGCATGCCATAGGCCGTGCACATACCACGGGATGCAACACAGCCGTGCGATACGACCGTGTGAAAACAGGGCAAAAATTTTTTCCCTAACAGCGGATGCAATAAGTAGACACGGCCATGTCACATGGCCGTGGGCGAAACAGCCATGTTGCACGCCCGTGTTTTGAAACCGTGGGTAAACCTGTCAATTTAACATGGGTGTGTGCCTGCATACACGGGCGTGGGAGAAGCAAACAGAGATCGACACGGCCGTGCAACATGGCTGTGGACACCAATGTGCCTAATTTTGAAAACTACAAAACGCACGGGCTGAGATTAGAGCACACGGGCGTGCCCCACGGCCGTGTACCCCAATTTCTATATTAACACCTATTATTTATTTTATTTTATTTTTATCTCTATATTCTGAAATTATTTTTTTAAATATTTCCTTTTAATACTATTTTATCCTGAGTTTTTACAATTTTTGTTCTTCGACTATTTCACTACGAGTAGTTATGCTTCAGTATACCTCTTAAAGAGTTCTTGATTTTATCACAGTCAGAAAGAGCTCCAAAGCTCATCCTCGTATCGGAACTAAAAACTCCCCCGGGAAAGGTTCTCCACGACTGCCATGTCCTGCTTGACCACGACCATAGCTCCCACCAGATATAATATTCTTTTGGCACAGGACTTATGGACTAATGAACCTCTAACTCCACTGAAGTATCCTCCTCCACTCTCACGCTGATTATTCTCCAAAACTCCAGTTTAAGGAATTCATTCATCATTCAGGAAGTTTCACTTCTCTCCCTATCTTATGATTATAAATCTATCTTTTTCAATATATCTACCTTTATACATTGAGGGCAATGCACATCTTAAGTGTAGGGGGTCTTTTATATTAGAAAAATCCCTAAATTTTGTTTTATTCTCATACGATTTTCTCATATCATTATTAGAATGAGTTCCATTAGTCTATAACGTTTATTGATATATCTTGAATTAAAACATAGGCATTTATGCATTGATTGTTTAAACTTTAAGACATTAGGGAATCAAGCATGATAAGTTGATTTTTGAAGAATTAAAAACTTTTAGGTTGTTTCCCCAAATTTAGGTATTATTTTGAGTTGGAATTCACAAGTTTAAACATCAAAAAGCCATAATTTTTTTGAGATATTAAGCCTTTAGAGCATCTATTATTTCTTTCATGCTCACTTTTATTATGAGTACTTCAGTATTGAATTGTTATTCTAGAACTTGCTTGATTATGCATGTTAAGACCACACTATTTGATTTGATATGTCAAAATGATAAAGGCACTTAGGTTTAACCCACTTACTCCATAAAAGCCTACCTTCACAATTAACCCTTAGTAAACCCCCTTGAGCCTAACAACTCATTCATTAATTTACCATCAATATTAACCCATAACTCATTATTGTTGAAGTCCCTAAATTAATTTGATCCCTATTTTTGTCGAGATTTGAGTTGGAATAGTTGCTTGGCTATGTTTTATTCTATTTTGTAAATTGACTTGTTCTTAAAAAAAATACATGTCTATACATATTAGTAGTAGTGATCTTCTAATCTAAAGAAGTTAAATTCCATATTCTGAGAAAAAGCTCTGCTGTACGCAATTGATGACTAGACATTTTTCTAGTTAGGCAATTTTTAAATTCAATCTCAATTCTAACCCTTTCTTTTAGTTTGTGACCACACCCTCTAACCAAAGCCATGTTACAACCCTCTAAAGACCTTTTGACTGATGTTTCATCTCAATTTATAGTGGAGGAGATTTAATTTTCATGCAAGCCTCTGGTAATGACTTTTCATTATTGACTCTTGAGTGCTTCATTTATTGTCCTTAAACACCTCGAGTGATTTGAGTGAATCTTTAGTGAGGATGTGAAACTCTATGATATTTTGAATCAAAAGTAATTACTTAGATGAGGGGAGACACCTATGTTTTCATAATAAAATGCTCAACTTGGAATGTTTGAAACTTTGATGTTCTTTCAGTTGAATTTTTAATGTATGATTACCTATGGATTATTTTGAGATATTATCGATAGAAATTATAAGTTGAGAAGAATTTATTTTGATTATTAGTTGAGGATTTTGCTTGAGGACAAGCAAATGCTTAAGTGTGGGGGTATTTGATAAACCGTAATTTATACATATTTCTATCCCATGCTTAGCACATTTTATGGATGATTTTTCCTTAAAATTGGTGAATTCGATGCTCCTAATGCCTTAATTTCATGTTTTATACTTAGGTGAGTATAGGAAAGTGAAAGGAACGAGAAACGAGCCAAAAATGGAGAAAATGGGCCAACGTACGAAATCAACACGGCTTGGACTTCCTCCTACAGGCAAACCACATAGCCGTATCCCTTTGGCAAGGTCAAAGCACGATTTACACAGGTAGATCACATGCCCGTGCCCATTTAATAGTCTTGACCACGGCCTTAAGCAATCGCACAAGGGCATGTCACACGGGTGTGTCCCTGCCGAGCCCAAGTTTAGTCCAATTCGAAAAAGGCCAATTTTGAGGGCTCTTAGGCATTCCAAAGCCTATTTAAACACCTGAAGAGGCACTTAGACAGGGGACACAGAGGAGGAAGCAAGGAATTGCTCAAGAAAAGCTGATCGATCCATCTCAGAAGTCGGATTCACCATCAAGACTGAAGATCTCCATTCAATTCCCTCAGGAGTTTTTGGGTTTTCTTATGTTTTGTTATTTTTATTCTTTTGAGATGTTTTCTTTCATTAGTATGAACTAAAACCCCTAAATACCTAAGGGGAATGAAACCTAAGATGGATATTGTTATTATTATTTGAATTGTATGATAAATATTTGACTTGTTCTTAATTATGTGTTCTTAATTCTTGTTTTGATATTCCAGGATATTGATTCAAGTTAAGCTCTTATTCAGAGGAGGAATAGACCTTGTCTAAGAGTAAATTTGTCATAATTAAGCGGAGTTGGTTGCGCTCCTAGAGATAGGGTGACAAGATTTTGTCGGATTAGGGTGAAACCTAAAAAGGGGATTCATAGATCGAGTTAATGCAACCCTAGGGCGTTAAGTAGAAAGAGATTTTAATTATTCAATCTAAGGTTAGACATTGTTAGTCTCGAGAGAGATAATAATATAACTTAGGGATCTCTACGGAACAAGTTGAATGAATAAATCGTCTGATTCAAAGTCAAATAACAAATGAAGTCTAGGTGGATTTTTCCTTAGGTATTGTCTTAATCAATCGAATTTTCCAAAAAGTATTTTCCCCAAATTTCTTTTCTGTGATTTCTTAGTTTAATTAATTAGTTAGATAAACAAAACCCTTTTTTATTTTTTAGGCTAAATAATAAAAAGAAAGTTGATACTAGTACTTTTAGTTCCTTTGGGTTCGATAATTCGGTCTTGCTAAAGCTATACTATAGTTCGATAAGTATACTTGCCTTCATCGTGATAATAGTTAGTTTCAAGAACGATTCATTATAAATATTTAAAACCTGCCATGAATATCACGTATCAGACACCAAAACATAGAATATATAGGCATTCAAACCAACTAAATCAAGTCTAATTCATGCTAACTCAATATCATTATCAACAATACACACAAGTCACAAAATAGGCCAATCCATTTATACCAAATTCACATATACCTTTCAACTAATTAGACAATTTCAAACATGCATCATTATGCTCAAACTCACAATCATATATCTTCTCATATATCAAACATTTGACATCCACCACACCTATAATCCATAAGCATTATATAACCATTAATAGAACTCACAACATAAACCATACACACACACATATATATATACACAACCCAACCAACAATTTAAGCCAACATTCATGGCTATATACAAGACCAAACTTTAAACATTTACAAGCCAATTCCAATGGCTAAATTCATCAACTTATATACCAAAGTGACCAAAGTTCCTATACATGCCATTTATTCCAAAAATATAGATTCAAAAGTACCAAAATGATAGCTTGATAGTGTGATGAAGTCTCCGACAATCCCCGAATCCGAGCTACATTTGAAATCACTAAAAACACGGAAAAATAAACAAAGTAAGCTTTATAGCTTAGTAAACTCATATGATTAATAAGTATAATTGCCAATTTAATCACAATCTAAAGAACATAAGTAATACATTCAATTCAACAAGTTGCACATTGCCATAATTCTATGTATCATGTATAAATTTATCAACTTTCACTTACTTTTCAAATGAACTTATCAATTATCACTTACTTGCCAAACTTATCACAAATACCTGAATTGATCTGTATCATTGTTTACATCTTCGTACCATCATCTTTTCCTGTTGAACCATTCGGAATAATATCAGATACTCAGGAATCTCACACCAAAGTGCCACATACATAGCCAATGCTATCTCAATCTCATATCACATATATGTTCACTCTTGAGCTATCAACGGGCCTACTCACACAAGCTGTCAGTTAAGACGTAGCTACATGGTAATATTCACGCAAGCTGCCAAGTAACCGCAACACATGCATGTATACTCAGCCACCGCTAGGACATACAAGACAAGCACTTGGATCACATAATCACAATAACCCCTAATGACATGTCACTAATATCCTATCTATTCCTAAGGTTCAACTAGGATTCTCACTGTCTTAATGTTTTGTTGATAGATTCCGCAATGTCATAATATCACAATTATAATATTTAAGCATATAAACACATATAACATTAAGTTTATTAATCATACAAACTTACTCAATTCACAAAAATGATGAAATAGGTCCATTAGTCGACTACTTTATTTTTCTCCCGATCTATATCCGAATTTAACTTTTCTTGATCTATATGTAATCAAATTTAGCTTATTTAATAATCTTTCTATTCAAATTAATCTAAAACACTCATTAAAGCATATTTACACTTTTGCCTGAAGTATTTCACAACTTTTACAAATTAGTCATTATTTCATAAAATCACAAATTCATGCAATTCCACCCAAACCCATGCTAGCCGAATTTCAATTAGGTCCTTAGCAGCCCATTTTTTTCATTTATTTCACATTTTAACCACAAAGTTTCCACGTTTCACAATTTAATTCCTAATTTGCATTTTCACTAAAAATCACTTAACAAAACTTGTATAACTATCATCAAACATTCATAATCTATCATCAATCATTAAAATACATGCTTATTCATCAATGAAAACATTCTAAGTCTTTAACAGTTTTGCAAAATAGTCCCTGGGCTAGCTAGACCTAGTTGCAATGATCTAAAAAACATAAAAATCATTAAAAATAGGACAAAAATCGTACCTAAATGGACAACAAAGCTTTGGCCGAATATCAAGCCCTAACCATGGCTTTTTCTTCTTGATTTTCGATTGAGGAAAAACATAAAAGATGATGATCATTTGTTGTTTAATTAATTTATTAACATATATTTACAATTTACAAAAATAACATTATTATAAAACCATTTAATATCATTCATTTTATGTCCATATTTGTCCAATAAATATATTAATGGTCTAATTACCATTTAAGGACCTCCACTTTAATGTTCTATAGCTATTAGACACCTTTAACTAATAGAACAATACTTTTACACTTTACGAGATTTAGTCTTTTTTATCAAATTAAGCACTCAAACGATAAAATTTCTGAACGAAACTTTCACAAAAACATATTATCATGTTGTAAATATTAAAATAATAATAAAATAATTATTTTGAATTCAGATTTGTGGTTTTGAAACCTCTATTCTGATTTGACTAAAAATGGGTTGTTACACAGATGTTGGTGCAATCCGTGAGTTCCAAATGTGGGGCCTCTCGTTAGTTTGATTCTCGGTCATTCTAGTCTTGATTTGGAATGCTTATTGAGTGATATGGTTTTAGATGATGGAACTTAGAACCTTGATTTGTTTCAGCTTTCGTTGCCTGAGGTGGTCATTTGAAAGATTATAAGGGTCCCTCCACCACATTCGGCAGCAAGTTTTAACAGGATTATCTAGGGAGGTACATCGACAGGCTTTTTTTTTGTTAAAAGTACCTGTGAGAAACTTCGAGAATGATCCTAGAAGTCGAAGGAAACTGTTTGGAAAACACCTTGGAAGTTTCAAGGACGTTAACAGGTTAAATTTTTTGTTTGGCTTGCGTTCAAGTAGAGGTTGCTTACTAACATGGAAAGAGTTCGGCGGGGTTTTGGTTACAATTCGGTGTGTGGGGTTTGTGGGCATATTCCCAAAAATGTGTTGCATGCTATTAAGGATTGTCTTGCAACGAGAAATATTTGGAACCTTTTAGTCCCTACTAATAACTTGTTAGTTTTTATTTTCACAATCTACAAGAATGGCTTATCTCAAATCTGCAGAACCAATTTGACATTTGCTTTGGTGAGGTTGATAGGCATTGTTTTTTTGGGATTATCTTCTAGTGTGTTTGAAAGAATCGCAATCTTTTTATCTTTCACGGTGCGTTCTGAAGCAGCAATGATACTATTAATGTTTCATATAGTTGGGCCAAGCAATTTTTGATGTCTTGTAGGGGCCCAACAAGTTCATCTCAAGTTCTGATTTCTTGCTCGAACTTGTCTGGGAATTGGGTTTACTTGAGTACTGACAGTTCTGTTAGGTATGAGGATGGTTCTGCTACAATAGGGGGAATTGTGCAGAACTGAAATGGGGAGTGGATCATTGGTTTTAAAAGATTCTTAGGGAGATGCTTAATGCTTGAGGTTGAATTGTGGGGCATCTTAGATGGCTTGGGCATTTTAATTGATTGAGAATACGATAATGTGTTAATCCAAATTGATAGTCTTGAGGCGGCTAAGGCCATTCAAGAGAGACCTATAGGAGGATCCAATTCGGCTTTAATTAGGAGGATTCTTCAATTGTTGTCTAAGATTCATCATTGGAGTATTTGGCATATTCCTAGGGAAGATAACTAGGAAGCTGATAGTCTGGTCAAGTTGGCTCTTGTGGGAAGTCAAGGATTGTGAGTATTTGAAGTATCCTCGTTTGGTGGATCGAGCTAGTTTATATAATTTGTTTTTCTTTTACAGTCTTCTTTGTCACAAAAAAAATGAAATTTATAAATTAAATTCATAATTTTCAATATTTTAACTTTATTAATTCAACCAAAATATAATTTTCATACATAATATTTTTACTTCTAATTTTATTTAATATAATATATGTTTAAAATTATGAATGATATTTATAGATGTTTACGAATTTAATGATACACTAGTTATACAACAAATTTGTTAAATAATTATTTTTTTAACATGAATATTTTATCCAAATAAAACCTTAGATACTATTATATTCTTATCTACATATTTAAACTCTTTAATCAACTGAGTGAACTGTGAATTACTTAACTATTTGGTTAAATTTCCAAACACATGTGACCTAAAATGCTGTAAGAAATTGAGTTGATATTTATTGGTTAAATAAGCCCATGTGAGCACTTGGATTAGTCATGGACACTTAAATGCGAGCTATGATAATAAGATATGGCTTTTTCGGGTCAAATATGAACAATGTTGCTTGGATTTGATGGGTACGGTTACAATCAAATTTCACAAGTTTCTTCTTACCATAAATGTTGATAAAACTATGGGATGAATCTTAAAAATAAAGTCAACTAAGCCACTGGGTTAGAACCAAATGGTCAATCAAACTAGCGTGTCTAATAAGTTAATTTACTTGATAATATGAAGGCCTTTATATACCAAATCCCTCCAAGAGGTATAGTTCAGAACCAATTGAACAAAAGTAGATTAAATCTTTCATCATAAGAGTGGCAATTATTTAGTAACTATGTGCACATGGAAGGAGATTTGAGCAGAGGATATGCTTTATTCTAAGACTGGAATGTTAAAACCATACAATAACATTACAAACACATTACTGATTCTATTGAAACTTAAAAACAAAATATTCAAAGGCTAAAAAGAAAGGGGCAAAAAAAAGATTCTAAATCAGGGTCAAATTGGCATTGTGCATTTCTTTTGAGAATGACCTAATAAATGGCATCTACCACATTGAACAACTCTCTTTGGCCGCTTCAAGTTCTCTACGCGAAGAACTTTCTTTTTCGGTCTGCCAGGTGGCCGGCGAATTTTGGGAGGGCGTACTGTGATATCAAGCTTCGCAGCTCCACCCTCAGCTCCTTCACCCAGCTCCTTCCAAACGCTCTTATCTGGAATAGGATGTATCATCTGTGAATAGGTCTCAAGGTAGCTTCCCACTGTGAAACAAGGTTCGGCAAACAGATGAGCATTCTGCCCACAAGAAATAAGGGCAGCTGCAGCATGTGCACATGGTAAACCATACAGCTGCCATCGCCGACAGGAACACACACGATTCCTAATATCCACTATATTAGTCCTCTCGGTTGAGACAATCTCAAACTCCACTTCATTTGCTCTAAGTACTTGGTAGCAACGAGCATCTGCAATTGCCTCCGAAATTCGCTTCTCAGCAGATGGAACAAGAATTGAGGTCCATCTCATTCCCATTTCACGACGATTGGTAAACCAAGTAGTTAGTTGATGGCGAATATGTTCCATCATCTGCACAATGGGGAGCTCATGACATTCAAGGGCCCAATTATATAACATCTCAGTCACACCAAGCGTAAAGTGGCCATATCTCACTCCTTCAAAATATGCTACTGCCCAAAGCTGGGGAGGGAAGAGTTGAAACCATTGTATAACATCCTGTGAGATCCCTACCATTTCTGCAATTTTGCTCTCAAACTCTACAATCGTGAGAGCATAAACAGCGTTCCAGAATATATTAACCAACTTTGTGTTCTTAAATGTATCACGGAAATTTTCACTGACATGACGTAGACAAAAACCATGAAAGGCACTAGGAAAATGGGTTTCTACTGCATCTACCATGCCTCGCTGTCTTTCAGACAGTATAGTAAGTCTAGGCATGTTTTCAGTGTTCACACCAAGAAGCTTCCTCAACTCTGACATGAACCACATCCAATTTTCATCACTTTCCACGTCAACAATAGCAATTGCCAAGGGAAACAATGCATCATCAGCATCAACAGCTGCAGCACAAAGTAATGCACCCAAGTATTTTCCTTTCAGATCTGCCTTATCAAGTTCTAGAAGTGGTCTACAGGCGGTTATAAACCCATAGATAGAAGCACGGTAAGAAATAAAGAGGCGCTGAAAACAATTTTCTTGTCCAGTGGCAAAAACCGATGCAACACTTCCAGGGTTGGTTTTTCTTATTTGCTCACAGTATGCAGGAAGAAGGCGATACCCTTCTTCAAAAGTCCCATGAAGAGCAGCCATACTTCGTTCCTTTCCTCGCCAAGCTTGCATATAAGAAACAGCAACTCCATGCTGGTCTCGGATATCTTGCAGGATTTCTTTTGGTTTGTACTGTGGATTATCCCGAATGCGTGCTTCTACTGATCTTGCAACCCAACCCACTGATGCTTGCTGATGATGGAGGTTGCGAACCCCTTCACATGTATGCTCTCCATGCAGAGTTCTAATTGAGAAAGTAGGAACCCCAGGACATTTTGCAACATGGACTCGCCAGGGACAACCTTCTTTGGAGCACTTGGCTATAAATCGGCTGCGATCTGATTTCACTATCCTAAGATCAAAATGCAATGCTATAGCAATATCTTTCAAGGTTCTTCTGCAGGTTTCAACATCAGGAAATTCCTGCCCGATAACTAATGACTGTTCTACAAGGGTATGAGAAGTATCAGCTACCACTAAAGCATGATCAGCCATGACTACATGAAATGAGGCAACAGACTGATGTGATTCAAAGGGCTCCCTCCATGCAATAAACAGAACAGAAAATGCTTCCAAGGAAAAGCTTCAAAAACAGCATGTATATACTCTTAGTTAAATTGCAGTAGAGACAAAAAAGAAAGGAAACTAATATACATACATATATAATGAGGTGGCAGGTCAGCGGAGGTTAGCCGAAACAAGCTAGGGAATCAAACAAAAATATGTATACCAGCATAATTAATCAACATATAAATGGAATTTTCTTCTTGGCAGAACATAAACATTGGCAGCAAAATCCCTTTTTAAGTTTTCAATTAGTGAAGCAACTTATTTAGTACCCAAAAGTATTATATAACAAACCTGTGATAGGAAAAGAAACTAATGAGCAGTTGTTACAAGACAACCAAATTTAACAGTAATCTCTTCCTCTATAATGGGAAGGGGAAGAGAAATTGAAAGAAAAATAATCAGGTCTATGATGAAATATCAAAAGGAAAAAGAAAGTGAAAAAAGTAAAAAATGGAACAAAAAAAAAATGCAATTTGCATTAATTGCTATGTACGTTAGACATGATACCTAGAGCCAATCATCTATAAGAATAAAAAGTACTAATTTAGCAATTCTAACACAAAGAAAGTAACTTTGCAAGATTTTGTAACTTGACAATCTGAAACTACTTGTATCTTAGTCCTGGGGAAACACACTAATATATCAGAGCCAAATCAACTTATGCCTAAAACCATGAGGAGAAGCCACCTATGGTCAACGTAACAAGAGGAACCTTGTGTATGTTTGTGAAGAGGTGTCAACATGCAAGTTGTCTATGAGAATATGGCCCTCTGATGTAGGACCTAGTTTATCATTAATTAGGGATTGAAGTTGCAGTACATCCTCTATCTAAAAGCATTTGGAAGAAGTTATAGAAAAGATTTAATCAATAAAACTTAAAAAATCATTCATTATTACTTGTGCCGAGGATGTTCATGAAATTTTTACAGCCTATATATTGAAATTGAAAGTTAATCATCTGATAAAACTTATAAAAAGAAAGTTCTGATCTAATTCATTCTTTTAAAGAAATTAAACGTGGAAAATACAAAATCATACTTGATATCCAACAGCAACAAAAAGATTTCATAGCTTCACCTTTTTCTTTCTTTCTTTCATTTTTGTCCTTTTTCCCCTTCAGAAAGGGTTTTGACAAACAATTTCTTCCCCTTCTTATTTCTTAATATGTTGATTCACCAGACTACTTATTCATTTTTGCTTTCATTATGGTTCCTGTGTTGTTAAGATTTGATCAGATAAAGTTTTTATCAAAGATCCTTTAGATGTAACCTTTATTCAAACTATTCAACAAGCATTACACCACAAATTGATAGTTTTGAAACAAAAAAGAAAAAGGGTATAACACTTGTTCACCAGCTAGGTTTCTATCCAAGTTGCATCTCCCTGGCTCCAGGAACTTTTTCAGTTCAAAACCAATCTTTAACTGTTTGAGGGTTTAGGTTTGAAAGATAACACAGAAAAAATTCATAACACCAGGATTAATCACTTGAAAGTTCAACATAAACGATAGACTTAAGACCAACAACCCGAATCTGATATAACTTGAATCCAATCGACCAGAAAAACTGTGAAGAATTGAAACCTGAACCAAACTGGAAGCCAAAAGTCTGCAGTGCAAAGTTGATAAAAGATTATATCAAAGATAACCAGAATAACCAACTCAACTACACTGAAAGCCTACATAATTGACACTAAAAGTCCAAGAACAAAATCTAATAAGCCCAAAACAACCTATAACTGAAGCCAACATGACTCGCCTCATTGTCTACTCCGAGGAGAATAAAAAGATATTTTAAGGCTATTTAGAAGGAAAAATGAAGGCAATGAAAGAAGATGATATGAATGAGGGAAATCAGCAATAAATAAGAAAGAAAAAGGGAAATCATGTCTAGGGCTTTCTAAGCAATCATACTCAGGATTGGATGAAGGAAGTTATTTTACAATTGACAGATTATAAAAGGCAATGCGCAAAATACTAACTTCACCTAAATCTGTCAAGACTTCAAATCCTAATTACAAAAGTAAGAACCATAAGAACAAATAAACTAATTAAAACAGCATAAAAGGAGTCACTAACATAATTCCATTCAAACACCCATTGACCACATAGTAACTAAACTTCGGAAGATTTGTCATTCACTAAAATCCCCTTTAAATAAGCAACTGACCCAAGCCCTAATAATACAGTCCATGTCTCAAGGATGAAGTTTTCTATCCCCCTTAACCAAATATGATGAATTTGGACATAGAATCATCAAAATCTTCGACAAGTAAAAGCAACTTGAACAAATTCTAGTAAAGGTGAAATCCCATGTCACAGCAGGATAATTATAGCAGAGGCAATACCATAGCAACTAAACACTTTCAATGCCACAATTTTTACAAAAGTGAATAAATACAGGCATGGGATACTTTTGATAGCTAATATCAAGCCACCTTTTAACTCTTCAAGCAACAAAAATAACACTTTTGAGTCTACAAAAATTACCAATATTTCGAAACAATCTAGGTTCCAAGCAATCGAAAAACGGAAATTACAAAAATGGGCTAAATTCAAAGGGCTTACTAAGCACAATCTAAACTTGCATTAGCTCTATAAAACTTCACGAAGATTTAATCCGTTTTCTTAACTCGGCTAATCACTCTATTTTAAGGTATTAAACAAATTAGTTCACTTTCACCAAAAACTACAAATTTAAAGACCCAATTGACCAAAAATGTTACCTGGAATTGATTTAGGTCCAACTCTTTCAAATTCCGCGATGCCCGCAAGATCTAAGGCTTGTTTCTTTCGATAAATTTTTCATAACAAGGAAGGCAACAAACTCTTGCCCTTTGCTTACCGCCGCCTTTTAAATGAAATGGGAGGTGAAGAAACCCAGGAATAAGTGGAAAGTTTGAGAATTGGAGAGGGAAAAATTAAATTTGATAAAAGAACCTATTTTGCTTTTGTGTTTGGATGATTGGAAAACCAAGGAAAACTGGAAAAAGGTTGGAAAGTACGCGTAGACCTTGTGTTAAATAATTGGCAGTTATGAGGTAGAAACATTTTGAGTAAATATCACAATGAGTCCCCAAAGTTTCAGAATACATCATTTTAGTCTTCAATTTTAAAATGCTAATATATATAATCTCAAACTTTACAGTTTTGTTTAAATGAGTCTCTACTTTTTTTTCCCTACATATATCTTTTTATTTCTACCCAAATATGCTTTTATTTTCAAATAAAAGGTTAATAATGATTTCAATAAAATTTATATTTATATATATATTATAAATTTGTTTCCATGTTGTGTATGCAATCATCTAGTTTATGATAAAAGTTTTCAAACTTTTTTCTTACATATAATTAGTTATATTTAGGTACAATTTTAATTTATATATGCCTTGTGTAGGTTTTATCCGATTCTATTCAGACTAATTTGATTTTTATCTCGTTTATTATTCGTTGTATATTGTATTAATTAATACTATTTTATAATCGATCAAACATAAAATTACACTTTGTAATATATTTACCCTCTTCACTTTTAAAAAAATAAATAAGGAGGTAGAAACATTGTGATATGGATCATATCGTTAAAACAGACTTCATAGTTGATATCCAAGAAACTAATCTCTAACCCTCTCATCCCCACCTAACCATCTTCTAGCACAACTTAAGCATGTACTGATGATGGGAAGAAAAATGTTTCCATTAATTATGGATGAAAAATCATTGTATTTTCTCTTTTGAGATTTTTTTTCAATCTTTCTATTTTTACGCTCTACTAAATACATTCAAAGTTTATAAGTAAGCTTGGGCAAGATATATGTGGTTCTTAATTGTTGGAATTGAACTAAATACAAAATTACTTATACTTGATATTTAATATGGTTCAACCCTTTTACATAGATATTATGCCACCTTGTAACTTTTGCATAGATAAAATTACAGAATGTATACAAGGTTGCTCTTTCCATGTCATTCTTTTTTCTTAAATCTCTTTTGCTAAAATGATTTTGGACATCAATTATTCGAGAAATATCTTTATAATTTATTTGGATCAGATTATCTATAACAATATAATTACCCTTTATTTAGATTGTTTATCATATTACTAATATTGGACTAATTTATCTATAAAGGCTCATTTCCAAATATATTTACAAAAATGGGCCAATTTCTACATTATTTACCAGAAAGGGCCGATTTTGGCAAAATCGTGCCCTCAAGGGAGCTTTTTTGCCATGTCAGCACAAAACGCGCTGACGTAGACGTGCTTTGCTGACGTGGCAAAAACGCTCCCCCAAGGGCGCATTTTGTTTCGTGTTTTTGTCCCCAACGGCTTTTTTTATTATTAGGGGAGTCCAATGATAAAAAATAAAAAATAAAAAAAGTATAAAAACCCTCATATTATTTCACACAAAATTTCTTCAAAATTTAGCAAAAAACTCTCAAATTTCTCCTTAAATTTCTCAAAGCTCTCTTTAATTAATTATTTTCTTTAATTTTCTTTCTAAATTAGTATTTTTATAATTTCAAAAATATTTGATCGTGTTAGAAATGGCCGGGGAATTAATTCATCTCGATCATAAACATATTTCTGTTGAACAAATGAAAATGGTAAGGGTTAATTTTAATTTTTGAATATTATTTAATATTTTTTTCATTTATAAAAATGGTCATTCATCACCATTGATAGAAAATTACTTGAGGGAAGCGGGTTTTTGGCACGTGGCCACTATAGGCTAGGGATGCAAGTTGGACCCGAAACTCATCAGCGTATTAATAGAGAGGTGGAGGCTCAAGACGTACACATTTCATCTTCCATGCGGAGAGTGTACCATCACTTTGGAGGACGAGCGGTTACAATTGAGATTGTTGGTGGATGGGTCCGCACTCACCAGGTCCGCTCAATCTGCTGATTGGGGAGCTGTATGCTACGATCTTTTAGGTGCGATTCCAGATAATATTTACAGAGTTCGGATCGAGATGGGTTGGTTACGAGACACATTCCCGGAGCCAGAGAATGATTCGACTAAAGTAGAAAGAATACGATATGCTCGGACATACATCCTTGAGATGATTGGAGGTTATTTGATACCGAACTTGTTACGAAACCTAGTACATTTAAGGTAGCTATTGAAATTCGTTGATCTTAAAGTAGCTAGCGAATTTAGTTGGGGGTCTGTCGTGTTGGCAACATTATACCGGGAGATGTATAGGGCGACGCTACCAAATAAAGCCAAAATCAAATATTGCCTATCACTACTACAATCATGGGCTCAATTTAGCTTTCCATTTGTATGTCCTCGAGTGAACCACCCATATACATTTCCACTCATAACGAGGTAAATTTTTTATTTGATTTTACAAATATTACGTAGATTTAAAATAAAATTGTATGCTAAAAGTTTATTTAATTAGGTGGAACCATCCGGTAAGTTATGTTGGAATACCTACCGCTCTTGAAGATATACAGCTTCTATTAGAGCAACGGTTAGAAGCGCAAGTAAGTATTAAATTATATATATACATAAAATAGTCGTTTCATATTTAGTATTTAGTATTATGTATATAACTAATATTTTTTTCACGTTCATATAGTTTCAATAGACACCATACGAGGATCTGACAATTCGGGCAATAATTCCGGATGAATTCTTTCAAAAGCTGAACATTCGGCATGTTAAGGCCTCATTGGTCAACTATGCTACCGTCGAGATGCACCAGACGAACAGAGTGTTGCGACAATTTGGATTTCGAAAACTGATTTTCAAGGCACTTGAGGTGCTCGATGATGAGCACAAAATTAACTTACGGCAAACAAATACGAATTGGTCGTCATTTTTCTCAGAATATATTAAAATTTGGGAAAACCAGTATGATCACATACCTACTCGTGAACCGACCATCGTTCCAAAGTTAGCGTGTGCACTGAATTACATGCCATGGATTAGGATCCATGGCAAGCCATATTTGCTATCGGAAGAGTAGAGGCATCGGAAAATCTGTGTCGAAAGGGAACAACGATGCCCTTTAAATCCAAGGAGAAGAGATGATAGCCAAACGCCTCAACTGACGACACCCACAACACATCCCTTTCAGATTATGTCAAGTGCATATCCTAGCCTTTATATATATCCTAACTCAACCCTTATATGTTTCATTTTCCCAGTCCTATGCCAGGTTGGAATGCATGGCCTGGTGCATCTCCTTTTCCGATGACTCTGACTCAACAGACGATATATAGTTCATCGTCGCCGGAGGGATCACACGAGGCACCGTCGAGAAGCTCATCTCATTACCAATCCCCATCGCCGTATGGAATTTAAACACCTCCGCCGTGGGTGATTCAAACACCTCCACATTTTTTATTCTATGAAGGTGGGTCATCCTTCTATCACACACAACCGGAGCAACCACAAACCCCGCCGGAAGCCGAACCAAAGAAGAATCCAGTTCGTAATCATCGACCACCCCTATGTGGCACTGATTCCGATCAGCACATACATTATTTTTTAATATATTTGTAAAAATTATTTTCATATTGTTTCATTTAATAAAATAAGAGTTATTTTTAATATTTTAATAGTAAATTATTTTTATATTTTTAATAAAATAGAAGTTCTTTTGAATAAGGCGCAATAGAAAGAATGCAACATAGTTTCATTCCATCAATTATCAACTATTTCGGTTTAAAGATGATCGAATTGTATGATCTAGGTTCTTACACCATCCGCACAACTTTTGTTGGTTCATTCTTTCTTAGATATCTATATTATAACATATTCTACTTGAGTAAGGTCGACCTTTTGGTTTGCGACGTAATTCTCTATCAGGTAACGCCTTAAACGGAGCAAGCGATATAGATGGCCACTTACGTTCATCTAGGATCGGTGGAAGTACATGTCTCTACGCATTGTACATGTATTCTATTTTGTACACTTCGTCGACATATCTAATGGGATCCAAACGGAGATTCTGACAAGCTACAATTGCATGAGCGCATGGATAACGAAGTACGTCAAATGTCCTACAGTCGCAAGTTCTATTTATCAGGTGTACACGATATTGCCCACAAGTAATACATTGGCTTGATCAATCAAACTCCGTCACACAAAACCATAGGTTGTCGTGGTCATGACACACTGTATGCATGGTGTTGGCCACCGCATTCACCTTGGTAATTTCTTGTAATACTTTTCAGAACCATACATAGCCTCCCTGTATTTAGCCTTTATAACTCGCTACTCACTTTGGAAATAGTGCCACCAAATGAAAATATATCTCTCGCACAACCGAAGTTATCGACAAATGACGCGTTCTTTTTAAACCAGAATTTATGCATTCAGCTAGGTTTGTGGTCATATGACCATATCGTAGGCCGTTGTCATATGCTTGTGTCCACTGTTTGAAAGGTATGTTACAAAGGTAGTTTGTACCTTGATTGTTAACTGAATGCAAAATTACCAACATCTCATGAAAACGGTCATTATTGATCTTGTATCCTACCAATATAAGCTGATAGCGAAAATTATATACCACTATTCCATTCAGAATAAACTGAATATTACAAACGAAATTATATTAATAGAGATTAAATACCCATGTTGGTCACTTGCCGTCATTCAGTGGTAGACCGATATTGCCCATAGTAGTTAGACGCAACGTACCTTAGACAATACCGATGGTGTGTGCGATCCCATAGGCTTCCTTGTCGCTCAATTGCAACTAGTATTCCAGTGCCCTAATCTGATATAATGCATATATTAGGTTGAAGGCATACATGGCTCCTTAACCTAGAAAGAAAGAAATCCCAGTCATCACTTGACTCCCTCGGTGTTATTGCAAACGCAATTGGAAAGATTCTCCCACCGCCATCCTGTGCCACAGCTAGCAATAGTTGATGGGTATATCTACCATATATGAAGGTATCATCAATTTGTACAAATGGCTTGTAGTACACAAATGCATTCTGGTATTGTTTAAAGCTCTAGAATAGATGCTTGATGTAACAGCCCAGTTTTAGTTAAATCAGAATAGTAGTTTCAAAACCACAAATCTGAGGCCATAAAATTATTTTAATATTATTTTTTGTGTTTACAGCATGTGAATATATATGTGTGAAAATTTTGTGAGCTAATTTTATCGTTTAATAGCTTAATTTGAGAAAAATGACTTAATCGCTTAAAATGAAAAAGTGACATGCTATAAGTTAAATGTGTCTATTTGATATGGTTTTTTAAATGAAAGGTCCTTATGTTGATATTATACCATGGATAGTTGGAATGGACATAAATGGGCATTTATTAAGGTGTTTAAATGGTTTAATAACAAGGTTAAATTTGTAAAATTGGTTATTAAGTTATATTAAATAAAACCAAAACAGAAAAATTATATGTTATCATCATCATCTAGCCGAAAATACAAAGAAGAAAAGAATCTAAATTAGGTTTTAAACTTTCGGCATTTGCAAGATTGATTTGTTCAAGAACGAAAGAAATTGGACTTAGATTTAGGCAAGAACAAAGTACTCAATTAATCGGCTAGTTTCATTGTTTTTACGTTTGAGGTAAGTTCGTACATGATAAACATTTTTACATTTATGTTTTTAATACTTTAATATTGTATAAATTGTATATATTCGACTACGATTGCGTACGATGACAAATCGACTATGTTTGGCAGTTAGTGTACGTTTCAATATAGCTTCAGCTATATATAGCACTTAGTGTGTGAATCAGAATAGCTTTGGCTATATATATATGGAACTTAGTGTGAGAGATTGAAATAGCTTCGGCTATAAAAGGCACTTAGTATGCGAGATTATAATAACTTTGGCTATGCTTTAGCACGTAGTGCGCGAGATATCGAGTATTTGACAGTATCACGTAAAGGTATGAGTTCAATATGAATTTCTACAGGTATGTACATATAAAGCATGAAATCCAAATAGAAGAAGTTATGAGCTTGTTCATAAACACTTGAGTAAGTATGAGAAAAGTTTGTCGGACACCATGATATAGATATTCATTAGTTGAATTGATGATTTGAATATTATGAACTGTTGAGTATATTTAATACGAACTTACTAAGCTATGAAGCTTATTGTGTGTTATTTGTATATATTTTATAGAGAAACAAAGCTAGCTTAGACTCGGGATCATCGGGAACATTATCGCACTATCAAACACCTAAGTTGGTACTCTTGAGATATGTATATATGGTATATGGCATGTATAGGCTAGTTAAGGTACTTTGGTTATGAATATGGCCATGAGATTTGGCTTATAAATGTTTAAGTTTGGAATGGTATGTATAGTCATGAATGATGGCTTATTTTGGTATGTTTTGGTATAAATGAGGCCAAAGATTCATAGTTGATAAATAGTTATGTTTTGAGTTTGATAAATGATCTTTATGGTATAATTGAAGTAAAGAAATTGAGAAGTTATTTGCTTTTGAATAGATGTTTATGATATAAGTTTTGGATAGTTATTTGGTATTGATCGAGTATTGAATTCGGTTGAATTGCATATTGTATAAATGATGTAATGAATGATGATTTTGGGATGCCTATTATATGATAAAATGGTATCATTTGGTTTTTAGGTGTGTATCAGAAAAAGGGTAGCAAATTGGCCTCTCAAATAGCTTATTTTTTTTCACACGGGTAGAGACACGGGCGTGTGTCTCAGCTATGTGCGACACACGGTCATGTTGCACTATCGTGTATCCCCTAAGGTACCCTTTCGAATTAAGTCAGTATACCCTACAGGTTTGGCACGGCCTAGACACACAGGGCGTGTAGTCGGCCGTGTAACCTAAATCAGTAACCCCTCCAGTTTTTCCACAGCCATGGCACACGGAAGTGTCCTTAGTCGTGTAGTACGAGTCAATATGTATGCCATGTTTTCACACGGCTTGTGACACGGACGTGTCTGGTGATCATGTGAGGCAAACGGCCTATTCACACGGGCGTGTGACCCTTATATGTTTGAAATTTTTTTGAGTTTCTCAAAGTTTGCAAATGTTATGGGTTTAATCCTGAACCACTTCTAAGCATGTTTTAAGGTCTCGTAGAGCCTTACAAGGGACATTGTGAATGTTTTGAATGGATTTTGAGTATGAATGTATAAATGTATATGAATGAGGTGTGTTATCTGGTAATGCCTCGTAACTCTATTCTGGTGAAAAATATGAGTTAGGGGTGTTACACTTGAACATTTGGCATCCACGGAGTAATCGATCGTTGTAGTACGTAGGGACCATTTCAAGGTCTGTTATGCGACTTGAGACGTACCTCTCCAACACCTGACACTAGTGCCACACTTTATAATAAGAAGCGTCTCACCTACTATACATCTTTTTCAACACTTTTTTCTTAGCTATCCAAAGCTTGTGGTAAGAGCGTGTACCTTAATTGGCTACGAATATTGGCAATTAAGACTAACACAGAAGTTTTAGGATCTGCCTTCAATATCGGTAGTATTAAGCTAGCTACTATACCTGAATCCATCTTGGGATGATCTTGTAAAACACCTGTCAACGAAGTACGTTAAATAATGCAAAATTAGGTAATAACATTATTTATCAAAAACCTTAAACACCCAGTGATACTGTACCAGCAACATAGGTATGTGGACCTTTGTACTTTTCTTTCTCTCACAAATCTGTCTTTTTTCCTAAAACAAGCCATAATTTTCCATGAACATGTACCGTCTTGTACTTCACACTTGGCCTTGAGCTTCTCGGATTTGGATTTAATCACGTTGTAGTTAACCCCGTGATTGATACTATGTTGTTTCAATGCACGAAGAAAACTATCCTTATTAGAAAACTCCTTACCAACTTCATATTCACTCGAATCCAATGACGAACATGTACGGTCATGCCTTCTGTGTTGTAGATCTAGAAACTCCAACGCATCATCTGTGATATATCGACATTATGCATGTGAGCTGAAAGCAAGTACGCCCTGAATCGCAGATCTTCTTCTTCTTCATCTGAACCCCTTTCAACGTCTTCAGGTTCAGATGGAACAGGCTCTGGTTCAGAAAATAATATAACTTTTGCACCATCGGGACTGGACTCTCGAGGTGGATCCACATCAAACTCATTATCCAACCCACCATCATCTGCAATGTACGAGGTCCCCTCTCCGGTGGACGTCGTAGGGAGTACATCACCCTTTCTTGTGGACATTTTGTAAAGTCCCCGATCAGATGTGGATTGCAAACCACTAGAAGTTGATGTCATTCTCCAATATATATTTCCAGCATCGAACATCGACTCACCGATGTGCATGTCTCATCCACTAACCGAGTGTCATACAAGAGTTGTGTATTCCATACTGCCACCAAACACGGGCACTTCCGTGTTCTGCCTCCCACTAACGAAGTGTCGGGTAGAGGTCGTATGTTCCTCTCGAGCAGCAGTAGATGTTAAAGTCGCAAATGTTTCATTTGGCGATGAAAATTATGCATATAACTCAAGATAGAGTGATCCACTAGTAAGATGAGTTTGCACTACCGCCTCAAAGCTACAACGACCTTTAATATCAAATGAGTCATATGTCACAGGATCAATCGAAGCACAAAATCGATACTTAATAGAAGAAACCCTTATTGGCTTCGTTTCGAAGATTTTGTGCCTAATTCTTTTACGAAATTCTGTCAAATCTGTAATCTGGTTAAAAACCATTCGCGTTGTGTTCTCCGATAAAAAAACAATGTTGTTCTCGGTGTCACGGACCTCACCATCATAGAAAATAATAGCACCAATACGTTCACTCATCTTCAATTTCTATTCTGCTTAGCCTCTTTAATTTTTCTTTCTATAACTTATGCAACTTGATAATGAAATTTGACTCATTTATAGCCTAAGGTCAAACATGAACTGCTGTAGAAAAAGAACGTCCACGTGGGAGCTTTTTTCAGTAATTTTGCTAACAGTGCATCCTGCTTGAAACGTTTTTGACACTATTTGTTCAGAAACGTCTTCTCAAAAAAAATTTCAAGAACTACTGTAGAAAAAGAGCGTCCATGTGGGAGCTTTTTTCATCAATTTTGCTAACATTAAACGTCTTCGGGAACTTATGTAGAAAAAAAAACCAAAATCCTTATTGTCAATATAATTTTACCTAAACCCTAAACCTAAACACAATATTATTTTTTAAAAAGACTAAACCCAAATTTAATTAATTTTCTTAAAAATATTGAACCCAAATTTATTTAATTTATTTAAAACCCCTAAACCCTAATTTAATTAATTTTCTTAAAAACATTAAACCCAAATTTAATTAATTTATTTAAAACTCTTAAACCCTAATTTAATTAATTTTTAAAAAAGAACACTAAATCTTGATTTATTTTTTAAAATTCCTAAAACTCAAAACCGTAATTATTTTAACAAAACCCTAAACCAAAAAATCCTAGGGTCTAAACATGCAAAAAGTCCTAACCTAGAAAAAAACACGAAGCAAAACGCGCATCTGGGGGAGCCTTTTTGCCATGTCAGCAAAGCGCATCCACGTCAGCGCGTTTTGTGCTGACATGGCAAAATCGCTCCCTCAGGGGCGCGATTTGCTGGAAACTTCACCTTAAAACGCTCCTATGTGGACGTGTTTTGCCAAAATCGGCCATTTTCGATAAATAATACAGAAATTGACCCATTTCCGTAAATATACTAGTAAATATTTAAATAATATAAAAAATAAATTATTTATAATAACAATTAATTAATAATTAAGATAATATAATAGACAAAATGGACTAGAGCCTGCAAACAGTAAATCAACAGACAAAAATGTTAAATTTATTCAAACAATAATAATAAAGTGAGTATTCAAATAATAATAACTTCACAAGTAAAATTATAAATTTGTCTCATACCCTATTTATTTTTTATATATTTTTAATTTTTTTATTATACCTTATATCTATTTGTCATCAACTCAAGCTGCATACTAAATATTTTCCTGTTATAACCCCTTTTGAGGACTACTATGTGAATTTTGAAAAATGTGGAAGTCATCATCGTTATCTTTTTTGGCTAAATACAATCAGTTATCTTTAAAATTACCTTGTATAACAAAATTTTTGAAATAATTTTAAAAATATATCATGGTCTACAAATGAAAACTAGATAAAATAGTTTAACTTTGAAAGTCCGTTATATAGAGGAAAAGTTATAGCACCTATGTTGATGCGTAATCTTGGACCCAAAGGATTGGAAATTAGTTCAGTAAGAGAGATTAGAATATGATTAACTACTTTAACGAATTTGACATGATTTAAAATTTAAAAGTTAATTCAATTAATCCTAATTAAAATAAAGAAAAATAGAATAATAAAGAGAGATAAAATCAAAGACCAAATTTGTGAATGGATGACTGATGTTGATGTTTTTATCCCTTTTAATTAGATTGAATTTAACGAAGAATCTAACCAACCTTTTAAGATCAAGAAATTCTAGTAAATTAAAGTGTGAAGAAATATTTTTTTTGGTAAATTATAATAATAAAGTAAAGTCTAAACAATTAACGTAATTAATACAACTCGAATTCAAACCACATTTGAGGCAATGAGTACCTTTGATCATCAAATCATTAAATGAAGTTAAAAAAATAATCTTTAAAATTAAAAATTCCTAATAAATTGGAGTATGGAAACACAAACAAAAAAAAGGAATAAGAATAGAATGGAACAAAAACATTTATTAAATTTCAATTTTATATATAAACGTAGAAAGCATAGTATTGTATATATAAACCAAAACTAGAAAACATCCTTTGCGTTTAAACAATTGAGATAAGTCATACTTATTGTGTAAGCTAAATTACATATGTACCAAAAAAGAAAGTAATGAAATTACATGTTTGACACATGGTAATTAAAATAAATAACTACACTCCAAAGTTTGGCCAAAGTCTCAAAATTTGCTATTCCCATACACTACATGCTTCGATAAAACGACAAAATGTCAAGTTTTAGAAAGTGGGTTTGACGCATTTCAAGATGCAAAACAAAAGTCAAAAGAAAGACCAGTTAATAAAACATCCTAGATCGCGGTTCAAACTTTTTACCTTAAAAAAATAAATTTAAGCCACCACTCCTCTAAGTATGCATCATTCATTCCTTTCTCCAAAAGAGTTATACCTTGGAATCTAACAAGAAATATGTGGAGTCCACTCCCCTCAATGAATCTACAAATTCATAAAATAAGTAATAAAAATCATTAAATAAATTCGACTTATGGTCATCTCTTAAAATACATCTTTTGTATTTCTTTCATTATTTTTTAGATCACACTACACAGCAACTGTTGTAACAATTACTTGCATAGTTAATTAAGGCAAAATCAAATAGTAAGGCAAAACCATAAGAATGATTTTTGCAATGTGAAAATTATCATGTCTCTAAAATCTTATTCAAACAATGAATTCATTAATATAGTATTTGAAAAGTTACTTAGTAATTAGATACGAGTGTAATTGCTTGTAATTATAAATAATGACGTATTTAGGTAATCACTGTAATTGGTGAGCCCCACTAAATTGGTATAATTGAAACACCCTAATTACATTTTTCATCTCTTAAGGGAGAGGGTAAGAATTGGAGCAATTATGCATATAATTACACTCAAATCTATTTTTTAAAAATATTTTTATAGAAGTTATAAAAATTATATTATAAACATGAACATGTATGAGTGCATGGGATGATTATGGTCAAAATATTCTTATATTATAAATCCTAAAAAATTATATTATAAAAATAATTTACATGTTATAAAAGTGTTATAACATATTTATTTATAGAAACTTATGACCAAGAAGTATGAAAATAACTTATTTATGTGCTCATGCTATATATTATAAAAACAATATACTTACTTGTAACGCCCATCTCAATGACCTGTACGAATATGAGACGCTAATGGGACATTTTCGGAGCAAAATCAATACTTTATTTAAGAAAATAAAGTTATAGAACATTTTTTTTATAAAATTATAGAAAAATATTTAAATTTTATTCAAAATTAGTTTTATGTTTTCAAAATAAAGTTAAAAAATCTTATAGTGTCAATTAAAACAAAAGAAGTTGGTAAATTGTAAGAAATAAGAAAGTTACTTAGTTTGTTAAAGGCTACTCAAATATTTAAGGAATTTATAAAAAATTAAGTAAAACCAAAAAACATTAACAGTACATCAAGTTATCACCCAAGCGAACAAAGCTCTTGCTTATGCAGTACTAGAGTTATTAGTTTTTTTTTTTTTTAAGTTAAGGAGCCGCTTAGGTGACAATGTAGGTGATACTACTTTCGTTAAGCTGTTGCCCAGACCGTACTGGAACTATTTACAATTTTACACATTCTTGAATTTTAGCTAATTTCTTAAGCCTTCAACCACTAACTCCATAACCCAAGTTTCAAGTACTATTTGACATATGAAATAAGCATATTTATACACATTGATGCGCTAGGTATATGCCATTCACATTATAATCTTTATATTCATCACAAGACTTAGTATATATGTCTCTAATATAATACAAATTTCACTTTAGCATTTAAAAAAACAACCTTATAGGATCGTCGAGTGATACAATGCTCCCCAGCTATCATAACAACTTTTCAGCAAGTCTGCACCTATGCTTTTTAAACAACTAACGTGTGAGCTATAAAACTCAATAAGTAACAAGGATAATCAAACTTTGTCCTAAGTCTTTATTAACCTAGAGTCTTTTCGATGAATCATCATCTTAAGTTTATTTAAGTCACATTGTAACTATTTAAACCTCTCATGTGAGTTTACAAGTTAAGCCTAAACTTATAGTTTGATGGTTTATTAACAATTCTCATTATGCATGTGTTCCCAATTTTGACCTTTGATTCATTTATGAATCTCACCTTTCAATTTCAATTTGCATCCCTGAAAGCTTACACAATTATTAACTCACCTTAATAACGCATTAAGGGTTTCAATTAGACCATAATTTGTTTAGATATTTTATTACACCAATTTCTTGAAGGCTTACTTTTCCACTCCAATTCTATATGGTTAATACCTTTTTTAAATGAAAATTTAGGCTTCTTACAATGGTTTATAAAACATTCGAAAGTAGTGTTAATAGCATCCATTCAACGGTTCAGAAAATAAAAACTAGTTTAGTTCCATAAAGGTCATAAGTAAACAATAACATATGTCAATTTCAAGAATCCATTCATACAATGACAAAATTGGTTTAACTTCAACCCTTAGTAAGCTTAGAAAAATAAAGAAAGGATACTAGGGACGAATTATACGGAGCTTCAATAATAGGAGCGTTGAAGCACAAGTGTCTAAAGACCAAATCAAGATCACATCGAAGTGCCAGGAACAGGAGCACCGAGGTGCAAGTAACAAGAGTATTGAAGTAAAAATCAAGAGTCTCTATTGGCATGTCAATCGTATACTGACTATTTGTTTAAGCTACCAGGGCCTTTGTAATACCCCAAAATTCTTGTTTTTGAGAAAGAATAAAGATTTCAAAGGTGAATTTAGTACTGGGAGAAAAATTATGAATCATGAAATTTGATAAGGATTAAATTGAGAATTTTTGAAAGTTTGAGGATTAAAAATAGAAATTTACCATTTTAAGAAAAGGGCACAAAAATTTAAGAATATTTTTTTTATGAATGTGATATGGAGACATATTGATATGTGAAGTTGTAAAATTAGAATAAGGACTAAATTGAACTAAGTGGAAAAGTATAAAGACTAAAGTGTAATTTTCCCAATTTTATAGAGGAAGGACCAAAATGAAATTTTTTCCATATTTAATTGATATTTGGAGACATAATCATGGGATTAAAATTTTCATGCAATGAGGTGTAAAGGAGAGAGAAAATTAATGGTAATTAAGCATAAAATGTGTTGAAATGTGATTGGTTGATAAGAAAAGGATGAAATTGGAAGAAAAAGAAAAGTGTAGAAATTTTATTATTATTTTAGTAAGGGACGGTAGCAAGCTTGATCTAAAGAAAAAAAATAAAGAAAGAAAAGAAAGTGAAAAAAGAAAGAAAGAAAATAGAATTTTCCTTGAATTTTCCTTTAAAATCATAGCCAAATCTCAACTTCAAAAGAGCTATGGTATCATTTTCTACCATGGAAACCAAGTGGTTGAAGAAGAAAGTAAAGGAAAAGCTATGGGTCAAAAGAGAAATGATAAAGGATGAGAAGGATGAACGCGAAAGCGGATCGTAAAGTTTGTCAAAGTCTCGGATTTGACTTAGAGCTCTAGACGTTCGGAAAGAAACTTGAATTTTGACATAACTTGAAATGAAATTGAATCCAAGTCAAATAAAACAATTAAAATAAATAACTAAAATAAAAATAATAAATCTAATATTAAGGAAGCGAATAAAAAAGATAAATGGAAAGATAGAACGTGGCGTGTAGAAGTCCTAAGAAGCTTTGGAAACATGAAGAATCCACAACCCCCTTCAAGCGGATCTAATTTTCCCTCCAAGATAGAAACCTTGGCAAGAAAAAGTTTGAAAATGATCCCCACAATCTAAAAAGATTGTTAAAACTCTTCTAAAAGAAACTCAAGAGAAATTCTTGAAAAGAAAAACCCAGTGAGAATTTATTAACTCAAAAGAGAAATAGAATAATAATGAATTGAATGTATTGTGTACAATGCAAAGGTCTATATATAGGCTAGCTAAATAACTAAACTTTCTTGTTAACATAAAATTCCTAAATAACTTAAAATACTTAATAATTATAAAAAATTTAGAATAAAATAATAATAAAATAATAAGAGCTGATAAATAAAATATTAGACACATATATAATAAAAATTAAGCCTAAAACTCAAACCCAATATGAAACGTCTAGGCTTGTGAGATCAATTGGGGTTCTTGAAGTGAAATGCCTAAGCTTGTTAGCATTTTTCACATGGGCTTGTCATCATAGATTGAGAGTTTAGGCCCACAAACATAATCAGTCTCTTCTAATTCATCATTACTCCAGAATTCATTGTCTTGAAACTTCAACTCTTCTTCTCAAATTTTCTACGTGATAAAGTCTTGAACCACTAAGTTGAGTTTTGACTTTATCTGTTTGGATTTGGATCTCGTAATTGGGCCTTGATGGAATATAAACTCATCTCTATTATGGCCTTTGAATTGGGCTGAGTTGCTTGTATCATTCCGCCCTTCCACAAAAGTGGCACCAACATTATACTCACCGGGAAGGTCGATTTGATATGCATTATCGTTAATGCGCTTGAGTATTTGAAAAGGTCCATACCATGTGGTCCGGTTTTGTTTTGTGTTTAGTTGGAAATCGTTATTTTCTCATGTGGACCCAAACCTAGTCACTGGGCTCAAAGATAATATGCTTACGCTCCTTGTTAGCTTTGTTGGCAGTTGTTTCATTTGCTTTGGCGATTCGTTGTCTTGCTTTCGCATGTATGGATTTCACCATTTTAGCTTTCTTCTCACATCTAAACTAGAAATGTTTTCTATAGACAATGGTACAAGATCAAGTACAGTTAGTAGATTAAAACCATAAACAAGTTCAAATAGGGAATAGGCAAATGTAGAGTGAATAGATTGGTTATATGCAAACTCAACAAATGGCAAACATTCTACCCAATTTTTAAGGTTTTTACCCACAACAACTCGTAGTAAAGCATCTAAGACTCGATTAACTACCTCAGTTTGTCTATCAGTTTGTGTAATAGCCCTAATTTAACCCTAGTCGGAAAGTGGTTTCGGGACCACAAAACCAAGTCATAAAAAAATAATTAACTGTTATATTCTATGCTTATAGTATGTGTACATGCAAGTGTGAAAGTTTCATGCTTTAATTTTGTCATTTGTATGTGAAATTTATTAAATAGGACTTAGGTGAGACAATTGTGAAATATGTTAGGTTAATTTTAAAGTGGCCTATTAATGCATAAATACAAAAAGATGGACTTGCATGTCAAATATCTATTTTGTTGTGTAATGGCCGGCCATGATGTGGTTTTATTTAGAATATATGTATTGTTTATTAGTGAAGTGGCTTTATATTTTATAGTATTAATGTATATAAAAAAATAATAGAAAAAGAGGTGATGAAAACAAAGCTTCATATTTTTTTGGTTCTTCTTGGCCGAATTGAAGAAAGAAAAAGGGACAAGATTTTCGGTCACTTTAAGCTTGGGGAAGGTTAGTAAATTATGTTAGTTTTTGAAATTTTAAGCTTGATTTTAGTTAATTAGATAGTTTCATACATAGCCCATGTCAAAATTTTGAAATTTGGTGATGATTTGAGCGTTCGGTTTTGGTTATTAAAGGAGGAGATCGGATTATAGTCTTTATGTTTTATGAAGAATTGTTGAAGAGGAAGGTTGGAGTTAGTTAAGTTATAAATTTTTAATACTCATGAGTACTATAGCCGAACATAAATTTACTTAATGACTTGAACAAATACCGTGTGGATGTTTGAAATGAATGAATTTGAGGTTTGTTCATATTAGGGATTCGGCTTTGTGCATAACTTTTAAGAGTTTGATTTTGAATAATTTGAGTATTGGAATGTAAGTAATGTTATGCATAGGTTAAATTTTTGTATTTGGCTTTTGTAGTATATATGTATGATTAATCCATTTTTTTTCTTTTCTTTTGCAAATGATATATATAGGGTGATAAATATTAAGACTATTGTTGACTTGTGTTTAGTGATATTCGGCCAAGGACTAAATGTGCTTGCTTATTCAGTTTAAGTAAAGTAAATGTGATTGGTGGATATGATTAGGTTGTGGTTTATTATAGACTTGTTTTGATTGTATAAATTAGCTTATAAATTGGTTTGGAAATAATAAATAATGAGCATGCTTTGTGGCCGTAAGGATTATATGATAGTGTGTCGTGATATTAACTTAGCTAGTCGAATGGATGAGGAATGAATTTGATATATATATAGGTAACATTGACGAGTTGTTTAGCATATGGGTTTTGTATATTGGTTCGGCAACTAAGCTAGAAAAATAATTTTCGGTAACATGGTATCTATGCACATATATATATAAGGTATCTTAAGTATATTTGTCCATTTGATAAGGTTGACTAATAGTTCAAGTAAGGATTACTCCATTCGATATGTACATGAATTGAAGTAATAGGTTCGGTAATCAGTTTATGACATACGGGTAATATCATATGTCCGATTATAAGTTAAATACTCGATAGTTGTGGTTCATTGGATATAATGTTTGAATATTGTTTTGAAAAAAATTGATATTTGTATTTAGTAAAGTTGAATAAGTCATTAAATAAATCTATTTGTTTTAATTAAGCTCAAGAGCAAAGAGGGTCTAAATCAGATAAGGGAAAGGAAAAAGCAGTCGAGTAGCCTATCCGCAACTGTTCAAAATATCCGAGGTAAGTTTTGAGTAGTTTCCTTTAATATATAATTGATGCTGGTTTATAAGAGTATAATAGGTGAATTGAAATTCAGTTAGCACTTGTATAAAGTTGTTTAATAAACAATGCGTGTATATGACTTTGAGGTCGATGGTAACTTTGAGTTTAAGCTTGAATGGCGAAATGATTGTGTGATATTAGGTATAATTTTTGAGTTGAAATGTTAATGATGATGTGCCTATTGAACTTATATCCGATTGTATTAAATGATTACTAAGTGATAGGTTGATTGAGATGTGTTAAATATATAACTAAGTATGCATGGTATTGGAAAAATATCCGGACTTGAAGTCTGCAGGCTTTATGCTGGAAATATATCCGGACTTGAAGTCCGCAGGCTTTATGCTGGAAATATATCCGGACTTAAAGTCCGCAGGCTAAGTGCTGGAAAAATATCCGGGCTAAGTCCCGAAGGCATTCGTGCTGGTATTATATCCGGGCTAAGTCCTGAAGGCATTCGTGCTGGTGCTATATCCGGGCTAAGTCCCGAAGGCATTCGTGCTGGCGTTATATCCGGGCTAAGTCCCGAAGGCATTCGTGCTGGTATTATATTCGGGCTTAAAGCCCCGCATGCTTTGTGGTGGTGATTTGATTTTGGTTTTAAATCTTGCAGACTTAATGCCGATGATTGGAGTAAGATTATGATTTCGAATGTTTGTAGTAAACTACCATTGAATATGTTCAATACATTAAGTCGGTCAGGTATGTATTATATACTTTTATATGTTAGATTGATCGGAATTGAATCATGAATGCGAAATGAGAAGTATATGTGACAATCTCATATGTGTATGTGTGTATTCGGTTATGGTGAAAGGTTATATGAGATTGATTTGGTGATATACATGTTAAATAATATGAATCCAAAGAATGGGTAATAAATCTGCTTGGGACAGCAGCAGTAACGTGATTTCGGAAAATCACCATAAATTGTGGAAGTTGAGTTAGAGGCTGAATAAATTATGTCATGAAATATTAATGAGTCTAGTTTTTATAAAAGAAACTGTGTAAGCAAAAGAGTTGCCAATAATGAGATATTTGAAGTGGCATGGAACAGAGTCAAAATGACTTCGAGGTCCCCTGTTCTGTTTTCAGAAAATCATTATAAATGGTAAAAAAATGGTTATAAGATAAAATTTATATTCTTAGACTCCCTAATGAGTCTAGTTTCAAATGAAATAAACGATAACATATTTCGAATTCTTTATAATGAGAAATTTGATTCGTAGTGAAGAGTGGTCAGATTAGTCAAACAGTGAAATAGGGGAAACTTCAATAAAAACCTGGTATTGATTGGTCAAACTAAAAATTTTGAAAATTTTCTGGATGGAAGATATATGAGTCTATTTTCAGGGAAAATTAACGGCACTTTATTTGGCATTTCTTAGCTCCAGTTATAAATAATTTAGTGACTGTTGCTCAGGAAGACAGCTTGTAGTGAATTTGTGATTTTGTTGCAAACATGGTTAAAACTTGTTAATGAGATGCTTTTCGAGTTCTTATGATCTTATTTGAAATTTCAATATTTGGTTTTAATTGAATTCAGATTCAAGTGAGGTGAATTTGCTAAATATGCATTATGTTCATGGATACTTGGCCAAAATGGCAATTATCTAGGAATGATTTCTTGAAAATTTGAATAATCGATCTATAAGTAAATTAATTGTTTGCATTGCTTAAAACTTACTAAGCATTGAAGCTTATTCCGTGTTCTCTTTTCCATTTCTTATAGGTATATACTTTAGCTCGAGTTGGAAGGGCCGGAGATATCATCACACTATCTAGTCATTATGTGAGTTGAGAAGATTGTATATCATCATGGTTTAAGGCATGTATAGGATAGACTATAAGTAGAATGATATTTCGACTTTGTATACATTATAGCCATGCGAAGATGGCTTGCTCATTTTGTTTAGAGAAGCCTTATAATTGAACTAATGTGGTGAAATGTTTTAGTTATAACTTGATAGTAGTTAATTTGTTATTAGACATTCGGTTATGTTTTGATAGTGAGTCATTTTAGAAATTTATAAGAGCTCTTATGGAAAATCAATGAGACATGTTTGCATTGTTGATAATTTATGTCTGGTAAGTATCTTTGACCTTATAGAAGTTTTGTTTAGTCAAGTAATGCCTCATAACCTTATTCTGGCAACGGATATAGGTTAGGAGTGTTACAGTTTGGGAGTGACATGCAGTAGAATACAATAATTTAGTACCAAGCTTACCCCACAATACTTTCCAAAAGTGGCTTAGGAAATTTACATCTCTGTCTGATACAATGGTGCGAGGTATCCTATGTAGGCGCACCATCTCTCGAAAGAATAAGCCAGCCACATGTGTAGCGTCATCCGTTTTGTGACAAGGAATAAAGTGAGCCATCTTTGAAAACCTGTCAACAACAACAAAGATACTATCTCGACCCTTTTTGGTTCGTGGTAAACCAAAAATGAAATCCATGAATAAGTCTACCCATGGCAAAGAAGCAATCGGCAAAGGAATATAAAGTCTCTAATATAATACAAATTTCATTTTAATGTTTAGAAAAAAACAACCTTATATGATCATCGGGTGATACAATGCTCCCCAACTATCATAACAACTTCTCAGCAAGTCCGCACCTATGCTTTTTAAACAACTAACGCGTGAGCTATAAAACTCAATAAGTAACAAGGATAATCAAACTTTGTCCTAAGTCTTTATTAACCTAGAGTCTTTTAGATGAATCATCATCTTAAGTTTATTTAAGGATCCGTTTGTTTTCTAGTAAAATGTTTTCCAGAAAATGATTTCTGGAAAATGATTTAGTTTTCTGGAAATGATTTAGTTTTCTGGAAATGATTTACTTTTCTGGTGTTTGGATGAATCTGTGTAAAATATTTTCTGTTGTTTGGCAGATTTCCTGAAAATATTTTTCGGAAAAGCTGTTTTTACATGTATTTATATTTTAAATTGTTTTTTAATAAACTTATACTTTAAATTGTTTTTACATATATTGCAATGATTTATTTATAAATAAATAAATCAAATTAGATATATAATAATACTCAATTATTAAGCTAGAATATTAACCGTCATAAATTGAAAACAACCAAATTCAAATGAATTATTTGTAATTGTGTTATAAAAAAATAAAAACAAAGATTGAATAATTATAAATTAGCTTCCAAACCACAATTAATACTAAAAATTAATAATATTATCCAAATGCATAATTAGTATAATTAGTAGTACACCACATAATAACAACAATATTGTCCAAGTGCATAACTCATATTACACCACATTAAAAGTATCAATATCTTCAACCTTGAGAAAATTTTTGAAGCCAAATTTTTCTTTGCTTCTTACTTTTAACTAAAAAAGCTTTGGCCTCGGATTCATGACTTACTAGATAATCAAACACGGAACACAGGAAGTCATCATCAAATCCTTCTTCCTCCATCGACATCACTTCTTCGTAAAGATATGGTGTCTTATCCGCAGTAAATTGTTCCAAAGCATTAGCAATTTTGCCAAGTTGTTCACCCATAAATTTAATTTGTTCATCAACGACACTTTCTTGAAAATTTTTCTTTTACGTTTGGATGTGCCAGATGAAGATACATTTGTTCTTACCTCTTCAATCTCTTCATTGCCTCAGTTTATAGGCACTGAATCTTGGTTACCATCATCCAAATCTATGTCAACAAATGTTCTGAAAAAACTCCCTGTTGCATTATCTTTGCCAACAACCAAAGCCATTTCATCATAATGATCAATGCTTTTATTCAAAAATGGTTCATACTTCTTGTGTGCTTGTTGGATATTATACATAATTAGAATAACAAGTAAAAAACAATTGAAATATACTTAACATATATATACATATATTACCATCATTGTTGCATCATATGTCGCTCTATCACATGTGATCATTTTCATGTTATCATCCCATCCAAAACCACTTTCATCCCGAATTGCGCATATAATCTGCCACTGGTTTTTTACAGTCCTCAAATGATTTCCCACATGCTTCGCATCGCATTGGACTTGAAATCTTTCAGAAATAGCTACGGCAACATGATTAAAAGAAACTGCTTTGAAAGTGTTAGAAGGCTTATTTCCTTTCTGGGCCTCCTCTGCTAGAATTTCAAGAAAAAGATGTTCCATTGGTTTTGTCCACCTGAATTGCTTGGAGGTCCCTTTTTTGTTGCCCTTACCCATTCTACATTAATAATTTTCATTGTCAATCATTTCAATATCACTATCCAACCAAATAAATTCAATATCTAACATAATAAATTCAACAAGCTTAAAACATAATAAATTCAATATCTAACAAATTCAAGACATAATAATTTCAAAATCCAACAAACTAAAATTTCAATATCATTATCCAACCAACATTAACAAAAAAAAACAATTTTAATACTAAAACATACATAACATAGAAACAATAACTCTAAGCCCTAAACCTACCTAATATTTCTAGCCATATAATCAATCCATATAGCCTGTGCAATTTCGTCTCTCTTAGCAGACCATTCTCTTGCTTCTTCTCTTTCTTCTCGCTCCGTAAGAGTTGGTATTATCAAATCAGACTCAGGCTCCTCGTATAATCCATAATTAAGTAAATCACTAGGATCAACTCCCATTATATAATTATGAATGATACAACAAGCCAAAACTATATCTACTTGAGTTTGAAAATTCCAAAATGGTTCAGCATCTAATACACGAAACCGTTTCTTCAAAATCCCAAAAACATGTTCAATGGTGATTCGCAATGATGAATGACGAAGATTAAAAAGTTCCTTTGCATTTTCAGGCCCCTGATCACTAAACTCTTTTAAATGATATCAGACACCACGATAGGGGGTAATATATCCATTTCGGATGTCATATCCAGCATCAGTAAGATAATATTTACCTACAAATTTACAAAACATAATATTACTAATAAATTATGAGCTTACTAGAACTATTTGGTATTTAATGTTAATTCTTACCTTTCGGAATTCTTAATCCTCTTGGGCGTGAAAGTGCATCACTTAAAATACAAGAATCATGTGCACTACCTTCCCAACCAGCTAGAACATAGGAAAATTTCAAATCAAATGTGATGGCAGCCACTACATTTTGTGTCGTCCCTCTTTTACGGTTACGAAATCTTCCTTGAATGTTAAGTGGAACAGATACACGAACATGAGTTCCATCTAATGCTCCAACACAATCTTTAAAATAAGGATAAAACCTTGCATTGTTTCTGATTTCACTAGGAGTTGACTCATCAGGTAATCTAATAACTAGATTATACAATTTCAAAATAGCTCTCAATACAACCCTAAAGTAACGGTGAATTGTCTCAGTTGATCTATAATATCTAGATCCAATCACTCGAAACCTTACATTATGACCAATTACATGTAAAAATATAACTACTTGCTCCCTAATATTCACAGACTTAGTTGATTGTAACAAATTATTCCTACTAAGAATATCACACAAATTAAAAAAGGCAATCGGTCTTATCATTATCAGATCAATACAATGCTGGTCACCACTATATAAAATACTATTAATATAATTTTTCCTTTCATAATCTTGATTCACATGAGGGTGAGAAGCAGTTTCCTTCCTAGTTTTTAATTTTTTAATCCAAAGAGCCCCAAAAGCTAAAACTGAAGCCACCACTCTGACAATTACATTTTGATCTTGATTACGATCCATCTACACAAAATAATGACACACAAATATTTGACCACTACAAAAAAGATGTAAGGTTATCATAAGATCACATATATGAATAAAGTTACCATGACTAAGGTGCATACATACAAATATGAAAATGTTTGAATAAAATTATAAATCAAAAAAAGAGTTTGAACTTAAAAATAAAACCCGTTTTAAAAATATTCGAGCATTGGATAAAAAATTTTAGCCTGAACCCGACTCAAATATTTTAACCTAAAATTTTAACGATATCCCTTTTCCCCTACCCGGTCTCAAGGATTAACTCTCTTTCTTGAGCTTGGAAGCATTAAGTTAAACCATGAATTTAGTTAAAGCTATAAAGCGAAAGAGGGAACTTAGATCAAATAGACAGAATGATGTAAACTAATTTAATATTAATGGTGCAATTTAATTTTATAATTTTGATGGACAAAATACTAGTTGTGGTCAGGGTCCTTCAAACAAGCTTTAAATTAGTGGATTATATTGTTTGTAGTGTCAAATATAGATAATCTATACCCATTATAGTTTGTCTTAAAAGAGAAAAAAGAAAATAATAACACCAATAATAAATAATTATAATTATAACTTCCAAGTCAAAAACACTTTTCAATATCATATTTATTATTACATGATTATTAAGTGAATTTATTTTTTAAAATTTTAAAAAGTCATACAAATAATTAGATTTAAATTTTTAAATCCAAAAAGTAGAGAGACTAACTTGAAAATAAAATTAAGGATTAAATTTTAAATGTATGTAATGTATAAAGACTTAGAAAAATATATTTCTTTTAATTTTATTACTATAATTTGACACAAAAAATAATAATTGTAATTAATTTTTTTGATAATTTAACTAGAATTAAATCAAAATAGAGAGAATAAATTTGAATGCCTTAGAAGCCTGAGGATGGAATAGATTATCTAAAAAAAATAAAAAGATTATCCTTTCCTAATAATATATCCTAATAATAAATTTGAATTTAGTCAATGGAATGAATATGTATCCCTATTGGTTGCCTAAAGCTTCCAATTTATTGATTTGATGCAATATATACGTTAATAATTTTAATATATATGGATAAATAAGTCATAATTTTTTAAAAAATATTTTAAATGTTAAATATTAAAACTACATAGTAAATGTAATTCTATAAAATAAGTAACGTTATTATTTGATAATAGTGAAATACTTTATAAGCATCATGTATATAGAATAATTAATTTTTATATTTTATTTTTTAAAAGTATATATTTTATATATCGAATCGGATCATAACATGTTATTAAAAAAATTTTAAATAATATACTAAATATAACTATCAATACATCAACTATTAACCTATAAATTTTTGTACCAAAAATTAAATCACATCATTATATTAGAATTTTTCATGAAAATAATAATATTGGTGTTATATACAACTGGCAAAAACAAGAAGGAAAAAAAAATTGTATCTGTCATAGGGCCAAAACAGAAGGAAGCTGCTTTGGATTCTTCTTTTAAGAACAAATTAGGATTACAACAAACAATTTATAGTACAAGTCTTGATACATATATGTCTATAATTAATTTAATATGGTATTTTTGCTGGATCTTACATTTACAATTTCCAACACTCAAATTAGCTGTTTTTGGTTGATTTTTAGATAACAACTCATTGAATTATTTCATGGTTTATGAAATAAATAAATAAATCATACAACAAAATAACAACTCTTTGTCTATATGCCAACTTCGTGCTACCTATGCACCAAATTTATACATGTGAACCACATCTAGCATGTCGGTCGATAACCTCAACATCACATTGCTCCTTCCCTTAACTATTGTGTGTTTTCAAAGAAATTTCACATGTTATTAACCCTACAAATAGAAAGCAACAAAAATTGAACAAAACAACAAGCACAAGCTACAAATTTTTGCATGTTATGATCAACAGAGTAGTAGAATTCAATCATATAAAAACAAAAGCAACATCTATTATCGATTGCCAAAAACAAACGGAGCCTAAGAAACAAGCTACCAAGTCAATTTAGTTTTCTAGCTACAATTCCATATCAAGAAATTCAAGACAACAAATGAAGTAAACTGAAAAGCAATACTCTGATAGTTAAATTAAAGAGTAGGACTAAACCCCAGTTTCGATTCCTTAAATAATCGAGGTGGACAATGTTAATGGCAAAAAAACTCATTTTCGAAACTAAAATTTATTTCCAACATGAACAGAAAGCCGCAAGCTATTCGGCATGTCTAATATGAAGCGGTTACAAATAAACTTACAACTAATTAATAGAATTGCAGCAAACAGCAAATTGCAGCAAACAGCTATTCGGCATTAAAAGACTAAACCAAATTGCAGCAAACAACAAAACCAAAACTGCTATGCTAAAACTAAAATCTATCTAACTAATGTATATATGTCAAGAAAATCACTAGTCCTTCATTTAAATGTTGAAAAATATGCTGCTATTTCATTTCAATCAACAGAAAGAGAAAAGCTATTCTGCTTCTGGTTTCATTATGTTTGGTTAAAACTCGGGCAAAGACCAGTAAATTTCATAGTGTTTCAACGAGAAATAAGAACCAACCCAAAGCTAAGAATGAGAATTAAAGGAAAAAAAGTTCATGGCACCCAAAACCCAGAGAAGTTTATATATATGTATATATCAAGAACATGCCTACCATTGTAAAAGTCAGTGCTTTCTAAGTTCAAAACATTGGGAAATATATATATATTATAAATCTTCACAACTTGTAGCCTCCAATTTTTATTGCTTTTTTTTCCCTCCTAAGTTCTTGTAGGCCAGCAATGCCTAACAACAGACAAAGCAGAACCAAATTGCAGTTTATGTTGGGGAAAGCAACAAGAAAAGATTTGTGATTCCTATAGCTTATTTGAATCATCCATTGTTTCAAGACCTTTTAAATAAAGCGGAGGAAGAATTTGGGTTTAATCATCCAATGGGTGGTCTTACAATTCCATGTAGTGAAGAGTATTTCATTAGTTTAACAACGTCATTGAATTGTTCATAGAGGTATTTCATCTTCAACCATGGATGCATTAAAAAGAATAACAGTCTTTTCATAAATTTTTCCTTTTTTTTCTCTTTTTTCAGTAGGGGTTAGCTAAAAAAAATAGCAGTTTTTTTTCTCTTTCATCATCAACCATGGATGCATGAGGAAGCAGAGATAATTTATTTTTTTTTAAAAATTTAATTTTTTACCGAATCTTAAAACTTAACTAAAAATACTTATAAAGGGGTTTTTGTTTTTGGTAAGAAGGAATGCCCTAGTTTCAATTATTAATAGAATTGCAGCAAACAACAAATTGCAGCAAACAGTAAATAGAGGAAGTAGAAGGAAGCAGAGTTACCTGGATGAAGAAGAAGGAAGATGAAGAACGATTGGCTAGGAAAGATTGCTGAGAGTTGGAATCACAAAGCGAAACGAAACAGCAGCTTGAGAAGAGAAGATATGTGAAAAGCTAGGAAAAAAGGAAATTAAAAAAATGAATAATAATAGAAGAAGTAAGAGGAACGTACCTAGATAGAGACGAAGGAAAATGAAAAACGACGCAAGGGGGGAAGATTGGAAAGTTGGAAAATGTCATACGAAAAAAAATTCGGTAAGACATTTTCCCTAAAACCTTAGGCATTTTACCCGTAAGTGTGAAAACATTTTCCCCATGTGAAGGCTTTTCAGTTAAACAAACACCAGAAAATCAGAAAATGTTTTCCTGCCAAACAAACACCCCCTAAGTCACATTGTAACTATTTCAACCTCTTATGTGAGTTTACAAGTTAAGCCTCAACTTATAGTTTGATGGTTTAGTAACAATTCCCATTATGCATGTGTTCCCAATTTTGACAATTGATTCATTTATGAATCTCACCTTTCAATTTCAATTTGCATCCTTGAGAGCTTATACGATTATTAACTCACATTAATAACGCATTAAGAGTTTCAATTAGACCATAATTTTTTTAGATATTTTATTACACCAATTTCTTGAAGGCTTACTTTTCCACTCCGATTCTTTATGGTTAATACCTTTTTTAAACGGAAATTTAGGCTTCTTATAATGGTTTATAAAATATTCAAAAGTAGTATTAATAGCATCCATTCAACGGTTCAGAAATAAAAACTAGTTTAGTTCCATAAAGGTCATAAGTAAACAATAACATATGTCAATTTCAAGAATCCATTCATACAATGACAAAATTGGTTTAACTTCAACCCTTAGTAAGCTTAGGAAAATAACGAAAGGATACTAGGGACGAATTATACGGAGCTTCAATAATAGGAGCGTTGAAGCACAAGTGTCTAAAGACCAAATCAAGATCACATCGAAGTGCCAGGAACAGGAGCACCGAGGTGCAAGTAACAAGAGTATTGAAGTAAAAATCAAGAGTCTCTATTGGCATGTCAATCGTATACTGACTATTTGTTTAAGCTACCAGGGCCTTTGTAATACCCCAAAATTCTTGTTTTTGAGAAAGAATAAAGATTTCAAAGGTGAATTTAGTATTGGGAGAAAAATTATGAATCATGAAATTTGATAAGGATTAAATTGAGAATTTTTGAAAGTTTGAGGATTAAAAATAGAAATTTACCATTTTAAGAAAAGGGCACAAAAATTTAAGAATATTTTTTTTATGAATGTGATATGGAGACATATTGATATGTGAAGTTGGAAAATCAAAATAAGGACTAAATTGAACAAAGTGGAAAAGTATAAAGATTAAAGTGTAATTTTCTCAATTTTATGGAAGAAGGACCAAAATGAATTTTTTTTTTCCATATTTAATTGATATTTGGAGACATAATGATGGGATTAAAATTTTCATTCAATGAGGTGTAAAGGAGAGAAAAAATAAATGGTAATTAAGCATAAAATGTGTTGAAATGTGATTGGTTGATAAGATAAGGATGAAATTGGAAGAAAAAGAAAAGTGTAGAAATTTTATTATTATTTTAGTAAGGGGCGGTAGCAAGCTTGATCTGAAGAAAAAAATAAAGAAAGAAAAGAAAGTGAAAAAAGAAAGAAAGAAAATAGAATTTTCCTTGGATTTTCCTTTAAAATCATAGCCAAATCTCAACTCCAAGAGAGCTATGGTATCATTTTCTATCATGGAAACCAAGTGGTTGAAGAGGAAAGTAAAGGAAAAGCTATGGGTTAAAAGAGAAAAGTTGGTTTCAAGTGAAGAAATAAGTAAGTACTTAACTGAATTTATGTTTGTTTAACTTAATTTAGATGTTTGAGTATTTAAATTTAAAATGAAATAACTAAGATAAAGTAAATTACGAAAGTTATGTGATTAAGTTAAAGCATTGTAAGAATTATGTTTAAATAGAAGTAATCATGAATGTCAAAATTACAAGTATGATAATTGAATATATTTATGAAATAAAATATGATTATGATTATTGAATATGTATAATGAATTTAATGATGAATATGTAAATAGAAGTAAGTTAGTAATGTAAGAGAGAAAAGAAAGTACGTGTGAAATTAAAATGAAATGTTTACATATACATTCATTGAAAGGAAATTGAAAAGATTGTATCTGATTATCTGTGAAGCTAAATGTAACATTCCTTCGTCCGTCACTATCACTGGATTATGGTTACAAGATGCTACGATAATTAACAAGACAAGAATTTACAAATCCAAAAAAATTCCATTTAAACAATCATTATCAAACAATCAATCAATAAAAATGCCATTCAATCAAAATCGAGGCTTAAATCAAGCCTAAGAAAATCTAAAAGCAATTTAAAAACAATCAGGGACTAATTTGTAAGAAATCATAAAATCAAGGAAAAAATAAAAAAACATAGGTCATATGACCATCTGGCCAAACCGTGTGACAGGCTAAGGCCCTGTGAAGCTAAACAACATGGTCGTGCTATCAAATCGTGTGAAATAACTTACACCATGTAAGCTGCATCACACGGTCGTGTTGCCAGGCTATGTAGTTCACTGTGACCGTGTGAAAAAAATTGTTATCAAAACCTAACAAAGCACACAACGTGCTATGTAACACCCATAACCTGTCTCCGTCACCAGATTAGAGTTACAAAGCATTACCATACAATCAAAAACATTTAACATCATAATATTTAAATAAATTAAATTCATATTGTAAGCCATTCAATCTCATGCATTTTGTCCCTAAAGCGAGCCTTCGATGCCCTAAAAATGTCATGCAAATAATTCGGACTAAATGAAATAAAATAGAAAGTTTAAGAACAAGTTGCAAAATTTATCCTCTTAAAACATGATTAAAATTCAGCTATATCCTCTAGGAACCAAAACGCAAGCCTAAGCTAGATCCTCTAAGAACCAAAACTTTCGACATAACAAACTTGAGACGCAATTATCTCAGTTTATACTTAATCTATTTTTGCCTAAAACTGAATTCATTCGTCTAATTATACATCTAAGAACAACTCCCAATCTTCAAACTACTCAAAACTGTACAGATTCATGGATTTGAAATTTCGACATACAATGACAATTTTCACGAAAATTCATTAAAATGTTGGAATTATTTAACGAAACTTTAAGGAATATTTAGAAACATTCTAATCACATCAAAACTAATGGAAAAACACTTTGAAACCTTATTTTTATTCAAAATCATGAAATCCATCATTAACGACCTAATTTTCAGTTTTATTCAAAACTTACGATTTAATGGCTAAAAACTCAGTTTAAAAGACAAGATAACATAAAAAAAACTAATAGGAAAATGATTTCTTACCTTCTATGGGAGAAAAAATGATGTTTGGTTGAAAATTCAGAAAACCCACAAGCTTGAGTGATGAGAAAATCAATGGTGTTTTTGGTGTTTTTCTTAAAATTCTATTGAGGTTTATTGTTTGGGTGATGATAGAAATCAAAGGAATTAATATTTGTAAAATAAAATCGAATGAGAGAAGTTTGGGAGAGCAAGGGACGGCAACAAAAATATGGAGAAGAAACTAATGTGGGTCTTATGAAGATGGAGGGGAAAATAGGTTATTTTTAAAACTTTGATAAAATTGTTTTTTAACTACTCCTAAATTGAACATTTTTACAAAATAGGCCTTATTTTAAAATTGAAAGCCATTTCAGCATTATTTTCAAAAATTGATTTAATTTTTTAAAAGTCATAGACCAAAATATTTTTGGTTTACCATGCTACAAAATTTCCGAGCACATTAAAGTTAAAATCCTTAAAATGCCCACAAAACTTCTAAACCCAATTTAAGGGTGTGACATCTACAACTCTACAAGGGTTTTACCTTCTCTTCCTATAAATAGATGGCACAGGTAGAGCTATTAAGAGAACTTTTAAGAGATTATTATTCTGCCGAAAAATAGAGAGAATTTATTCGCAACTTATAAACATATTTTTCAAAATAATAATTTTATCGGTTTCTATTAAAAAGAGAGAATTTTCATTTTCACCCCAAAAGAAATTTTTTTTCTAATTCTATGTTTTGCTTCAATTGGTTCGAGCCCAAGCTCGAAGCAATTTGTGGTACGAGAATAGTGGAGAAGATCGTTTGGTTGAAAGTCAAAAAACATCAAGGATCTGTTTATCCAAAAACACAAGTACAAATTCGGTTAAGGTTTATTGCTATAAATGTCACAAATCGGGTTGATTTTCAAAATTTTAATTTTTCATTGTGCAAGAAAGCCATTTTCAAATCGAATTTTTTCCAACAGTTATTTTATGGGACAACAAAACCTAGTATATTTAACTAGGGTTATTGACCCTCTCACCTAGTTGAACTAGGATTTTGTTTTTCTATTGAAATAGACTTCTACTAATTTAACAACTATTTTACTTCTTCTCCATATAAATAGATGGCACCAATAGGGCTAAACACAGAACTTTGAGATATTGTTATTCTGCCCAAAAATAGTGAGAATTTATTTTCTAAGTATAAATTCTATTTTTTGGAATAATAATTCTACCGGTTTCTATCAAAGAAAGAATTTTGCTTTCCCACAAAAAATAAAATAAATAATTTTTGGTTTTTTGTTTGATTCGAATTCGTTTGAGCCCACACTCGAAACAATTCATGGTATGAGAATAGCGAAGAAAGTCGTTCGGTTGAAATTCGAGAACGCAAGGATCCGTCTAGCCAAAAACACAGATGCAATTTCAGACAAAAGCTTATGGTTATAAATATGACAATCCAACTCCGTTCTAAATATTTTAATTTTCCACTGTTTAAGAAAATTATTTTCAAACTATTTTTTCAACAATTGGTATCAGAACTAGATTGTGCTATTTTTGTAGTATAAATCGATACCCAATTTTTTCTCTCTTCTTCATGCATGATTAATTTTTGATAATATATGACATTTTTGTAATTATTAGCATGTTTAATGATATGTATGTGAATGAATGTGTGCTATTATTTTATTATATATGATAAAATAATTTTCTCAAAGTTGTGGTTCCTAGAAAATTGAATGTAATTATTAATTATTTTCTAGTATGTAAATTAGACCGTGAACTATCATCTTTATACATGATTTATTTTATTATTTTAGAATAAATTATGTGAGTCGAAAACGGACATAGGAATTTTGTAACCTATATTTTTTTTACGAAACTTTGAGAACCGAGACGCATCTAGGCTGATTGAGACAATGCAAACCCGACCTAGTCAAACTAATAGTAGATTGACAGTGGTTCGAAAGTAGAGGTTGTTGATGGTTTGACGATGATGATCGATGGCAAGGGTCGACGGCGGAGGTCGACAATGGTGACTAGTGGCAGTGGTCGGTAGCAGCTTGGTAATGGTCATCAGTAGCTGCAATGGTGCGACAACAGTGACGAAAAAACAACAATGATGACAACGTGAACCAGTACCACAACAGAAGTCTGTGGTGGCAAAAATAAAATACCTAAAGTATGTTTTGGGGTGAATTTTATATTTTTATTATTTTTCTAGGATAGAATCATGGAAACTTTGGCTAGCCAATTTTATTTAAATTTTATGCTTTTATATGTGATAACACGATGTTATTTGACTACAAATGTATTTTCATGCATATGTATGATAAGCATGCCATATAGTTTAGGGAAAGAATGTATATGTACTTGTCATGCATACATTGATCATTCATTATTGAAACCAGACATTAAAAACCTTGCATGTTTTTAAAAGATTGAGTGGGAGAAGGTCCCTAAACAAGACCTGTGACCTCCATCAATGGTCTCTTATAATCGTATGATAGTTGGTCGGCCCTGTTGTATATCAATGTTAATACATGGGACGACAAACCCTAATATATTTAACTAAGGTTATCACCCCTCTCTTTCCTAGTTGAACTAGGATTTTGCTTTTATATTGAAATAGACTTCTACTAATTCAACAAGGGTTTCACTTCTTCTACCGTTAGAGCAAACACTAAACTTTAAGATTTTCTTCATTCTGCCCGAAAATAGTAAGAATTTATTTTCTAAGTATAAATTCTATTTTCCGGAATAACAATTCTACTGGTTTCTATTAAAAAGAGAATTTTTTCCACTGAAAGTAAAGTAAATAATTTAAGGTTCTGTGTTTGATTTGAATTCATTCGAGCCCATACTCGAAGCAGTTTGTGGTACAATAATAGCGGAGAAGACTATTCAGTTGAAGGCTGGAAACGACAAGGATCCGTCTAGCTGAAAATACACGTTCAATTTTGAAAAAAGTTTATTACTATAAATATCACAAATAGACTCGGTTTTTAAAATTTTAATTTTTCACTATGCAAGAAACCGTTTTCGAACCATTTTTTTTCCAACAATGATACAATTTGAGAAAGTGGTGCTAAATACAAGCACCATAGACAAGTTACAAACTCTTTGATTTGAAACATTCAAGGCTTCAAAATGTAGTTGAGAATACATTCGATGTTTTAGAAAAATATTTTCCATTTTAACAATATCATCTCAATATAACATGAAAAAATAAGGTTGAATGATACTAGCATGTTACATATTTCATAACTTAAATCATATGTGGAATCGAGATGATCCATACTTCGAGTAGTACATGGAAGAAAGAGATCTTGGTAATAGTAATAGTGTAAATTCAAATTCAAATGATGATAAACTCGATCAAGGACCAACATATGATATGATAAGGAGCATATGTTAAATATTAGAAGGGGAATAACCTAACAAATATACATTAGAACAATCAGATAAAATTGCATATAATATATATTGTTCTTGTTATTTTTATTAGTAATTGTATTATCAACTACCTTTTTAGACTAACATAATACATATGATGATTTGATTTCAATTTTTATTACTTGTTTTGAAATTATTTTTATCATACTAATAAAATTTTTTATAGTAATTAATATTTTTAAAAATATAAATTATGTAATTGTGTAATTATAATTTGTACTACCAAATATGACATAGGGAATTACGATGTAATTACACTCTATCAGTTAAACACGTCTAGGAAATTACAATTCTTTGTAATTACAAGAAAATGTAATTATTATCCTAGTCATTAGACTTAGAAGTGTCCTTGGGTGGGTTCGGGTCATTCCCAAACAAAATTTTAGGCCATTTGCTAGGCTAGACCCGACTCAAAAAATGGGTCTAAAATTTTACTCAAACTTGGCCTGAATAAAAATACTAAAATGCGGGCCCGGCCTGACCCACTCGTATTTATTTTTTTATATTATTTTATATATATATTTAAAAATATAATACATCAAAAATACTAAAAATATTAAAATAAATGTTTCCCTAGAAATTGAAAATAAATTTTAAGAAAATATGTATACTTAAATAACATTAAGATAGGTGCAACTTAACAAACAAATACTTCTAAAATTATAACAAAATTAATAATAAAACAAGAGTTATACAATATCCAAATAATAACAATAAAATAGTAGCAACATAATTGTGAAATGGTAGCAAAATAATGAAAAAGAGAGAGAAGAAAATAGCCCAATATATTAAGATGTCTAATTAAATTTTCATTTAATTACTTTCTTCTATCCAATGAGATCCTAAATAATTTTTATGTACAACCACCTTACAACCTCACAATTATATAATTGTTCACTCTCACTCAAGACATTCTTACTCTACTAGAAAATAAACACTCAATTGAGACCGGCCCATTTAGTTCAACTAGTACTACACTCGATAGGGTTTAAAGAATCGTAAATACGTGCATTAATTCTTTTAAATATACTTAAAATTTCATAACTCTCTTTTAAATATACATTTAGAAAGAAAAAAACTAAAAATATATTGTTTCAACCAGATCTAATATAGAATTTAAGCAACATGCAAGTAAATGCACAAATTAATCATTTTAAGAATTAAAATAAAATAGAAATAATTAATAAAATTAAAATCATTGTTTATCATGTTACATATAATTTTTTTAAATTGATTGGTGAGTTGTCATGTAAATCAATTATTTTAAATACAATAATCAGATAATAGGATGTATAAATAAAATGATTAGATAATAAAATAATATTTTAAATTATCTTTACGAGTTAACATGTTTACTTACTCTTTAAATACATTATCCTAAAACATTTGAATCTGCCAAAATAGAAAACTACCCTTGAGTTAACATACGCATTATTTTAAGAATATATAATCACTTATTTTTTAACTTTATAAAAAATAATTATTTTAATTTCTTATTTAAATTTTAGTCTTTTTTTAGTTATTGAACTTTCATTTTCTTTTTTCAAATTACCTCAAAACATTTGTTAATTTTATTGACCTGACATATACATAGATTTCCACGTAAATGACATATTAATATTTAATTAAAATTAAAAAAAATTAATTAAATACTGACGTATCATTCACATGTATGTCACAATAATTTTTCTATTTATTTTGAGGTGATTTAACAAAAAAAAATTAAGAATTAAAAAAGATTAAAAATTAAATAAAATGTTAAAATAATATTTTTATAAAATTAAAAAGGTTAAACAAGTCATTATATCTTTAAAAAATAATAATAATAATAATAATAAACAAATAATTTTAAAATTTGTTTTCAAGTGTATTAAAACTCAAAAAAATACCATATAAATCAATCTCTCTAAAATACCATATAAAAAAAGCATTGAATGAGCTTGGCATGTGATGACAAAAAGGAGGTTGCAAGGTGTCTAGGAAATGAGGTAGACATGTGCCAAACTGATAATCCATAAGATTAATTTTAATAGATATAATAATAATTTCTCCGTCAAAAAAAAAATTAAATAAATAAACGATAGCTGGTCTAATTAGCCACTTCTCTCAATAATTGGCAGACTTCTACTTTTTTTTCATTTTCTCAAATCTTATCATTATTCGGCAAAAACACCCAAAGAAGGCGAAAACAAAGTGAATCTATTTATCTCCTAAATTCAGGCTTATTTGCCACACCAATCCTCTCTAGATTTGAAGTCATAGATCATCGTGAATGGGCTTTCGTTTCCATAACTTTGCTTCTTTGCTTCTTCTTCCTCATCTTCAATGGCTCCAACTCTTTGCTTTCTTCTGATCCTTTATAGATTACCTATCACCGGCATTCACCTCCTCCTTATCTTCCTCCATTCTCTCTTATAACTCTTCCTTCTCACCGGTTTTCCCGGTTTCAACATAAACCCTGATCTTTCTTTCTTTTCGAAGGTGAATCAAGGGGAAAAAAACACTCAGATCTTTGATTTAGAAACAAGGTATCTTATATTGTAAATTGAACTTATGTAAGTTTTGTAGGAAACCCAGTCTTCTTGTTGTTGTGTTTGGTTGGCTAGAGAAAGTAGGAAAGCAAAGGAAAATATTCAACTTTAAATTGATTAAGCCAAACCGGTATTTAAAAATAGAAACAACCTTTACTGAAACAGGATGAATGATTCAGGTCTTAATGATGATTTTTTTCTTTGTTTTTATATATTTTATTTTCTTCAGTTTTCTCGGTAAAAAAACGGAAAATTTAAGGAATGGCATCGGTGCTGTTGTACCATGTAGTGGGGGATCTGACGGTGGGGAAGCCTGAGTTGGTTGAATTCTGCGATGTAGAGACAGTAGAATCGGCTATAAGAGCAATAGGAGAATCAACTGAGTGTGGGATACCGGTTTGGAAGAGAAGTTCTCATGTGGGAATGATTGAAAACAATGAAATGAGACAACAGAGGTTTGTTGGTATTTTAACTTCACTTGATATCATTTCCTTTTTAGCTAAATCTCAGTGTTTGGAAGATCAGGACAAAGCTATGAAAACACAAGTTTCTGATGTTGTTGTCCCTAATAATACTCTCTTGAAGATTGTTGATCCTGGCACCAGGTTAGTTCATTGCTGCTTATGTTTAATCGCTTGCTCTTCTTTTTTCTTTCAGCTTAAAAATGTTGGAATTTTTACTATTTCAGAGAATTGACCTATGACCTTAACCTCATAGGAATGCGATCATGACTTGAAATTTATGTTGGAGTGGTTTCTTATTATTTCTAGTGGAAGGAGATATTTTTCTTGAGTTCCGATTCTTGTTTTTGAGCGTTGATTGTATGGATCTTCTCTCTATTAAGGGGATATGTGATGTGCCTTTCTTTGGTTTGGTTTGCATCTTGGTCCTTAGAATCATGTACTGCATGTGTCTGTTCATATGAGCTTTACACGATTTGCTTCCAAGGGATTTTGTTACATGTCGACTGAAATAGTTATATCTATGAGGGGTTTTAACACTTGCTCCTTGACCCTAACCTGCAGTGTCTGAGTGCTAGACAATAAAGGCACCTCAGACCCGTTCGGGTGAAGAGCATGCTGGTGCGCTTAGGCACGCATCTTAAGGTGAACAAGGTAGAAAAGCCAGTTTGATTGAACTTTTCTGTAACTCTTTTATTTCTTTTTTTTTTACTGACTATACCTTTATTAGTAATTAGTAAACAATGATAATATCAAACTCTCTACTTTTCAGTATTTGAGTATTCAACAATTGACATGGATATTGGCCCCTAAAAAGAAAATTTTGCATGTTTTGTTGAATAAATTGGATTACTTTTAGAGTTTATTATCTTAAATTTGCAGCTTAAGCTTATTTCATATATATATATATAGGCATATGCACGTACAAATATTACATTTTACTTAACATGGGCGAGTGCTTTTTCTGCACCTTGCATCATAGGCAATATAAGGGTTCTATTGCCTAACGCCTAAGGTGCATCTTGTGCCCTTGACAACACTGATATCTTTATATTTGAGAAAATTTTTCTGAGAAAATATGATTTTGTCCACCCTTGCCTCCGCTCCCATTCTGTTATCTTATTTGTGAAGCTCATTGTTTTCCTTTATGTTTAAGCATATTTACGCGCGCTTCGAATATATTTATTGTTCACTACATAAAATGTTGTTTATGTTAGATTTTTTATGGGATAGGATAACAAAGAGTAAACCTTGAAGCTTGTTGTGCTTGTTGTGCTTGTGGTTTTGTGTGCCCAGCAATAGTTCTATATTTTCCCGTGTTGCTACAAAGCAGAGGTGAAGCCAGAAAATTGCTTTAGGGGGTCGGAAATGAACTATAATTTGGGGGGAGGGCTAAGTGTAATTTTACTATTATATTATTTCGTAATTTCACAAAACCTAAAGGTTCATTTGTGGATAAAAGAAAGTTCATTTTGGTTCTGCCTTTGATGTTCTCTAGCAGCGGTTTTAATTCTTTGTTGTTGGACTAGATTGATAGATGCACTCGAGATGATGAAGCAGGGTGTGAGACGACTTCTTGTTCCAAAGAGCAAGGTATGGAAAGGCATGAGCAAGCGATTCTCAATTCTTTATAATGGGAAATGGCTCAAGAACATTGATAACTGTAGCGGCAACAACCTGATTGCTAATGCCAACCGCCCTTCCTCTTCATCTGCTGCCGCTTACATGCGTGACAAGTTTTGCTGTCTCTCAAGAGAAGACATGATCCGATTCCTCATCGGTTGCCTTGGTGCACTAGCTCCTCTTCCCCTCTCCTCTATTTCCTCACTCGGAGCTGTTAACCTAAGCTATAGCTCAATTGAAGCCTCCCTTCCAGCTGTAGAAGCAACTCAAAAACACCCCGGCGATCCCACTGCAGTTGCCGTTGTGGAGATCACACAAGATGGCCGCCATAAGATTTTAGGAGAAATCTCGGCCTCAAAACTATGGAAATGTGACTATTTAGCTGCAGCTTGGGCATTAGCCAACCTCTCAGCCGGACAATTTGTTATGGGGGCCGAGGATAATGTGAGTTCAAGATTGCTTCCTGATTTTTCAGTTAATTCAACAGTTGAAGATAATAAGGTAGTGAATGGTGGTGGGTCAGCAAGGGCAAGAAAATTCAGTAGTAGAAGCATCGGGTTCAATCCGGTGAGCCCGAGTTTTGGTATGGGGAAGACCATGTATAGGGGCAGAAGTGCACCCTTGACATGCAAAACTTCAAGTTCTTTAGCTGCAGTTATGGCTCAAATGCTATCCCATAGGGCAAACCATGTGTGGGTAACTGAGGATGATAATGACGATGTTCTGGTCGGCATGGTCGGTTATGCCGACATTTTGGTTGCAGTGACCAAGCAACCTGCTGCATTTATTCCCTCAACTCGATCCATCATGGAGCTTGCCTCCGAAATTCAAAGTTGAGTTCCCCTCCTTTTTCACCATTCTGGGTTGGAATATTGTACTGACAGCAGCAGGTGAGTCGTATGGAGCATGTTGGTGAGAGGGATTGGGGCTTGAAAATGGTGCTTATAAAAATTCATATATGTGCTTTATGATCTTGTGACGCTCTTTTTATTGCTTGGTACCAAGTACATTGTTATTATATTATTGAACATGTTACTGTATTACCTCTTTCTTAAATTTAATATGAAAAAGAATATCTATAATGATCTCTCTTTCTTAACATCAATTCCAGGAAAGAATATTATTTTTAAGAAAATAATCTTTTTATAAATAATTTTTTTACCATAAATATAAATTTTATTTTAACTGATAATTTTTTTGATAAAAAGTAGAAATTAAATTTAAATAATAATAAATTCTTTAAAGAAAGTGATGATGTTGGGTGAAGATTTGTCATCTGCGGTTAGATGTTATTGTGGTTCATATTAACGAATAAAACTATTTTCATCTTATACTTTAATATGTTACATTTAAAGAGAAATGGAGAGATCCAGACCAGCAATGAAAATTTGTTTCTATACAAATCAAATCAAATCTAAACAGTCAAATTGATTAGAATCCGAGCTTTGACAATAGAGTCGGTAGTGGGACAATGTGTTGTCTCTACGGCTATCCTTGAGCCAACAATGCATGAATGGGAAAACAACAACCCAGCTTGTCGCCTGAAGACGCCAATGGAGGAACATGTGCTACAGATGCTGGAACCCATTCTTATGTTGTCGCTGCCCCCTCCACAATCTCACATCTATATATGTCTTCTATTTGGTAATTAATGGGTTTCTTTTCTTTTTTTTTCTTTAAAAAAAAAAAAGCTTTGTTTTGCCGACTCCCGATAGTATTCATAGTATTTATTTCTTTAATTTGATTTTGAGTTGATTGCATGCATTTTTGTCCTTTTAGCTAACACTATTGGTTTTCAATTCTTCAGAATCATGGGTTTCTTTTGTACCCGAAGAACTTTTCAGATTTTGCTTCGCATACCTTAAAAAAAAAAACCATTTTCAACGGCTAAATTGAGGGAAAATGTCTTATGAGATAATGTCGTTTTCTTTTTTAATATTTACGGGATTAGGTCAATTTTTTAAAACGTATTAAGTTGGACGTGTTTTTCCAACAACTATCCCACAACTAGTAAATTCCAACTATTACTTCCCTAACCCCCAACGGTAAAAGAAAATCTTTTAAATCCCTCAATTTCATTTTTTTCAATTTTCTTTTAGTTCTCTCTCAATTCTCTCTCAATTATCTTTCAATTCTCTCAACTTCTATTAAAATTGTCTTAAGGTTTTTTTATTTAATTTTGTATTAGGAAATTTAATCATTTTTTAAAATTTTTAATGGTCAATTCTCTTATTCGTTTGGATGACAAACACATTTCGGCCTTCCAATTGCAAATGGTACGAATATGTTTATATTATTTTCAATCTAATTTAATTTCATTATTAAGTTGTTATATTGAAATTTAAAATTTTGTATGGTTTTTTTTTATAATTATGTGGAAGATTAGATTTTAGAGACATATATTCGCAATCTATCTACTCCTCCACCGGTTTTAATCGATACATATTTGAGAGATGCAAGATTCTTTCACAAGGCCCGGATGCTTGCGAGTGTAATTGGACTCCACACTTGTCAGCACATTGGTGGAAAGATGGAGACCCGTAGGGGTGTGCAAAATTTAGGTAAAAATGAAAAAAATTCGGTTAACTGACCGAATTCGATTAATCGGTCGGTTAACCGAATTAATTCAGTTGGGGGTCGGTTAATAATTTTTTGAATTTTCGGTTAACGGTTAATTCGGTTCGAAACCGGTCAGTTAACCGAAAAAATTTAGTTAATCGAAAAAATTAATAAATAAAATTATAATATATAAATAACCCACTATTCGCTCAAACCCAATCCAACATAAACCCAAATACCCAATCTAATATATATTAACCCAAGTACCCAACCCAACCCAACCCAACCCAATCATAAAAGTTACAAATAATTTAATAAATAAAAATCTAAATCTAAATCTAAAACTAAAACTAAAAATAAAAATAAAAAACATATAATTTTATACAAATAATTCGGTTAATTCGGTTAATTTGAGTAATTCGGTGAATTCGATTAATTTGGTTAATTCGGTTAATTTTATACTTTTTTAACCAAAAATTAAAAAACATATAATTTTCGGTTAATTCGATTAACCAACCGAATTAACCGAAAAATTTTCGGTTCGGTTAATTTTTTTGAAAAAATTTCGGTTCAGTTAACAGTTAAAAATTTTGAAAGGTCGGTTAATTCGGTTAATGTTATTTTGGGTCGGTTAACCGATTGAACACCCCTAGAGACCCGAGACACACAAATTCCATCTTTCATGCAGCAAGTGTACAATCACATTGGAGGACATGCACTTACATCTTAGGTTATAGCATGGATGGGCTGATAGTGACGGACTCAATTGTCGCTACTGATTGTAAAGTCATATGCAACCAACTGTTAGTAAAGGTTCCGGACAGGATTTATGGTGCCCAGATAGACATGAATTGGTTGAAAAGAAATTTTGATGAGCCTGATGCAAAGTTGGGTCCACTTAAAAGGGAACAATATGCTCAAGCATATATCCTTAGGATAACCAAGGGTCTTCTAATGTCCAACAAATCGCGAAATCTTATACATTTAAGGTGGCTACTACAATTGGTGGACTTAAAAGAAATGAGCCAACTTAATTGGGGATCAGCGATGTTAGCGATGTTGTACCAATAGATATGTTGGGCGATGCAACCATAGAAAATTAGAAACAATGGTTGCATGCTCCTACTACAACCATAGGTGTGGTACCAACTACCATTTTTACATCCTCGAGTTGACTACCCTTATAGATTCCCACTTGTAACAGGACAAAATTCATTAGATAATATATTTACCATAATAAAAAATTTTAAATATTAAAATTTTGTATTAACGTATTATTTCAATAGGTGGAACCATGGGCCGACTTATGTGGAATTATCGGAGGAGCTTCAAGATATACGGCTCTCCTGTTAGATAAACGATCGGAAGTGGAGGTTAGTATTTCTAAAATTTTAATTATATAATATTGACGCAAGTATTTAAAAATTATCAATAAATATATAATTGAAATTATTATTTTGTACTATAGTTTGAATAGATGTCATACTCTGATCCGAGAATTTAAGCATGCATCCTACCCGAATTCTTGGTGAATCCCAACATCTAGTACGTAATAGTTTACGCTATGGTGGAGATGCACGAATCCAATCGAGTTAGGTGGCAATTCAGGTTTAGGCAAACGGTTCTGCTACCACCCCAAAATATTGGAGACTTGCACAATATCCACTTGTGGGGGAGAATCGAGGAAGATTGAGCTAAATTTCACGTGCAATATATCAACATTGGGGAGCACAGGTATGACTTTTTACCTAATCGCGAACACATTATCGCTCATGAATTATCATACATGTCATGGTTTAGACACCATGGCAAGCCATTTCTACTATCAGTGGAGGCGAGGCGTAGACAACTTCATTCGAGGAGGCTACGACGGTCGCCTAGGACTCCAAGGTCTGGAGCAGGTGCCAAGGTGGGTCCATCATCAGCACCAATGCAACAAGAGGCATCGCCATCCGCACCACTTCCCGATTAGTATGGCTCGACTTATTCTGGTTCAGGTATTTTATTTGCACTACTTTCATTTCATGTTTCTACACCTTCTGTAGGTATAGGGTTTTTTCACCGACTTTGTCCCCAACATATCACACTCTGATGACTTTGACGTATTCGCTGACGACGATGTATCCACCGTCGACGACATTTCCACTTAATTTTACGCCACTAGTGTTTGGGACACCATACACTTATACGTCGCAGTGTTGCAAAAACCTCGAGCATCATTTTTCTACCAAGGTGGATCATCTTCGCAAGCACTTGTTCCTAGAACAGAGGAGAGACGATGACAACATAGAAGCACACTGAACTCAACAACGGATGAAGGAGATGAAGATGAACGCGAAGAAGAAATTCATCTGAGGCAAAAGGTTTGCATATTGTGAAAAATTTTCCTCACGCGAGAATCCTTCAAATATTCCGGGATTCCCGGATAATATTTTCAAAGCACGCGAGTAGGTTTTGCATATTTAGTCGTTCCCGTTGTCAACCTCCCTTTAACAATGTCTACCTCAAACACGAACACAATTAAGAATTCAATTGATTAATCAATTAATTGTACAATTTAATCAAATACAATTTTAATTAGAGAATGTGTACATAAAAGTAAATTTATAATATTCATACATAGACTGATTTATTTGGTCCTATTTTTTTTTTTTATAATGTTTACTTCAAATAGTTAACATTGTTAATTACTTTGATAAAAAAATTAGTTGAATTTTTAAACAAAATACTATTCTAATAAAAAAAAGTACTTTTGCATGATGTGTTGGAATAATTTTTTTCTAAAATTCCACATTTGCTACCAAAATTATCTAATAAATTTATGTCCATTGGAATGTGTTTTTGTTGCATGATCACCATATGAATATTTTAACAGAAAAATTAAATTATCAGTATAGCAAATTTAATAAAAAAACTTATTGGTGTTAAGAATTGGAGTTGAATTGGTAAATTCAAAAATTCGAGGGTTTTAACCCTCAAACACAAACATCATCAAAATGATCTAAACTCCAAAACATTTGTCCCGTAAACCCTAAAAGCATGCCTCCAAAAAACACTAAAACAAATACCCTAAAAGAAAAAGGTAAACATGACCTTAGGTCGTGATACATGTGGACTAACAAGCATAGTTTTCAAAGATAGGTATTAGTATCCAACAGGTATTAGTATCCAACAAGCATGTATCAAAACATGTTGCTTTACAATTGCATTTAATACCTTGAATTGATGCTCCAAATGGCTCCAGATCATCCACAACGACTATAAACAACTACAAATCACTTCCTTGATATAAAAACTCATCAAGAACACTTCAAGACTTGAGTGAGCAATATCAAAACAAAAAGTTTAAGAGAAAATATTTCATTTCTTCATTTTCTTCATTTCTCTTGTACATATTTTTTGAGAGCTTATTGTCGAATCTTTTTTTACTCTCATATCTTTGTATTTAGAGGTTCAATTTTCAAATTCACAACTATTAGAGGTTCATTGCTAGTTTATTTATCTTTTCTTTGTTGTAAAGAGTATAATTAAGGTTTTTGAGGTATAAAACCTTAAATGGATTGTAAAAAGTTTCTAGTTGAACCACAAAAGTTAGAAAATTTTAGTTTGACAACAAAAACTAGGGGAGGAGGTTTTATCTCAGCCTTTTAAAAATATAAAGATTGTAAATGTTATAATTTGTGCTAAAAAATAATTGATTATAATAATCTTCTAAATTATTATTTTTTTTATAAAGGGATAATATTTAGTACACTACTAGTGAAGTTTCTAGACCTAGGGGATTGACAAATGTACTATAGAAGTAATAGTAAAAGGATTATTATTTGATATGTTAGAATAAAAAAGTTGCCAAGTGTCCTTAATTGATAATTTTTTTAAAAATATAGATTAAATAAATAATACACATAGTAATTTCTTAAATTTGTTTGTGGAATTAAAAAACTCTTGTCACCATAAATCATAGTAAAAATATTAAAAAAGAGAAATAATAATTTTTAAGATTATTTATGAAATAAAAAACTACACTTGACTGTTTACTAAATTTTCCCTATTTTTTTTTTGTCATGAAAAAGGTAAAAGATTTTATAATGGAATGAATCCAGATTTTGAGTGTCAAATTTACTATACATATTTTTAAATTTTAAATTTTTTTATACATTTAAAAAAATGATAATAGAAGGACGCCATCAATTATTTGAGTACACTGCTATTTGTTTCTATCATGAAGAAAAAAGCATAATAAAATCTAAAATTTGGTATGATTGAGACGAGAGACTCCAATTTTGACTTGTGGAAAAAGTGGAAGCCAAAAAAGTAAAGTAAATGAGACTTATTTAATAATAAAAGATGTCGGGAAACTTGAAAGTCAAGGAAAACAGACCATAATTGCTTAATCAAAACCACACATTAATCAATTTTTTTTAAATTACAAAAATAGAATAAAATTCAAATAATAAATATGACTAATGCTATTCGAATTTAAACCATTATATATGGATTCTTTTCTACATATTTGTATCCTTTTTTGTTTTGTTTCATTCCCTAAATTAATATAAAATAATGGAGTTTCCTGACGCTTTTGTTTTGGGGTTTTTAAAAACATAAATAAATTAGAAAACAAGTATTTGACGATGGGAATTTTTTGTGAAATCCTGGGTATATAAGTGAAGGATGTGTTGGGATAAGGATGAGAGGGTGATCCCATACAGGGGCATACGTTACATCTAATCAGTAATCATGTCTCATATACTGCATGCTATCTGTTCTCAACCAAATCATTATGTCACCAAATTTACATTAAAAATAGCTAATGCAGTTAATAGATTTGATAATTCATTGATACATTTGAATAACTCAAATTATTTAAACCTTCCTTGTTATTAAATCAAGACTATAAATAGAAGCAATTTTTATTATATGATGCTAAAATGGCCAACTCATTTTGATTGTTACTTGTTTTAAGTAGCACATGGGCTGTTGCATCATGTCTAAATCCTCTCATCATATATACCTACACCTACTCACAAACAACTACACATACTATTTGACATTTCATCATGGTTTTTGTCTTACTTTTATCCTTTTGTTTTTGAAAATTATGTTTAAATTTCAGAATTCACAAATCTTGACATCAAAGATATTTTGGTCAATAAAACATAAATAGCTTGTAGGAGAAAAGAAAAAGGATGCATTAAATAGAAACACATTAATATACAGCTCTAGAAATATTAACACCACCACCTCCATCTTTGAATAGTAGTTGCTAGAGCTTTGATATATATCCAGGTCCAGCCCTAGTACAAATTCAACTTCCACCCACCCCTAGTATTTTTGCTGCCTATACATACCTACATGCATTTATATCAATCCACATCTTTCCTCACTACCTTTTAAATCTCAGCTTCTTAGGCCATTCTACTCACAAAAACCCTAATTTTTCAAAGTTAATTGACATCCGAAAATATTAACTCAATTGCTACATGGAATTGAATCTGACTATTTGAGACCCTTTCCACTATCCTTTTACTATCCTTTTAAGTGAAGGCTACAAAATTCATCAAAATGTGGTAGGCACAACAAGCCAAACTACATAGTTCAATCAAGCAATTCACTTTCCCTTGAGCATCATCTCACCAACATCAAGAGTATTTTATTTATTTGTTTATTGACCTACTCTGACTAAAGATACTGTGGTAGATCAAGTGTGAAGCATAATTAAAGCAGCATCAAACATTACTTCAATTTTAATAATAAAAACAAATTGGTATTACATGGTTCCAAGTTGCATAATGGAATACACCCACTAATAAGTATATTAAACATGAATTAAAAAAAGGTAAACAAGATAACAGTAAAATAATGGACATCTTGAATCTTTGTCATGCCTTACTGAGCACTAACATTAATATATATAATAGCTTTAAATAAAAAAAAAGAAACCTTATAATAACACCCATTAGCTTCATAAACAAGGGTAATGTTTCCTAAATTATCCATATCATATGCCAGGCAATGTTACTACCTTGAAAAGAACAAAAATTATAGACAAAATTGCCAAAAAACCTTAACTGAGAAAACTCCCTATGAAACTTATAAACAAACAAATGAAAGAAAACAGATATTCTCTTTCTCCACTTTCAAACTTGCATCAGAATCAATATTTTTTTTAACTCCTAAATAAATAAAAAAAGAGAGAGTAAGAAAAATAGATAAAACAAAGGTTTAAACTAGAGATGGCATCCAAAGCAGTTACAGGTTTTGGGAGTGAAAGAACAGAAACCAAAGGGTCTGTTTGGAATGTTGCAATTGATAGCATAGCAACAAGGAGAAGGTAAGCAAGCACCTTTAGCTCCACCACAGCATGTACAAACAGCACATATCTGGAAACTCCCCAACTTTCTTCTGCTTTCATTGAACAACATCATCTTCTCTTCCACCAATGGGAACATTTCTGAAGGCCCATTTACCTTCAAACAAACAAATCAACTATGAATCCACAAAAAAAAAGTTCAAAATCTTTGAGATGGAAAGGAAAAGAGATCTACGCATTCAAATGCAAGGTTTTTTGTAACTTACTTGGGCCATGCTTGTAGCTTCATTGTAATTGAAGACAAAAGCTGAAAAGAAGAGAAACAAGAGAAAAAGAGTGACCCCATAACCAGATTTCATGTTTGTAGAAGTGGGTTTTTTTTTTGGAACTGATTTGCTGAACTGATGATAGTGAAAAAGAAAAGCGAAAACCCCAAAAAAGTAAGTGAAATGGAATGGGTATTGATTCTTTTTTTCCTTTTGTTCTTGATTTTGTTATAAAAGAAAAAAAAAAGGAAGTGACTACTTGCGGTATTTGTATTGGGTATAATTTTAATTTAATTTGGTGCAAATCATAAATGAAAAACGATTTATTATGAAACCACACACACCCCCAAATAAAAGAGTTTCTGGTGGTGCTAAATTGAGTGCATCTTAAATGGGATTTAGCTGGAGGAATGGGAAGCCTAAATTAATGGGAACCATGTTCCTTTTTCCCCTGTTTCTCTGTGGAAATTTTTTTACAGAAAATTTAGGTTTGGGTTAAATTTAATAATGTTCTGTATTTAAAATTTATTATATTATAATCTTTTTTAAGGTATCTATATTTATATTTTTTTCCTTTTTGAGAGAAACATCAAGCAATAATCAAAGAAAGAAAAGAACAAGGCAAGCTTAAGACTGAGAGGCAAATTACACCTCAAACCTACAGGCTTTTCCATACACACAAACCTAAGACTCTCTAACATCAATAATTGTAGAACCCAAATGGTCTAAATCTAAAGTAGAAAAAAATGATGTCCGTGAGTTCATTTTATACGAGAGATTCTAGAAGAACGTAGAGTTAAAGATTCAAAAAATTTCAATGACCAAAAATCTAATTGAAATGATGAATTAGGTTGTGATTGCGGTCAAATTCTAATTATGTTTGGATTTGATCAATATTAAAGTTTGAAGGTTGAAATTTAAAGACATTTATCAAATGTTGCTTTGTAAGGAGATTGAAGATGTGAAAATTTGCTAAGGTAGAAATTTGTTGAAATAGCGCAATCCTATATATACAAAATAAAAGGTTCTCGAGAGTTTGTATTACGATAAATAGGGATATAATAAATATATTTATTTTATGATGATTGGGATATAATAAGGGGTAAATTATACCAATAGTTACTCAATTTTGGGTAGCTAACAAAAAGGTCATTTAAGTTTCATTTCAGTCACTCAACTTTAAAAGAAAAAAAACAATCACTAACGTTATCAAAAATTGACAAATCAGTCACTTATTAACATTTTTCGTTACTGTCTTAACGGGACTGCTAATGTGGCAAATTAACTAGCTGATGTGGCCAGTTAACTTGCCACGTTGGTGAAGCAGTGCAAGGGTCAAGGTTTGACACGGGTTTAGGGAAAAAATTTGAAGAGTTGGGTTGGTTTAGGGTAAAAAAAAAACATAAATTGATTGTGATTAAGGGGAGGAGGAAAAGAAAATTCGATTTGGGAAAAAATTAATAGGGATTTATGTTAGAAATTGATTCGGGAATCGATTAACAAGGTTGGTTTAGGGTTAAAAATTGATTCAATAATCGATTAACAGGGTCTAGGGTTAGAAATTGATTGCCATTTTTTGTTTAGGGAGAAAAGAAGACAAAACGAGAAACCTATTAGTGTTTTTGGTTCTCAGCGAAAATGGTCAATAGAAGAGAAGTTACTGTGACATCCACTGTAACGGGTAGTTTCTATATTTAGTCTTTGATTTTTTTGATTTAAGGTTAGTTCAATTTTGGGTTGTCTAGATTTAAATTTTGAAAAATGTTGCATCCTCATGGGGTTATTTCGATTTAGTTTTTGATTTTTTGGATTTATGGTTATTTTGATTTTGGTTTCATTTGTTATTAACAAGCATTAAAAAAGATTTTGATTTCATTTGTTATTCACATAAGGTTTAGGGTCTGTTTATTAAAGTGAATGGCAGATATTGCGTATAGTATGCCATGTGCATGATGTTGTGTATGTCATGTTTATTGTTTGTATCAAACTGAATGGCAGATACTGTGTATAGTATGCCATGTTTATTATTTGCATCAGACAATATCAAGTTTGGTTATTGTTTGGTTATTAAGAGACAAATTTGTTCCTAGTTTCAAACATCAATTAGATTAAATTTGTTCTTTAGCTTCTATATTGTACTGGTTATTGTTTGTCATATGCATGATAGAAATGGTTTTGTTTGTATTAAATTATTTTTGTATTGGTTATTGTTTGTCATGTTGTATTAAATTGTTTGGTCATTGCGTATGTTGTATTAAATTGTTTGGTTGTTGTCTGCCTTTATTGACTATAAAATTTGTTTGGCAGGTTTAATTGATGATAATTTTAATGAGAGTGAAGAAGAAATATATGATTTCTATGTGTCTGTTAATGATGTTTATTATAGTGATGTGTATAATAGGATAAGGGTTAATCTAGATGGTTCAAATATGAATAATATAGAAGTAGGGGAACTGTGTGATAGTGACGATTTTGAGAGGTTAGATAGTGCACATGAATCTGACTTAGATGGCCAAAATTGGCCTGAGTTCAACCTAGACAATGACATGAGTAGTTGTAAACTTTAGGTTTAAATGTTATTTAAGTCTAAAGACAGTCTAAAAGAAGCTGAGAAGCAGTATGGTAGGTTGAGTAGTTATTCTATTAAGTTCCAAAAAAATGATCTAAAGAGGTTAAATGTAGTCTGCAGTGAAAAATATTCTTGGTTCATATAGGCCTCTAGACTAAACCCTAATGACCCTACTGACTAGACTTGGCAAATTGAGAGTTCAAACCCTAACCATATTTACTCTAAAGTCTATAAAAATAATAATGTAACCTCAGCTTGGATAGGTCAACATTATAAAGAAAAATTCATTGTTGATGTTGATTATTCTTTGACACCATTGCAACAATATGTCAAAAGAGATTTATTTTGCCATGTCTCACTAACCAAATGTAGGAAGGCTAAACTTAGGCACTGGAATTAATTGAAAGAGCTCATAAGGCTTAGTATGAGAAGACTTGTGAGTATTTGTTGGAGGTTAGGACCCAAAATGAGGGGACAACAACAATTTGTTATCTAGATAATAGTTTGTTTCAAAGGATGCACTACAGGTGTAACAGCCTAATTTTCAGTGGTGTCGGAACAGTGATTCGAGATCACTAAATCCGACAAATGAGTAGGAAATATTATTAATTTAGTGAGTATAAGTTAAATGTGAAGTTAGGAAAAAATTTGAAATAGTGAATAGTGTACTAAAAATAAATACTAAAATAATTAGAATCGAAAACGAGGTATCGAGACCTCGGGAATTTTAAATCGAGCCATAAATATTTTTATAAATATTTATGGAGTGTTAATAAGTTAGTATTAAAGTTTCGTGAAGAAATTTTAAAGTTCTGATAGTTAATTGAACAAAAAGGACTAAATTGTATCAAATGTAAAATTGTGGGAAATGATTAAATAGCTTAAATGATAAAAGAAAGAGGGTTTAAAAGGGAAATAGACCCAAAGTATATTTGGGCTGGACGGCAAGAGCATGAAATAAGCAAGAAAATAAGGAGAATTAAGGGTAAAATTGGAAAATTGCAAAATTTACTTAATAAAGCTAGGACTAAAGTGGAATTATCTAGATTTCTCTTTATTTTTCTGCATTCTCATCAGAAAAAACGCCATGGAAGAGTTCCCTTAAGCTGTTTTTTCATATTTTTACTTCAATTAAGTTCAATTCTTGATTATTTCTTGAAATTTTTGTGTTTTTATGACTTTTACAACTAGGTCCACTTGTTGAATTCATTAGTTTTTGATTCTATGAAAGAAATTGAAAGTTGCTATGAATATATGCTGGAATTATATGATGATCTGGCATGGAATTAGAGCTTCAAATTGTTTATATGCTGATTTTTTTGAAAGAATTGAATAGAAAGTGAATGTTTGGGACCTAATTGTAAAAGAGTTTGAAGTTAGAGTTTTATGTGGAAATTATGAATTTCAATAGTTATGAAATAACTTATAATGTCTAGGAAAAGTATTAATTGAGAAAATTATCTTAATTGAGGGGTTAATTGAGTAAGAACTGAATTGTATGAATTGTGAAATTTGGGGCAAAATGGAAATCAACATTTTGCACTAAAACTGTTTTGGACAGCAGCAGTAGTCTAACTTTGAAAAATCACCAAAAATTGTATAAATGGAATTAGAGGATGAATAAAATATGAAATTAAAGCATATTGAGTATAGTTTCTTATAGAAGAAATGATGTAAGCAATTGATTGTAAATCATGAGATATTATGAATTTTGTGAGACAAGGTCAAAATGATTTCGGGTTCCCCTGTTCTGATTTTGTAAAATCATAAAAAATTGGATAAAAATAATTATGGGATTAAATTTATATGTTTAGAATCTTGAATGAGTCTATTTTCAATAGAAATAAGCAAGGACATCATTCGAATCCTGTACGAGAAGATAATTATTTTTTAGTGAAGAAGGGTCGGAACTGTCAGATAGCAGAACAGGGGAGACTTCAATGAATATACTGTATTAATTGGCCCAACCAAAAATTATGAAATTTTTATGGTAAGAATACATATGAGTCTAGTTTTTGGGAAAATTTATGGATCTTAATTTAGAGTTCTGTAGCTCAAGATAAAAATAATTTAGTGACTATGACACAGATGGGCAGCTTGAATATTCACATAAGTAGATAGTGAAAATTATGGATAATGTTACCTACAAGTGTGTTGTTTATACTAAGGATGTGGATGGAGAGGAGGAGGAGGAAAAATATACATATATATATGAATGACTCGTGTATAAATTGATCACATGCCCGATTATAATCGATAAGTGTTGAATTAGAAATGATATAATGATTTATTTGGAATATTTATTATGAAATTATGATTATCATTATGATACAAAAATTGAACTTGTGAGTTTATATGGCTAAAATTTTAGTGATTATTTGTTAATTTTATGAATTTCATGATGTGTTATTTCATATGTATTGATGATAAAATCGTGAATAATGTAAAAGCATGAAAATTGAATAAATGATCAAATTGAGCATTTCAATTCAGTGACAAGATGAATTGAAGGAAAAAAACCATGGTTGGACCATGGCAACAAGTGATAAGTGATAGCTTCGGCTACACTTGTCTGATCAAGGAAAAGTGAAAGTGATAAGTGATAGCTTCCGCTACACTTATCTGATCAAGGAAAAGTGAAAGTGAAAAGTGATAGCTTCGGCTACACTTATCTGATCAAGGAAAAGTGAAAGTGATAAGTGATAGCTTCGGCTACACTTATCTGATCAATGACAAATGACAAGTGAAAAGTGGTAGCTTCAGCTACCTGATCAGTGAAAAGTGGTAGCTCCGGTTACCTGATCAGTGAAAAGTGGTAGTACCGGCTACCTAATCAGTGAATAGTGGTAGCTTCAGCTACAAGTGACAAGTGATTTCCGTACAAGACCATATTTAGGATATGACATCGGTGTGATATATGCTACTATATAAGATCATATATGGGATATGGCATCAGTGAGATATGTGATTCGTGTAAGACCATAACCGGGCTATGGCACCGATATGTGATATGTGATTACGTGTAAGACCATAGCTGGGCTATGGCATTGATAGATGAATATGTGTAAGACCATATCTGGGCTATGGCATCATTATGTGAAGATGTGTAAGACCATAGTTGAACTATGGCATCGAGAAAATGAAGTACTCAATTCCGTAAGATGTTCACTAATTTGAAGAAGTTTGGTAAGTATTACGTGGAATTATGCGACATAAGGAAATACGAGTTGATGAGACATGAGCATAAAACTTGGTTGATGAATGAGTTCATTTGTGATTATATATTTCTACGCATTGAGGGTATTATCCGTATGAATTGGTATTCCAAATGAGTTAATGAGAAAACTTCTAGTATGAAATAATCTGAGTTCGAAATGAAATATCATGAAAATGTACTTGAAATACATTGGTATGTCTTGTATATGCTATTTGAATTCATAAATGTAGAAAGTAAATGTATGTGGAAATATGAGATAATGATATCTGTACATGGAATTTGTTGATGAATACGTACATCCAAATTTATATGATAGATTTTAGTGAACATTGAAATTGGGCTCAATAAGTGATTTGGCAATTTAAATCGTGATTGGTAGGAAGAGTTAATGAATTGCATATTTATGAATTGTTATACGTATTTGTCTGAAATACGAGGAAGTTATGGTAATTGATACATGGAAATATGATACTATGATATATATAAAAACATGGAATATGTTTGATAAAAGTGTTCATTCATAATTATGGAATTATATACCTCATGTGTGCTATTTGCATAAAGATGATATTTCAAATACTTTGGTGAATAAAGCTTAAATATGAAATAGTATGAAATCGAAACAAATTGTAATGAAAATGTATTTAAATTATCTGTAAGTGTTTTGTGCTTCTCGATAATGCCTCGTACTCTATTCTGGCGACGGATACAGGTAGGGGGTGTTACAACAGGCATGAAAAGATGGCTACAGGTTGGTTGGAGGAGGATAATAGGTTTAATGGATATTTCTTGAAGGGCTATTTTCGTGGCTACCTACTAGAAGCTATTGGGATAGATGAAAATAATGAATCTATCATATTGCATATGCTGCTGTCGAAAGTGAAAGCTAAGAATCATGGCTCTAGTTCTTGGAGTTGTTCGCACTAAACTTGGAAATTGTGAGCTCATATCAGATATCTTTAATGTTTGACAAGCAAAAGGTAAAACTCCATTTGTCTACTTTGTTTTATGTTGTTTATATTTAAGGTTTATGGTCTGTTAAAGAATTAAAACGTATTTATTCTATTTGCAGGGACTTTTAAAACCAATAGATATGTTGTTTCATAATGCAGAAATAAGACACTATGTTAGACACCTACATGTCAATTTCAAGAAAGTTGGTTTTCGAACAAAAGAATTGAAAGATTTGCTTTGGAAAGTGATAAACCATAAAATTAACACATTTTAATCCCATACTTATCATTTTTTTAGTTGATTTATTATTTAGTTTAGTTAATTTGATACCTTTAATCATTTAAATTCATGTTTTATACTTAGGAAAGCATAGGGAAACAAAATGAGTAGAAAACGGGCCAAAAACGGACAAAACGGGCTAATTTAAAGATCCACACGACCAAGATCATTTCTACACAGGCTAAGCACACGGCCGTGTGATCCACATGGGCCAGCCACACTCCCATGTGGTAGCCCGTGTCGATATCGCTCCATATTTCCCAAACAAGTAGAAAAACCAACTTTTAGGGTTTCTGAGCATTCTAAAGTCTATATAAACACACTAAAAGTAGACCTAAGGGGGGCACATAGAGTAGAAAGCAAAAATTACTTGAAGAAAGCCGTTGGGATCATCTCAGAAGTAGATCCACTTCAAGATTGAAGATCTCCATTTAAATATCTCTCGAAGTTTATTTGGGTTTCTTGTTGTTTTTCTAAATTTGATAAGTTTTTCTTTTACATTATGAACTAAACTCCCTAAATACCTAGGGAGGATGAAACCTACGATGGATCTTATTATTTAATTACCTAAATTACACGATAAGTACTTGTTCTTGTTCTTAATTATGTGTTCTTAATCATTGCTTTAATATATTCAGGATATTAATCCAAGTTTGATATGTTATTCAGTGGAGCAAAAGTCCCTGTTTAAGAGTAGACCTAGCATAATTGAGCGGAGTTGATTGCAATCCTAGAAATAGGATGACATAAATCTGCCGAATTAGAGTCAAACCTAATAGGGGAATCTAAAGATCGAGTAAATACGACGATAGGGGTCTTAATTAGAAAGAGATTTCAATTAATCAACCTAGAGTCAGTTGTTCTTAGTCTCGAAAGATATATTAACATAATTTAGGGATTTCTACGGATTAAGACAAGTCAATAAATGTTTGATTCAGAGTCAGAATAATAACTGAAGTCTAGGTGGATGCTTTCCTGGGTATTGTCTCTTTCATTGGTTTTCTTAAGTTTTTTCCCAATTCGATCTTTATCGCGTTCATAGTTGATTAGTTTAATTTTAGATTAAAAACCTCATTTAATTATTAGGCAAAATAATATAAAGATAGTTATTACTAGTACTTTTAGTCCTTGTGAATATAAAATTCCGAACTCACCATAGCTATACTATTATTCGATAGGTGCGCTTGCCTTCGTCGAAATAGTAGTTAGTTTAGTTATTACTAGTACTTTTAGTCATTGTGAATACAATATTCCGAACTCATCATAGCTATACTACTATTCGATAGGTACGCTTGCCTTTGTCAAAATATTAGTTAGTTTCATGACCCATCAAGTTTTTGGCGCCGTTGCTGGGGACTAAAATATTAGGAACATTTTTTTATTTTTATTTTTATTTTTATATTTTTTAATTTACTAACTTTTTCTCTTATTTGCTTCTAGCAAGTTCTTTTAGTTTATGACTAGAAGAAACCCGTCAAGACCTCTATTATTTGATAGTGAAATTGAAAGCATAGCTCGTAGAAATCGTAGAGAAATAAAGTGGAGTCTACATATATAGAGGAAGGACAAGAGGACGATACCAATATTACCGAGGAGATGGCTGAAAATCAGAATATTTTACTACCTCTTGTGGTTGCCGCGAATCCTGTAAATCAGAATCCTGCTCCTCGTACTATGTACGACTATGCTAAGCCTAATTTAGCGGGGGCTAAATCGAGTATTGTGAGACCTGCTATTACTGCAAATAACTTCAAATTGAAGTTGAACACTATTCAGGTGATCTAACAGTTTATTCAGTTTGATGGTTTGCAAGATGAGGATCCAAATACTCATTTGGCTAACTTTCTAAAGTACTGTGATACTTTCAAAATTAATGGCGTTTCTGATGATGTCATTCACCTTTGGTTATTTCCCTTTTCATTGATGAATAAAGCTAAACAATGGTTGAACTCTCTACCACAAGGGTCCATTACTACATGGGAGTATATGACCGAAAAGTTTCTGTTGAAATACTTCCCGCCGGCTAAGACGGCAAAGTTGAGGAATGATATCTCTTCCTTTGTGCAAATAGACTTAGAGACCTTATATGATGCATGAGAGGGGTATAAGGATTTATTGAGAAGGTGCCCTCATCATGGGTTACCCTTATGGTTACAGGTTCAGACTTTCTACAATGGTTTGAACCCCTCAACTAGATAACTGATCGATGCAACCGCTGGCGGTACCCTAAATAACAAAATACCTGAGGAGGCTTATGAGTTCATTGAAGAGGTGTCACTGAATAATTATCAGTAACAAGTCATGAGGACAAAGTCGACAAAAGTAGCTGGTGTTTTCAAGCTCGACGCGGTCACTATGTTGTCGAATCAGGTAGAATTTTTTAATAAAAAGATTGATGGTTTATATAGTTCTACGTAGGTACATCTGGTGATACAGTGCGATACAAGTGGAGGAGGGATGAATAATCTAGAATACCTAGCCTACAATCCTAACATAACAAATAAATAAGTCAACTATATGGGTAACAATTTTAGAGCTCAAAATAATCCCTATAGTAACACTTACAATGCAGGTTGGAAGAACCATCCCAACTTCTCTTGGGGTGGTCAAGGAAATCAAAGACCACAACCCCCTCCAGGCTTTCAACAACCACCTTACCAGTAGAAAAAGAAGCTAAACCTTGAGGAGATGTTGACGAAGTTTATCTCGGTGTCAGAAACACATTTCTAAAACACTGAAACAACGCTTAAAAATCAGCAAGCATTGATTCAAGGGCTTGAGAATCAAATAGGTCAGCTTGCTAAGCTGATCTCAGAAATACCACAACGTAGCTTGCCTAGCAACATCGAGACTAACCCAAGAGAGTAACTCCATGCGATTACTGTTCGAGATGAAGAAGGGTTAGTTGAGTCCAAACCAGAACCAAGACAAGAAAGCATAGTAAGTAAAGGTAAGGTTGATGAAAGCCACAGTAAACAAAAATCGGTAAGTAAAGAGTATACACCTCATGTGTCATACCCCAACGCGACAAAAAAAGACCGCACAGATGAACAATTCGGTAAATTTTTTTACCTTTTGAAAAATTTGCATATTAACTTACCGTTTATTAAAGCTCTTTCGCAGATGCCCAACTCAATAAAATTTTTAAAAGAGCTTCTGAAAAATAAACAGAAGTTAGATGATTTGTCGCATGTGGAGTTGAATGCAGTTTGCTCGGCCATTTTGCAGAATAAACTACCTAGTAAATTAAAAGATCCAGTGAGTTTTGCTATTCCTTGTTTAATTGGTAGTTTAACTGTTAATAAAGTTTTGGCTGACTTAGGGGCAAGCATTAACGTCATGCCTTATAAAATGTTTAAACAACTAGGTCTTGGGAAATCTAAATAAACTAGGATGAGTATTCAATTAGCGGATAAAACTATTAGATTTCCTAGGGATATCATTGAAGATGTACTTGTAAAAATTGATAAATTCATTTTTCCAGTAGACTCTGTTGTTTTAAACATGGTAGAGGACGGTAGCGTTCCTTTAATCTTAAGACGACCCTTTTTAGTGACTGCCAGGACTATTATTGATGTTTGTATAGGTGAACTCACACTTCGTGCAAGTGATGAAACGATTACTCTTCAGGCTCATGATTCGATTGAGATATCAAGTAATGGAAATAACTTTATAAATCCAGTTAATAAGACTAATCATGTGGTTCGATCCTCTTTGCAGGAAACACTTTCGAGAAGCATAAATGAGTCATGTTTTAGTTCATGCGACAACATTAGAACAGTCTATGAAGAAAGAATTCTACAGATTGATAAACTAGACGAATGGTGGACCTATGTCAAAAAGAAACTAAAAATACATCGTACAAACCCAAAGCAACACCATAACGAGCCTAAGGAGAGAACAAGTCAATTTAAGGTTGGAGATCAAGTACTTTTTGACAAAACGGATCTTCGAATTATCACTTTAAAGTCTAAAGCAAACAGAGCAACCTTCTTCACGGTACTAAATATCTTCCCATATGGAACAGTCGAGGTCACACATACTAAATTCGGCACTTTTAAAGTAAATAGTACTCGACTTAAACCTTATTTTAATGCTAGAACTAATAACAGGAGAGAGGAGTTTCAACTCCTCAAACTACCGTGACCATGCGAATACGAGGTAAGTCGTTAAATAAGCGCTTCTTGGGAGGTAACCCGAGTACTAACATTTCTAATTTCCTCATTTTCTATTTCATATTATTTCTTCAAAAATTAATTAAACATTGAAATGCAGGTTTTTGACCCACATGGCCTGGACACACGGGCGTGTCCTAGGCCGTGTGACTTAACATGGGCGCGATAACAGGTTCCACTACCGTGCAATATGGCCGTGTACCCCAAACGGTCTGGACACATGGGCATGTCATTAAACGTGTAGATCTTGAGACTTAGTTTTTATTTTTACAGGAAACCGACAGAGAGTTACACAGCCAGGTGACACGGTCGTGTAACCCACACGGCCAGGACACACGGGCATGTCCTCGTCCATGTGAGCCCTGAAGCTTAAATCCCTAAAAATTAACAGAGACACGGGCTAAAAAATGCCACACGAGCTTGAGACACGGCCATGTGAACCACACGGCTTGGACACACGGGCGTGTCCTAGGCCGTGTGAAAACTAGAGCTAAATTTTCAATTTTTAAACAAGTCAGAGAGCTACACGAGCAAGGCACACAGCCGTATATTCGAACACACGGGTATGTGAGAGGTTACATTGGCGTGTGAGAGGCCACACAGGCATGGGAGAAGCAAACAACATTGTACACGACCGTGCGACGCAGTTGTGTGAACCACGCGGCCTGGACACACGGACGTGTCCAAGGCCGTATGCAGACTGGGCTGAAATTTTAAATTGCACACGAGCTGAATAATAGACCACATGGGCATGTGACACGACCGTGTGGCCCAACACAGGTCTCACATGACAGTGTCCAATTTAAATCCCCAAACCCTAATATTTTCTTTTTTTACTTTTATCTTTTTTCCTTCAACTCCTCCCTAACCACCGACTGCCTCTTACGCTGGCCTCCCAAATCCCCTATCACCGCACCTACCCCGATCCAGCCTCCCATATTTTTTTCTCCATTCTTCTCCTTTCTTTTTTCCCCCTCCCTCCTTCCCAAGAACCATCCTCATTCTCGCATGCCCCCCAGCCTCATTCGGTCCCCTTTTCCCCAACGAACCAACTCCAAACCCACCCAGCCCGGACCACACCCCCTGACCACTACTCATCAATCGAAACCCCAATTCATCACCGTTCGTATTTCTGACTACAACCATAACAGTCGGTTTCCCTATATTCTTTATTTTCTTTATTTTATTTTAGTTTCTTTTATTTTCATTTTTTTACTTATTTACTAATTCTTTGGATTTTTTGTCAGTTTCTATCTTATTATTGATTGTTATTGATTTGGTTAGTAGTTAATTATGTTAGGATTTTCTTTCTTATTCTTCACCATTTGGTGTATTGGATGGTTTCAATTAGTTTAATATGTTGTTAGTTTCTATTCACATACTATTAGTTTTTGCATGAGTCAATATTAGTGCATATAGGAATAGATTCTATAGGTTAGCCATTTTTATTTTTGTCACACTAGAGTCTCTCAATGTCATATTTTTCTCTCATTCACATGTTATGTCATTTGCTTCTCGATGTGTTTGATTAGTGATATTGTCATTCATTTGATTAGTGATATTGTCATTCATGTTTTACTGATTTTGGAATAGCCTATTTTTCAGGCACACCATGACAAACACACGTGGCAAGACAAAGACGGCCTTCCCCGCTTTGAAAAAGCGGAAGGGTCCCAGCTCGACCTCCTCCTCGAGCGCATCTGCCGAGGCTCACCACCCTTATCTCCGATTTTCGACGGGCTCTCAAGAGGATCTGTACCAACTTCATAGAGTGCGACCACACGGTCTGGGCTGCTGTATTGATTGGGCCTCTTTGGAGCAGGTCCGATTAGCTGATGATATGCGAGCTATTATTGCCACAACTTCGTGGGATAGGTTCTTCACCATCATCGAACCCACTTACACGGAGCTCACCTTGGAATTCTGTGTTACATTTTCGGTCCAGCAAGTCATGACAGTCCATGACGAGCCAGGCACCATTACCTTTCGCCTTGGTAGGTTGGTGCGACATATGAGCGTTCCAGAGTTCGGTGCTATTATAGAACTTTACACAAAGGAGTTCATGAGCATCGAGGACTTCCTTCAGCTTCATCGGCACATCCATTACTCGCCCTCGTATTGTTAGACCGATCTTACCGGTAGTCAAATACCATATGATGCGAGTCGCTCGAAAGTGACTTCTCTCTCCAGCCCTATGATACGTTCATACATTCCCCGCTCACACCTTGACAAGTCGGAGAGAGAACACCGGTGTCGTTAGCACTCACGACGCTTACTTCTTATGAAGCATGGCCAATGGCCATATTTTTTTGGCGTACTTCATCGCTCTATCTTTTCGCCATCAAACTGAACGTTATAAGAAGGGCCCCATCTGTCTCGGCCCTTACGTGACTCGCCTCACTTGACATTTCGATTAACTCGACACACCGGAGCAGTCCTCGGCACTTACCCTCGTCGGTCAGAGTCCTCTCAGGGCATCTCGAGCATGATCCACATGAAGATGATCGAGTGGCGACGTGGAGTGGACCCCCTCAATACTTATTATTCCAGTCTGGCGTTCAGCATGACCCAGAGGACTTCACTGATGATGTTCCTCCCTACCACGAGGATCCACCTCTACCACCACTTCGAGTCACCGCCCTACTCATTCTGCTGCGACCTTCGCGGACCTCTCTGAGCGATTTACTTGCTTTAAACAACAATGTTTTCAGAGGTTCGACAGTATCGATGCCACTCTACAGTAGATATGCCAGTATATCCACATCTCCTCTCCACGCCACCGGCTCGCAACATTGATCAGTCTAATGATGAGGACCATTGAGTCCATTTGTCTTTAGATTTCTTTTTTTATTTATATTTTCTTTTAATTTCTCTTTTTATGTTTTTGTTCTCTTTATATTTTGAAATTTATTTTGCTTTCTAATGATTTTTTTAATTGAGTTTTAATCCTTTAATCTTCTTCAGTATTTGTGTTTATTTACTTCTCAGTCTGCTCAAAAGCATACACTACATTTGTCTACAATTCCGTTTTTCACTATTCTGTGAATTTCATCAACTATTCAGGGCAGTTTCAGTTTTCTCCCTCTCTTATGATATTCTGTCTATATTGTGATTTTCTATTTTTGTACATTGAGGACAATGTACATCTTAAGTATGGAGAGGTTATTTATATGATTATTTGAAAATCCCTGAATTATGGAGTATGTTTAAGTAATTTTCTCATACTATTATTAAAATGAATTCTTATTGATTCGTGATTATCATTGATGTGTTTTAGATTAAATTCATAGGTAATGGTGCATTGATTGTTTAAACTTTAAGACATTAGAGAATCAAGCATGACAAGTCTATTTTTCGAATTACAATTTTTTTAGGTTGTTTCCCTAAATTGAGGTATTACCTTGAAGTTTGAAATTTACAAGATTGACATCAAAAGCCATAATTTTTGTGAGATTTTGAGCCTTTAGAGCATACATTTTTCTTGCTCACTTTATTATTGGTTATAAGTGTGTCAATATTGATTTGTTATTCTAGAACTTGCTTTGATTATACATGTCGAGACCACATTTTTGACTTGATATACTGAGATGATAAAGGCGCTTAGGTTTTAACCCACTTATCCCATAAAAAGCCTACCTCCATAATTAACCCTTAGTGAACCCCTTTGAGCCTAACGAACCGTTTCTTAATTTACCCTTAATATTAAACCATAAATTATTCTTTTTAATTCACTGAGAATTTTTCCTATTCTATTGACTCCCTTTTTGTAGAGATTTGATTTGGTTAGTTACCTAACTATGTTCTTTTATTTTAGTTGTTTACTTTTCTCTTATTATTCATTGTTAAAAAAAAACATATATGTTGATTATTATTAGTTCTTTGTGTTGAGCTTAAGTGGTTAATTTCATATTCTGAAAATAAGCTCGTATTTTTCTTAAATAATTTCGATTGATGTAAGTATTCAGTATTAGTCTATTTTTCTAGTTAGGTAATTTATCAATTCGATCTCGATTCTAACCATTCTTTTTCAACCTTTATCCACACCTTTAACCCAAGCCCCTTTACAACCCTTTTAAAACCTTTTGATTTGCGTAACATATCATTTATAGTGGCGAAGATTTGATTTTCATGCAAGCTTATGGTAATAATTTTTCATGTTTGACTTTTGAGTGCTTAATTTTTGAACCTTAAACACTTTGAGTGATTTGAGTGAATTTTTAGTGAGGATGTCAATTATTGTTGATTTTTGAATTAAAAGTAATTATTTAGATAAGGGCAAATACCTATGTTTTCATGCTTTAAAAAAAATGTTAGACTTGGATTGCTTGTGCATTTAGTGCTCTTTTAGTTGAATTATCAATGTGTGATTATTTATGAATTATGATAAAACATTATTAATGAGAATTATGAATTGAGAAAGTTTAATTTTAATTGTGAGTTAAGGATTTTACTTGAGGACAAGCAAACGCTTAAGTGTGGGGATATTTGATAAACCATAAAAGTAACACATTTTAATCTCATAATTAGCATGTTTTTGGATGATTTATTATTTAGTTTAGTGAATTTGATACTCTTAATCATTTAATTTCATGTTTTATACTTAGGAGAGCATAAGGGAACAAAAGGAGCAGAAAACAGGGCAAAAATAGACAAAACGGTCTAATTTAAAGATCCACACGGCCAAAACCATTTCCACACGGGCTAAGCACATGTCCATGTGATCCACACGAGCCAGCAACATGCCTATGTGGCAGCCCATGTCGATATCGCTCCCTGTTTCCCAAACACGCAGAAAAAGTAAACTTTTAGGGTTTCTAAGCATTCTAAAGTCTATATAAACACACTAGAAGTAGACCTAAGAGGGGCACACAGAGTAGAAAGTAGAAATTACTCGAAGAAAGCCGTTAGGATCATTTCGAAAGCAGATCCATTTCAAGATTGAAGATCTCCATTCAAATCTCTCTCGAAGTGTACTTGGGTTTTTTATATCTTGTTATTTTTCTAAATTTGAGATGTTTTCCTTTGACATTATGAACTAAACCCCCTAAATACTTAGGGAGGATGAAACCTACGATGGATCTTATTATTTAATTATCTGAATTACACGATAAGTACTTGTTCTTGTTCTTAATTATGTGTTCTTAATCATTGCTTTAATATTTTCAGGATATTAATCCAAGTTTGATGTGTTATTTAGTGGAGCAAAAGTCCCTGTTTAAGAGTAGATCTAGCATAATTGAGCGGAGTTGATTGCAAGCCTAGAAATAGAACGACATAAATCTGCCGGATTAGAGTCAAATCTAATAGGGGAATCCATAAATTGAGTTAATGCGACGATAGGGGTTTTAATTAGAAAGAGATTTCAATTAATCAACCTAGAGTCAGTTTTTCTTAGCCTTGAAAGAGATATTAACATAATTTAGAGATTTCTACGGATCAAGACCAGTGAATAAATCGTTTGATTCAGAGTCAGAATAATAACTGAAGTCTAGGTGGATTCTTTCCTGGGTATTGTCTCTCTCATTGGTTTTCTTAAGTTTTTTCCCAATTCGATCTCTGTCGCGTTCATAGTTGATTAGTTTAATTTTAGATTAAAACACCTCCTTTAATTATTAGGCTAAATAATAGAAATATAGTTATTACTAGTATTTTTAGTCCTTGTGGATACGATATTCCGGATTCACCATAGCTATACTACTATTCGATAGGTGCACTGTAATGGCCTAAATTCAAGGTTATCAGAATAGTGGTTTCGTAACCACAAATCCGATTTAAAGATAAATTTATTTCAATATTTTTGCATGAAAATTGATATGATAGGAAAATTGTATGAAAATATTGATAGGAAAAAATTTTACCGATTTAGTGGTTAGTTAGAAAAGAAATTATTGAAGAAATTGGGTAAAAACAAGGTATCGGACCTCTATCTCTTAAAACCGAGTCGAAAATAATTTTATAAATATTTATGAAATGTTAGTAATGTGGTATTAAAATTTCGTTAGGAAATTTTAATGTTTGGGTAGTCAATTAAATCAAAAGGACTAAATTGTAATAGGTGTAAAAGTTGCTAGAATAATAAATAGCTTAGGAGTCTAATGAGAAAGGATTTAAAAGGCAATTAGACCCAAAATTTATTTGGGCTGGACGACAAGGGCATGAAATCGGCAGGAAAATTGATAAATTAAGGGAAAAATTGGAATATTGCAAAATTAACTAAATAAAACTAGGACTAAATAGGAAATATTTAGATTTCTCTTCATTTCTCTTCAATTCCAGCAGCCAAAAACGCCATAGGAGGGTTCTCTAAGCTGGTATTCCATAATTTTTGCACCAAGTGAGTTAATCCTTGCCTTTTTCTTGTAATTTTTGTGTTTCTAAGACTTTTACAACTAGGTCCTACTTTTAAATTCATTAGTTTTTGATTTCATGGATGAAATTGAAAGTCACCATGGTTGAGTTCTGTAATTTTATGATGAAATAAAATGAAATTAAAGCTTTAATTTGTTTATGAGATGATTTTATTAGGTAATTTCAATAGAAATTGATTTTTAGTACCTAATTTGTGAAAATGCTTGGAATTAAAGTCTATTGCTGAAATTATGATTCCTAAAGGTTGTAAACTAGTTTAAGGTGATAGAATAAAATGTTAATTGAGAAAAATCATCTCAATTGAGAGGCTAATTGAGTAGGGGCGAAATTATCATTTATTAAAAGCTTAGGGGAAAATGGTAATAAACAGCTTGCACAAAAACAGTTTGGACAGCAGCAGTAGACTAAATTTGAAAAATCACCATAAATTTTATAAATCGAATTAGAAGATGAACAAAATATAGAATTAAATCTTATTGAGTCTAGTTTCTCATAAAAGAAATAGTGTAAGCAATGGATTTGTAAATTTTGAGATATAATGAATTTTGTGAGACAAGGTCAGAATGAATTCGGGTTCCCTGTTCTGACTTTGAAAAATCATAAAATATTGAATAAAAATAATTATGGGCTTAAATTTATATGTATAAAATCCTGAATGAGTCTATTTTTAATAGAAACAAACAAGAACATCATTTGAATCCTGTATGAAGAGATAATTAATTTTTAGTGAAAAAGGGTCAGAACTGTCAGACAGCAGAATAGGGGTGACTTTAAAGAATAAAGTGTACTTATTGGCTAAACCAAAAATTCTGAAAATTTTATGGTAAGAATATATATGATTCTAGTTTTAGGAAAAATTAACGGATCTTAATTTGGAGTTCCGTATCTCAAGTTATAAATAATTTAGTTACTATGACTCAAATAGACAAGTTTGAATAAACTATAAATAATAATAGTTAAATTATAGAGAATGTTGCATATGAACATGAAATGTATTAAATTGATAATTAAATTTATTTATTTAGATCCAGAAGATTAAAATACGAAGCTAGATCGAGGAAAGGAAAAAGTTCGGGATTAGTAGATTTTTTTTTGTTTACAAATAAGTATCAAGGTAAGTTCGTGTAACTTGAATTATATTCTTAAATTCTTGAGATTGTATGTTATTGATGTGAATATGATTTGAATATTCATTGTATGAAAATTAATGAAACATTGATATATTTGATAAAACAGGAAGAAATCCCGGTTGAATGAAAGGAAAATTCGATGGATCTCTGAAAAGGAATTGACGGTAAAAAGGATCTAGCCCGGACGGGTGATCCTATCTTGATATAGCCCTCCCGAAGAATATGTGTAAAATAGATTTAGCCCGGACAGGTAATCCGAATTAGGGTCTGAATTTAGCCTGGACTGGTAATTCAGATCCAAGCTCATTAGAGTAATTGTCGTTGCAGGGGATTTAGCCTGGACTGGTAATCCTGACAATACTCTATGAGTTTATATTACAGGGGATTTAGCCTGGACTGGTAATCCCGCTTCAAGGTCGAGGTTCGCGGGAGTGTGTTCTCTGAAATGGAAATGTGCGCACATGAATATGAATTGACGGACCTAGAATTGTACACTAAAAGTGTACCTCTAAAAATCCATCGAAATTTCGATAAATTCAACGGGATAAATATGGAAAAATAACAAGTAAATGGAAATTATGATATTGATGAGCTCATCAATCATGGTATATATTATTGGTACATGGAAATTATTGTACTAACTTGAATGTTGAGTTTGCGCATAGTAGGGTAATAATGCATTGAATGGATATTTGAATGTTTATTGTATTGTATTGAAAATATTAGGTAAGTATAATTCTTGTTACATGAGCTTACTAAGCACGAAGTGCTTACCCCGTTTCCTTTTTCCCTGTTTTGTAGTGTTAAGAGCTCGGAGGTCGGATTTGGTCGGAGACACATCACACTATCAACCTCAGGATTTCGGTATATAAAGAAACTTTATTTTGGAAATCAATGGCATGTATAAGCTAATAAAGTAAATGTTAACGTGAAATGAATATAAAGTTAGCCATTAGTATGGTTAACAAACCTGGTTTTGGGTATGTGATGACGTTATCTTATAAATATACATGAATTTATCTTGAAAATATGTTGAATTGGTTTGGTTGAAGTGGATTGGTCTCGATTTAATATTGCAAGGAAGGTTAGATATTTATAAATAGGCTATATTGAATAAAAAAAACGTAAACTCCGGTAATACCTCGTACCCTATTCTGGCAATGAATACGGGTAGGGAGTATTACATGCGCTTGCCTTCGTCGAAATATTAGTTAGTTTCGTGACCCATCAGAAAGCTGTCAAAGCAAGCACTCTAATGGATTTTAAGGGTGTCATGGTTGAACTGAATAATACTAATTAGCATGCCTATGATTGGTTGAAGGAAAAGAACCCTACTCACTGCTCAAGGTCCTACTTCTTAATTAGGAGCCACTCTGACAAGTTGGTGAATAATCTTTCTGAATGCCTTAACAAGGTAAACCCCTATTTTTTTTTATGTTACTTATTAATCATTAAGGAAATGCAATTCACTAATCATTTATTTTGCTTATTGATAGGTGATATTGGAAGCAAGAGGGAAACCTATTCTGGCCATGATGGAAACAATTATGAACACTGATCCATACAATTTGGTAATATTTTGCCCTTCCAATAAGTTTCTATTTTTGTTTTTCATCTATTTTATCTCTTCTAACATATGAGCATTGATCCATGCAATGTAAGAAAATAAAAAACAATAACCAAATAATCTTTCAAGTCTTAAAAGAAGATTAAACATTTAGAAATTCAAATGAAATGAAATACAAATGTGTGAGAATACTAGACCATTACAATAACCAAATATTCTCCCGTTACAATTAGCAAACTTCTACCATTTATAGGTCATTACGTTTAAGACCCAACTCACCATTAATGAATAACAAAACAGTATACCAGCAGTCACATAAGCTGGTTTTCAGTGCTAACAACAACATAAGTTTGTTTAGGGTTTAAAAATTAGCAACAATATTACAAATACAAGCACCAAAACCCATGTTTTCCTATCCCTCCTCATTGCATCCTCCAATGTCCTTACTTTTTTTAGAAGACCTAACAACACAATTTGTGAACAGGGTGTTAATGGTGGATCAAACAAAGCGAAAAAACGACATGGTTTTCGAAACCCACTCCCAAACTTCTTACACCCAAAAAACCTCCTACCTGGGTTGTCATTGGACCAAGACATGTTTAATTTGGCTGGGTTTTCACAATAGCACACTAGAATCATAGTCGGCGTCTCTATTTTTTCTCTTCGCCTTGTAACAGCTTAATTTTCAGTGGTGTCGAAACAGTGATTCGAGATCACTAAATCCGAAAAATGAGTAGGAAATATTATTAATTTAGTGAGTATAAGTTAAATGTAAAGTTAGGAAAAATTTTGAAATAGTGAATAGTGTACTAAAAATAAATACTAATATAATTAGAATCGAAAACGAGGTATCAAGACCTCGGGAATTTTAAATCGAGCCATAAATATTTTTATAAATATTTATGGAGTGTTAATAAGTTAGTATAAAAGTTTCGTCAAGAAATTTTAAAGTTCTGATAGTTAATTGAACAAAAAGGACTAAATTGTATCAAATGCAAAATTGTAGGAAATGATTAAATAGCTTAAATGATAAAAGAAAGAGGGTTTAAAAGGCAAATAGACCCAATGTCTATTTGGGCTTGACGGCAAGAGCATGAAATCGGCAAGAAAATAAGGAGAATTAAGGGAAAAATTGGAAAATTGCAAAATTTACTTAATAAAGCTAGGACTAAAGTGGAAATATCTAGATTTCTCTTTATTTTTCTGCATTCTAATCAGCAAAAATACCATGGAAGAGTTCTCTTAAGCTGTTTTTTCATATTTTTACTTCAATTAAGTTCAATTCTTGATTATTTCTTGAAATTTTTGTGCTTTTATGACTTTTACAACTAGGTCCACTTGTTGAATTCATTAGTTTTTGATTCTATGAAAGAAATTGAAAGTTTATATGAATATGTGCTGGAATTATATGATGATTTTTCATGGAATTAGAGCTTCAAATTGTTTATATGCTGATTTTTTTGAAAGAATTGAATAGAAAGTGAATGTTTGGGACCTAATTGTAAAAGAGTTTGAAGTTAGAGTTTTATGTGGAAATTTTGAAGTTCAATCGTTATGAAATAACTTATAATGTCTAGTAAAAGTATTAATTGAGAAAATTATCTTAATTGAGGGGTTAATTGAGCAAGGACTGAATTGTATGAATTGTGAAATTTGGGGCAAAATGGAAATCAACATTTTGCACTAAAACTGTTTTGGACAGCAGCAGTAGTCTAACTTTGAAAAATCACCAAAAATTGTAGAAATGGAATTAGAGGATGAATGAAATATGAAATTAAAGCTTATTGAGTCTAATTTCTTATAGAAGAAATGATGTAAGCAATGGAGTTGTCAATCATGAGATATGATGAATTTTGTAAGACAACGTCAGAATGATTTCGGGTTCCCCTTTTCTGACTTTGTAAAATCATAAAAAATTGGATAAAAATAATTATGGGATTAAATTTATATGTTTAGAATCCTGAATGAGTCTATTTTCAAGATAAACAAGCAAGGACATCATTCGAATCCTGTACGAGAAGATAATTAATTTTTAGTGAAGAAGGGTCGGAACTGTCAGACAGCAGAACAGGGGAGACTTCAATGAATAAACTGTATTAATTGGCCCAACCAAAAATTATGAAATTTTTATGGTGAGAATACATATGAGTCTTGCTTCTGGGAAAATTTATGGATCTTAATTTGGAGTTCTTTAGCTCAAGATAAAAATAATTTAGTGACTATGACACAGATGGGCAGCTTGAATATTCACATAAGTAGATAGTGAAAATTATGGATAATGTTACCTACAAGTGTGTTGTTTATACTAAGGATGTGGATGGAGAGGAGGAGGAAAAATATACATATATATATGAATGACTCGTGTATAAATTGATCACATGCCCGATTATAATCGATAAGTGTTGAATTAGAATTGATATAATGATTTATTTGGAATATTTATTATGAAATTATGATTATCATTATGATACAAAAATTGAACTTGTGAATTTATATGGCTAAAATTTTAGTGATTATTTGTTAATTTTATGAATTCCATGATGTGTTATTTCATATGTATTTATGATAAAATCGTGAATAATGTAAAAGCATGAAAATTGAATAAATGATCAAATTGAGCATTTCAGTTCAGTGACAAGATGAATTGAAGGAAAAGACCATGGTTGGACTATGGCAACAAGTGATAAGTGATAGCTTCGGCTACACTTATCTGATCAAGGAAAACTGAAAGTGATAAGTGATAGCTTCGGCTACACTTATCTGATCAATGACAAATGACAAGTGAAAAGTGGTAGCTTCAGCTACCTGATCAGTGAAAAGTGGTAGCTCCGGCTACCTGATCAGTGAAAAGTGGTGGCTCCGGCTACAAGTGACAAGTGATTTCCGTACAAGACCATATCTGGGATATGGCATCGGTGTGATATATGCTACTGTATAAGACCATATCTGGGATATGGCATCAGTGAGATATGCGATTCGTATAAGACCATAGCTGGGCTATGGCATCGATATGTGATATGTGATTACGTGTAAGACTATAGCTGGGCTATGGCATCGATATATGAATATGTGTAAGACCATAGCTGGGCTATGGCATCATTATGTGAAGATGTGTAAGACCATAGTTGAACTATGGCATCGAGAAAACGAAGTACTCAATTCCGTAAGATGTTCACTAATTTGAAGAAGTTTGGTAAGTATTACATGGAATTATGCGACATAAGGAAATACGAGTTGATGAGACATGAGCATAAAACTTGGTTGATGAATGAGTTCATTTGTGATTATATATTTCTACGCCTTGAGTGTATTATCTGTATGAATTGGTATTCCAAATGAGTTAATGAGAAAACTTCTAGTATGAAATAATCTGAGTTCGAAATGAAATATCATGAAAATGTACTTGAAATACATTGGTATGTCTTGTATATGCTATTTGAATTCATAAATGTAGAAAGTAAATGTATGTGGAAATATGAGATGATGATATCTGTACATGGAATTTATTGATGAATACGTACATCCAAATTTATATGATAGATTTGAGTGAACATTGAAATTGGGCTCAATAAGTGATTTGGCAATTTAAATCGTGATTGGTAGGAAGAGTTAATGAATTGCATATTTATGAATTGTTACATGTATTTATCTGAAATACGAGGAAGTGATGGTAATTGATACATGAAAATATGAAACTATGATATATACAAAAACATGGAATATGTTTGATAAATGTGTTCATTCATAATTATGGAATTATGTACCTCATGTGTGCTATTTGCATAAAGATGATATTTCAAATACTTTGGTGAATAAAGCTTAAATATGAAATAGTATGAAATCGAAACAAATTGTTATGAAAATATATTTAAATTATCTGTAAGTGTTTCGTGCTTCTCGATAATGCCTCGTACTCTATTCCGGCGACGGATACGGGTAGGGGGTGTTACACTCCTTCTTCTCCTTTCTCTTTTTAAAACCTAAATTGGTGTTAAAAGGGCTATTTAAATTGGTGCTAACTGTTATTCTTCTTTTTCTTTTTAAACCCTAAATTGGTGCTAAAGGGGTTGTTTAAATTGGTGCTAACTAGCCAGTTGGATGGTTAATGACACCAAGCAATCTATCATCTGCCATGTCACTTTACCGTTACATCTGTAACAAAAAATGGTTAAAATGACTATTTTGTTATTTTTTTAAAATTGAGTGATTGAAATGAAGCCTAAGTAACTATTTTGTCAGCTACTCAAAAGTTGAGTGCCTGTTAATGCAATTTACCCTATAATAAATATTAGATTAAAGGCTAGAAATAATAAATTTTTTTCCACCAAATTTTAGTATATATGTTGTTTTATTCTACAATTGTTGAAGTTATATGCATCACATGTTGATATATATGCAATTTTATTTTTTTTAATAATATTTATAGGTTTTCTTTATAGTTTTGCATATGTCTACCATTATGGATGTGCATTTTTACTAATTCTTAAACAATATTTTAGAATTTTATTAATTTTTAATTTTTAATTTTTTTAATTATGTGACATATCATATCAAAATATTTAGATGGCGTGCCATATATCAACTTCTCATATTTTTATTTGTTACATCAAAAGCCGTTAACGATTAAACCAATCAATAATAATTTTCATTAGAAAAAACACCAATTAAATTTTATATGGGATATACTTTTTCTAAAAATTTATTAATTTTATGATATTTAGTAAGGGCATTCCTTTCCTTTCAACTTAACTATTTCAATCTCGAATCCAATACCAAACCACCTTATAAAGTCTTCCCTAACTATAGAAGCAGGAAGCTAAAATAAATAAAAAAGCAACTTCAAAAAGAATATAATAAATAAAACAAGCATCTATAATATATAGAGAAGCATGCTTGAATGTGAAGATATTTTTAAACTAACAATATATAACCATTACAATAATATTTTAGTTTCATTATTATATTATTTATTATAAGATGTGGGATTGAAATCTTCAAATTTTTTATCTCAATTTTGATCAAAATTAGGAAAATGATAATTCCATTTATTTAAATTTAATCATTAATCATAAACATATATATTTTACATGCTTTAGTTTTTTTTTTTATCTATTAAAAATTAAAGGTGCATAAACCATTAAAACTTCTCATTTTCAATATTTTTCATTTCACTGAAAATAAAAAAAATTTAATATTTAATATTTTAAATGAGCTTAATAATCATATTAATTTTTTAGTTTAATATAATTTTTTTACTTATCACTTAATATTGAAATGGTTAAGTTAATATTATTTTTTTTAAAATTATATTTGAAATAAATAATTTATTTTTAAAAAAATATATTCAAATTATTATATTTAAATTTTATCCAAAATTATTGAAAATAATATAAATATTAATAAAATTAAAATTAAAAAATAAATAAAATTAAAATTTATTTTTATCAAATAATATAATTTCAGTAATTATAAAATGAACACTATTATAATGTGGATGTCCACATTATAATAATAAAATATTTATAACAAAATTTAGTTTCTAAATTTATTAAACAACATTTTACCTATTTGTTTCTTACATTTACAATGCTAATTAGTAAGTTTGATAATATATTTTAGGAATAGAAATTAAAATTATACATGAACTTTGTTGTATTGTACAATGTTATATATGAATTTTGATTTTGTGTGATTTTATACATGAAATTTTAATTTGATTAAACTTTTACAAACTACTAACAACATTATCGATTTATCACTATTTTACGTTGATCTATTGCATACACAAGTAATTATATTAATCCAATATAAAAATAAATGTATATATTAATTTCTTTAAATACGCACAATTGAATTGAAATCAAAATTTTATACATATAAACTACATTTCAAGTTTCATGTATATAATTACATCAACCAAAGTTCATATATCAAATTACATATTGGGCCAAAATTCATGAATAAATTTAATATTTATCTCTATATTTTAATTATGTTTATTGTTTTAAATACTGTTATTTTAACCACGTGTAATGCCTGAAACAATGTTAACTAATTGTTAAAGCAAATGGATGCAATTACAAAAACTGTCCGTTTTATATTTTTTTGAGTTCTTATTACTTTCTCATACTTTGGAAATTTTTTATAAAAAACAATTCTTTAGGTTTTTTTTATTACTTTTAGAACTTAAATTTTTTTTTCATACTTTCTGAAAAGGTTTATATGTTTTTCAAAAAAAAAAATTTAATTTTTATACTTATAAACACGTTCATATATGTGTATTTGGTTATCACCAATTCTTAGTTCAATCATTGAATTAGAGGTGTAATCAAACCAAATCAAACTTGAATAATGGTAAATTTGATCTCAATTAAATATCAAATCTAAGTTTAAGCTCAACTTGAGACATAATTAAATTACTCAAGCTTGAACTAAATTAAACTTGTTTTCTAATTTTTATACTTAAGTTTGAACTTAAACTCCATTAACCACTTTCGTACTTTAGCCCTTTCATATAATAAGGATAAATATATAATTTCATAATATAAAATATATTAAAATAAAAAGTCTGATTAAACTCACAAATTTTTAAATCGAGTTTGATTCAATCAACAACTCGAACAAAAGCCCAATTTAACTCAATAATTATCAAATTGAATTCAAACTTTTTCGAAACAAATTCAAATAACTTACAACAGAAGTACATCATTTAGACACTACTCTAACCCCTTAACAAAAATATATATACATTTTCTTTTTTAAATTTTAAAACGTTTGCTTGCACGGCAAATAAAATAAACCATTTGACCCCATAAAAAACTCCACATTAGCATTCCGCATAATAAGAAATAAAATTAACATTACATGTCATCCACTTAACGAAAAATATTGTAATATCGTTAAAAACGGTTAAACTTCAACTATTTCAAATATTGCAATACCAAAGTAGGAAGCAACTATAGGCTAAAAAAAAAAACCTTAATCAACATCATGTTCGTTAACAGAAATGCAGGAAAATGCAAGGTCCCAACCCCAAGGTTCATTCTCTATCTAATGCGCTCCCCTCCCCGCCCCGCCCCCCCTTTTCTTCTTTTCCAGGTTTTTTTTTCTCCCAATGAAACAAGAAGGGGAAAAGTTCAGAGCAAAGGAACCAACTTTCCAGAGAGATCCAACAGAAATAATCACATCGAATCAGTTGATCATGAATGCCAGGATGCATAGAACTAAGGAATCGTGAGGACACATCCAAAGTTGGCATTAAGCAAAAGTGGCAAGCCAAAACAAAGATGAAATCTTCTTATATCTTAAACTAGTGAAATTCCCAACATTTATGCAACATGCTTTTCATTAAAATAGGGGGGGAAAAGTAGAAATAGAAACAGTGACAGCTTTCCATGATTGAAATTGTACCTGATACGATTTTGTCAAGGATATTTAATGGAAATCTTGAATCTTTTAATCTGTGGATATTTTGAGGATCCACTATCATCTTCAAAAGCCTCCTGCAAGGGCAAAGAGTAGTAAAGATAAACTAACCCCATAAAATATAATATTCTGTTGGAATGACTTACAAGTTCATCTTCAGTGAACAATTTATCAAGAAGTATGGTCTCCAGGAGCTTCGAAGAAATGATGTGACAACCATACAGAACAGTTCCTTTTCACTCTTTTTCTTTTGCAGGAGAGTCTAATGTGTACTCATTTATGCTTCTGCACGACAACTTCTAACATTAGATCAAGAAGAGAAAACTGTCAGTAAACAACTTAGAGAATCACTCACAAGATCAAATATTAGGGTATATAGTAATTATTAACTCAAGAAACAAGTCTGTTTTTAGAAGATGTCAGCAGATTTGAGGTCCTAGAACGGAGGGGAGGGGGGGAAGAAAAAGAGAGAAGACAAGGAACCTTTAACAATGAAGATTCAACGGAAAACTAGGTAGAGGTTTAAAACTGCAACAAATGAGAGGGAAAAAGAGACTCGCACAACATAATGTGAAAGAAACATAACACAAAAATAGAAAGAAAAATGAGCTTTGGGACAGATGAACTGTTCACATTGGGTTTTACCAAATGTGACAATTTTCAGATTTATACAATGCAGGAATATGAAATTCAGAAGATGCAACTGTTGACTGAATTGCACATCTTTTAAAGAACAGAATCAGCTTGACATGAACTTTGTACATCTCCAACAATGGAAATGAATTTACAGATTACTCTTTCTCATACACAAAAACCATTGTCAAATGTAGTCAGCCCATATCTTGTTGCCGCTCTTATCCCTCAGCGTCAATATCATCACTGGGAGACAACTGTCTATTTTCGGACAGTGATAGTCGCCTGGGCTTTGTAGGGACTGCTTCAACAAGTCCCTCTGATGACAGGTTTAACCCAGCAGTTCCTGACGACGAACCCAAGAAACAGTGAACTGGGGCATCAGATGGAGATGATGGTGAGTAACTGTATGTGAAAATTCCCATAGGATGGTTAAACTTGCAACTTGGACCAAATTTGCAAATTCCATATCGAGAATAGAATATGCATAGAGGTTCACCCTGTTAGAATGCAGAAGTAGCAATATCAATAATATAAGAAATATCAAGCAACAAAAGAATTAAACTGGCAACAGTGCATGCCCTCATATGATAGCGAATCTCTTCTTGCAAATCAACCACATGCATGATATCATCAATGGTAATAATGCAAGGAAGACAAAATGACAAGAAGAAAGCCAACCTCAAACCACAAGGAATATGTCAAATGGATAATGGATAAGCAAAATATTCTAAGCTTGTTCAGACTAGAGTAAAAACGAAAATAAGAAAAATCAAATTAGTAAATTCTACGACTGAAGATAAAATCTGTAAAGCATTAAAGCTTCAAAACAACCATACCAAAACAAAAGCACAGTAATTAAGAATGAGAAGTTAATTTGGATGATAACCTTGTAACCTATCTTACACGAACTTCAGTAGGGACTTTGGTATGGGTTCTAGTTTAGATTTGATCCTAGGTTGACTCCTTTCATCTAAACTTTTGGACTAGTAGAGAAGGCTATGAAAAGTCTGAGAGCTGAATAAGGATACATGGATACCATAATATTATAGGACTATACAAAATTGAAATTTCAGAACTAATTAGATTTGATCCAAGGTTGACTCCTTTCATCTAAACTTTAGGACTAGTAGAGTAGGCTATGAAGAGTATGAGAGCAGGATATGGATACATAGATACCATAATATTTTAGGACTACGCAAAATTGAAATTTCAGAACTAATGAAAATTCCAATTTAAGAAAACTAGGTTTCGGTTTCATTACTTCATCTTATCAAACAGTTCAGAAAAATAAATCTGGATTTTGTATTTTATAAAAAGAATAAAAACTATAGCAGTAATATATATTTAAGTCGTTGAATCTATAACATTCTAATATTTTGAATGTGTTTTTCCTTTTTTAGAGAAAAGAAAAGCTAATTAAAAGGGGGCATAGAAGGCAACTACAGCCACTTGTGACTTAACTAGAATCTTCTTGTCATTTCAATCTCCCTTCGCATTTCTTTTTCCGATCAATGAGCACCATGGTTTTCTCTAGACCAAGAACAATTGCCCCTTTATTTACTGAAACCAATGGAGGAAGGCAGAAAGCAGGGCACAGTATCACATAAAATTGTCGGTACAATTAAGCTGGTTTCAAATCCTTTTAGTGTTCCTTACCTTCCTTTTTTTTTCTTCTCCATCTTCCGAGGGCAAGAATGCTTCCTTATACCTCACTTTTGACAAATCAGTGGATTGTTTTTTTTCCTTAGTTCGACGCTCACATAGCATAGCAATAACTCAACTGATCTATGCATCAGAAAGAAATACTAAAACATTTCAACATAAAATATCCCAGTATTGAAATTGATTGGGACAATTAGAATCTAAAGAACAAGAACACGAGTCAGTATATCATAATGAATGAAGCTAAATTCTTCAAAGTAGACCATTCTGTTCTGTCATAGTTATGAAGTTCATTTACAAGCTGACAAGACTTACTGTTCATTTTTCCTTTTGGTACAAAGTTTACAGTTAAAAGTTCTTGGAGTAAACCCCAGTTTGTGCATAGAAAATTTAACTAAACTGGTTACATAATTCTATCAACATAAATAACTTTGTTCTCTATCATCTATTATGTCAACTTTAAGCTAATGCCAATATTCTTGGCATTATTGCCACAAAGTTCTGAACTACATTTTTCTTTCCCTGGAAAGGGCTAATAGTTGGATCTATTGAAAAGCCTCTTGAGAAATTTTCACATGGTTCAAATTATTAAATCTGATGCAGGATAGAGTGGCAGAGAGAAATAGATAGGGGAAAGACAGAAAAAAGGTAGAAGAAAGGAAACTAAAGAGAGAGAGTAATCTTTACATTAAAGCATCCAAAACTTGCCCCAAATCAGCACGGTGAAACACACAACTATCTGTAAACTTGAATTTCTAAATACCAAAAAGATTCTTTAAAGATAAAAATAGAAATTTCTTCCTCCAATGCTTTGTCCTCCATTGACTCATTACTGCATCATAAAACTTTGATTCAAAATAGCTTTAACAGGGGAAATATTTCTTTTTATTTATTTTATGTGAATCAATGGCTTTGTCATGGTGTTGTCGACTTGTCATAACTCTCCTCAGAAATAGAACAATTTTGCTGCTCCTCTAAACATAAAATACTCATTCAACCACCCTAGTAATCCTAGAATTTATGGCATAAGCAACTGCTAATACGCTATTAGTACAGTACCCGTAGAAAATAGCTGTGACCTAATTCTTGTTTCCATCCCTTTTCAGAAAAAAAGCTCGAGTATTGCCAGCCTAATAGCCTTAAACATTTTTATCCATAAACCTAACCCCTAAACTTCTTGTTTTCTAAACCCAATAGAAATGCAGGGAGATCATCCTTTGTCCTATATCCGTAACACCTTATATCTTAGGCCAATTCCTCCTAAAATAATTTAAAATTTTGCATGGCAGTTGCAGAATGACAAATTGCCAGTAGGTCTATCAAGGCAATATCCATCTTTTAACATAATAGAATCGTTAGCTTGGGGGTGCAATTAAAACAATTAGGAGACCAAGTTTTAAAAAGAAAAGGTCATGTAAGATAATCGGTGAGGTAATGACATTTTTAGGTAGCATGAATACTAGGCGCTTTATAAACAGCTGTAATAATTTGAACAGATCAATATTCAGGAATAAACTGAAAGAATACCACTGAATACATAACTCACCGGGCGTAAAGGAAGGCCTATAGGACTCAACACACAATCAGGGGCAGGAAGAACTCTCTCTCTTGGGTGATGGAACTTACAAACTGCACCAAATTTACAATCACCAGTCTTCATGTAAAATTGGCACTCAGGCTCGCCAGGTCTCTCCGGGAATACATTCTCTCTCTGCAATGCATAAACACCTACAGGGACGGAACCGGAGCGTAACTCAGAAAAGGATGCTTGGGATCCTGCAGTTGCTGATTCATTCTGGCGAGAGGTTCCATGAATCTGGTGATTTACATTTGTCTGCTGCAGGTTCTCTGAAGAAGAGACTGATGCCAGTTGACCCTGGAGAAATAAAAAGATTTAGAATGGTAGCACCTGTCTCTCTCTCTCTCTCTCTCTCTCTCTCTCTCTCTCTCTCTCTCTTTTCCTTTTTTTCTTTTTCTGGATAATTAATGGTAGTACTTCTCAAAGATCAAAAGTTACACGCTGCATAGATTCTTGCTAGTAAAAGTGAGAATCAACCTACAGAATCAAATTCAGTTTAATTAAATATAAACAGATAAAAAAAACAAGAATATATGTATGCTCTCAGGCATTTCAATAGAGTTACAAAGTTATAGATGCAATCAAGGATTTGCACCAAACTACTAGAGGGTAAAAAATATGCTTTAGAGATAGCCACAACTCTAATATTACTAATAAACATTCTTTCTTTAAAGAAGATATATCCGTGGAGAGGTTCTAGTTTATAGAATACAATCGAGGATGCATTTCACAAGGAGAAAGAACCAGTGTTGTCAAGGTGTGAACCTAGGCACGCCTGCGCCTTAGCAGTAGACAAAAAAAGCATCTTAGACCCTTCCAGGCGAGGCCATTTAACCATGCGCAAGCTTGGTGCGCCCATGCACACTTTTCTGTAAGGTGATAGGCATAAAAAAGCCCATCTGTTTGAAGTTCTATTTGATTCCTTCTACTTTTCACTTTTTCCATTAGATATACCTTTACTAGTAAGAAAGGGATAGTATCAAACTCTATACTTCTAAATATTTTAGTATTCAACTATAGACATGGACCATAAAGAAATCATGCATATTGACTAATAAAAACAATTGCATGTTTGTAGATAAACTAGACAGCACTGCAGAATTTATCATATGACATAAGCTTTATATACCTATATAGAGAGAGAGACATACAAAAGACTCGTGCATTTACATATTGCGCTTCACTTCACCCAGGCTAGCATTAAGGGAGCCTAGAATTAAATCTGATGGAAGCTGGATAAAGCCTTGGAGATCATAAGTAGGCAGCGGGGGGTGTTTTTACCAGTGGTTTTTGTGATTCTTGTCATTAACATGAAATAAGCTAGACTGAAGTTACAAAATTTAATTTCACGCTCGCTTCTAACCTGTCAAGTAGTTCAACAATTAGAGATACAGTTTCAAAGAAACTTCTGCAGTTCATGATTACTTTTACCAAAACCATTAAGTACTTGTTCTTCAATGAAAATACATCAGACGACAGGTTCTGGTTTATGGTATACAATTGATAATGTATTCACAAGGCGATAGAATAGCATATGAAATTATACAGATTAAGAGTTAAATTCCGATCCAACTCACCTACCAATAGTTTATTACCCACAGTACGACTTGCATATTTGATTCTAAACCATAAAACCTACTAATAAGCATGATAAGAAATACATGGCCATGTAAACTTTTAGGCCAGAGTGGTTTCCTTCACAATATCAACCAAACCAAATCTGCAGCGAATCATACTTGTCCAAGCACATCACCAGCCAGCCTCAAGTGCCTCAAACTATAAAAACAATACAACTCCACAAGCCCTGGTGAAGCACCCCTACTGCCTACTTGTGATCTCCAAGGCTTTATCCAACTTCCGTCAGATTTAATTCTAGGCTCCCTTAATGCTACCAAAATACTACTAATTTCATGCTAATGACAAGAATCACAAATCTATTGTTTCCATGGCCTCTAGATATTAGCTCAATCACATAGAGCTCATAAAATATTAGCATTAAGCAACCCTAACCAAGCTAAGAACAAGGTTCTTCTTTAAAGGGAGAGTAGAGGGAAAAAAATAGGGTCATTGGTTGAGATTGAACCATTATAGCCTCTAAATGCCTTTTATTTAGGCCCAGCAAAGGATGAAAGGTGATCAACCATAAACAAATCTTTAGAGAAGAAGGTTTATAATGCTTCTTTGAAGAACCTCTCAAGTCATGAAACAAAAATTATTATTTTCCAAACAGAAATTATTAGCATGCTGACAATTACAATCCTCGTAAGTTGCCTCACTTGTCACCTCTAGTGTTATCCAAACACATTTAAACACTAAATGAGCATGCCTAATGAACAAAGCATTAGTAATAAGCTAAGGGGAAAGCTTACACTATAAGCATTCCAGCCTGGAACTGATACCATCCCTTGTGGTAAAATCAAGGATGCATAACTTGAAGGACCTTGCCAACGAGGGCTGGGAATGAAAGATGCTCTTGACCAATTTGTAATTCCTCCTGGATGTGACTGCTGACCAGGAGTGGCCGGAGAAGGGACAGTTTGATAAATAGGAGAGCCACGCAATGAAACCATCATATTAGTTGGTTGAGGATGGTGAAATTTACAAGTGCTCCCGAACTTGCATTGTCCAGTTCTTAGATAATAAGCACACTCAGTCTCATTCTATATTTAGGAAAAGAAAAGGGAAAAAAAGTTACAGTAAGACTATGAAACACCAATAACCACACAAAAATCTACATGTTAGAAACCAATCATTGAAGAAATACAGCATGCATTAACAAGGTTCAAACTCATACAACAATCAAACAGAACTTTTAGGCTAAAAATGGTCAAAAAATCCAGCAGTACTTTTTGTTCATGAGTCTATATTTAAGGTCAAAACCAAATTCATAACTCGAAAGTGAAAAGAGGGAAGGTTCTGTTTGAGTCATAGCAAGTGATAAAAATTTTACTTTATCATCCTTGTCTTTATATATGTGTTTTTCATATTGGATTCAAATGATAAACCAATTCATGATATGACTATAAAGTTGGACAAGTTATCTAGATGACATTAATTTCCGGTTTTGCTAAATAAATATTATAATTTTTTGTTTTAAAGTGAAAAGGTGACAAACAAAGCTGAAACTGGAAGGACATGGATATTGACTTAATTTTGTATCATAATAAATTGTACTTTAAGGAGTAAAAGGGAAAAATAAAATCCGAACTGGGCGAAGAGGATAGCCCAAAATATTTAAGGAAACTCTGCCAGCTATCCCAGCTTTGTCTCTAGGATGATGAAACTTGCATGTAGCTCCAAATTTGCAAGTTCCTGTTTTCAGGTAGTACTGCAGAGCAGTTAAGAGAAAAACGTCAGTTGTTAGGTCCAAACATATAAGAAAATGAGAACCATAAAATCCCATAATAGGGCATGATGCAATAAAACCAAAAGCGTAGCTTCTGTTGAGATCACAGTTTAGCATCCAATGCAATAAAAGCAGGAACCAGTGATATCTTGTCTTTCTAGAATAGAAGAGTGAAAAAGAAGACAGCAAATACCAGGAGAAGTCAATCATCTAGTCAAGCTGACAATTCAGGCTTAAGTTTGACAGCTAAGTAAAAACACTAGAAGAGAAGTACCTTTTCTCGTTCCAGTTTATTAGCATATTTCTATTTTCTTAGTTTCTTTATTTGTTTATTTTCTTATATAAGGATCGAGTCAGTATTCTTCTGTCTATGAATTGCTTTTGACAACAAGAACCTTTTGAGGCAAAAGCAGAGACAAGGAAGGAAAAGACCACATACAAAATAATAGAAACCTTTATCATCATCAAAAACCTGTGTTGGTTACACTATTATTTTCAATAAAATTTCCTTTGACCTCAAATCAAATGAATCTCTCTCTGTTCAAAATCCAGCAGGAATTCTCTCTAAACCTGAAGTAATCCTCGTTTCATTATGAACAAAATGAAAAGTAGCAGGAACGCTCATTTAATTCTAGTACATCATCCATATAGATGTGAACAAATTTTGAACTGCAAAACTAATGGATCCAACAGTCAAATCCGTAAGGATCCACCAATGACAACATTTGAATTGCAGTGAAAAACATGCATCAAGCTAGAATAATTGCATTCACTTTAGTATCAACATTTTTTACCGGTGATTTTGATTAAATCATCAATATACAACTAATAAAATGAATTTCCTCTTTTAGATACATAAAAGTCGTATACTCCACATTAATTATATATTGCATATAGGCACACAAGTAAAAGCAGCAACATTATTACAAGGGAACCGAGGAATAAGTACATGCCTGACATTCAGGTTGTCCTACTCTTTCTGGAAACTCTCCTTTCATTCTTGCAGCAGCGATAGCCTGGAATTTGATATAATCTAAATAAACATTTCAAATGACAATTGATATTTGAAAAGTCAAATGAATAGTACAAAGTTAAATGAAATCACTGTAGCAAGTCAAGTATACCACCTTTTTTTTTTCTTGTAGCAGCAAGTTTAGTGTGAACGCATGTACAAAACCATGCTAATCTCTTGAGTATCTAATACTATATTAATTTCCTACAAAAACTTCTGTTTTAGAGTGATTTAGTTGTAAAGATCCATGTGTAAAAGTTTCACATGTCTACAACTTCAACTACCGATGTGAATGATGATGATGATAATGATGATGACAACGACAACAGGCCTCTAAATTCTAAAATTAAGCTCTTTGGTATTGTACCAAAATACCTCACTCAAAAAACATTAACTCAGAACCCAAGACTTAGTTCAGTTAGATATACAGATACCCCTAAGAGGCTATGCAAGTAATAGGTCTAAGGTTCAAATTTCAACATCTGCAACTCCGTCCCCTATTCCAAATTAAGGCCTCTTTGTACAAAAATAAAAGGCATTGACTCTGAATTCATAAGAATAGTCTAAACAAGCCATGGATTTATACCAGTTTCCGGTTAGGAGGATGATTAAAATGACATGTCGCCCCAAATCTACAAAGGCCTGTCCTGATATAATAAGAACAATCAGGTTCTCCAGGACGCTCAGGATAGGGACTAGATTCCATCGTTTCACTGGATCTCAAGTTCATTTGCCACATGGCATCTGAAATAACATCAAATAGTAGGTTCAGAAAAAACATGAAAAGCAGTGTCAAAGAACTACAAAAGGTATTGAAAATTTTCAATTCATAAACAATTTTTTGGTAAAATTCAACATTGAATATCAATTTCTATTAGCTTTAAATATCATATTTTCATCCCTCAAATTTAAAAAAGACTTACTTGATGGTCTAACAGTGATTCAAATGATTGGGAATTTAATTGAAATAACTGGAGAGGGAAGAAGATCTCCTTAACAAACATTTGGCAAGCAGCAGCAAGAAATCTCAATCAAACCATTGGCTTTTGCAAGCATCTTCAGTGGCTAAAATTATTGGAGGAAAGATTTCAATTTCTATTTTTTTCTAAGGCCTTGACAAACTTTACATATTTTTTCCACTCATTTTCAAGATCCAAAGAGAAATTTTCACTTTTGAAAAATCAGCATGCTAAGGAATCATAAAGATCAACTATTAAATTGCAGAAAGTTAGAAGAACAAACAAATGTAGCGATGTTCTGTTAAATAAAAAGAAATAAAACAACTTTTTAAAAAAATTCTATTTCTATCTTTTATTATATATTCCTTCTATACCTTTACATATCTCCTTTAAAATGTATATTTAATTTTATGTTCAAACATTGTTTCTTAAATAAATTTAGTAGCGAAAGATATTTAATTAAAAAATCCTAAATGAAAATCTCAAAAGTTTTATACAGAATTTTTTTTTTTTCAATTTTCACACTTGAAAAAAACAATACTTATCATTCAAAAAAAGGATCAAACAATATATATTTTCTACAATAAAATAAGGAGTTTGTATTTTCTTCTCTTATATGTCTATATCGGTGTAAACAAAACAGCAGTAACTATTTGATTCGACTCAAAAAGACTTTTAATTAAACACGATCGCTATAATGCTAAGCTATTAAATGAACCAAGTTCAAAAATGCTAATGCCTAACTTGAATAGTTACAAGCCTGATTGAGCTTTTCTATTTTAATATATATTTTTATTATTGTCAATTAGTATTAAACAGAATCTCATTTCAAACTCGAGTTCAATTTCGAACATTTCAAATCATGATGTTAAGTCAAGCTCAAGCTTTTTACTTCTCGAGCTCACCTTAGCACGATTACACCCCTATATCTATCACAAGCCAATGAACTCATTGCAGAATCGTGACACTTTAAGTTATGTCTCCCTCTTCTACATGAGGACTATAGTTTCTTATAAATAGCATACATGTAAAAGAGGAGAAACCTAACTCTACTTGATCCTCAACCTTAACTTTTTTCTTATAATGAACAATGATAAAGAAAGAACTCCTATTTACTCTTGAAAGTTGAAAGGAATTTCAAAGAAACCAGAAAAAGGAAAATAGAAAACATGAAGTGAACTATTGTCTGGCAACCATGTAAGCGTGCATCCTCTTATTCAAAGAAAAGATTGCTTGAATAGCCTTTTCTTTAATCAAATTTTGATCAAATTCACCTAAATTGAAAAGATAATCAGTAAAAGCAGTAACAACATACACCTTAATCCTATCCAAATATATATAGAACTTAATATTTTTCTACAAGTAATAAAGCAATAAATGAAAAAAAAAGAAAAAAAAACCATATTGGTAAAGGAGAAAAAATCATAACAAAAAATTATAAATCTTATTTTAATTCCTAGAACCTTGAATTTGACTTAAAAAATTAAGAACGTGGAATCTCTAATTCTTCCCGGCAGCCCAAACAAAGCTTGCACAATTTATTCTAAATCACTGCATAATTGAATTGCTGTTAATGATTGAAACGCAATTAAATTAATTATTAGAAATCAAAATTTACATAATTTCTTAATTAAAAACTTAACGAAAAATAGAACTGATTTTAAACAATGATCAAACCAGAATTCTCCATAAAAATGGGCAAAAGGACAATTCCCAACAAGAAAATAACCAACGAAACACATGAACTGTATTTCACTTGCGTTTCGCAAAGGAAAAAACGTAGAATAATGATCATCATCATAATAAATAATAAAGAAACGGAGTAAATCAATGAACAAATATATATAGAGAGAGAGAGACCTTGATTCAACGAAGGTGAAAGCGAGGATCCTTCAGTGACAGGCACGGCCGCCGTTGCTGTTCGTGACATAGGAATTCCAGCATCGAATGAGAATCCCATTCAACAGTCATCTTCCTCCATCACCATCACTCAACGTTGTCACGTTAGAACCACCTCCACGCACCAATTCTCATTCCACGTTCCAAAACCGCGCTGTCACCTAACCACAAAAAAAAAGAAAAAAAAAAACCTCTTCCCTCTCCTTCCTCCTTTGCCAACAGAAACAAAATTATAGAAATACTAAAAAAGAGAGCTCTTCTTCACGGAAAGTCTGTCTTTGTTTTCTTAAAAACAATTAATATTTTTTCCAAATTTATTTAATTTGTATGTATTTTTGATAGAAGCGAAAGAGCGTTGTTTTCTCTTCTCCACACAAAACAAAAAAAAATAAAAAGAAACAAAAATAAAAAGGGAAAAATAAATGAACCATCCAAAACCCACCCACTTTCATTTGATTTGCTTTCCTTTGTTCAGTTTTAGCACACGCGCAAATACGCAGTATATTACTTTATAGAGCCACGTCATGGGCTGTTAAATTTGTAATTGACTCTGGTCGTTACCTAATCCTATTGGTGGTTTACATAATTTTACCACCTCTTGGAGCCTGGAGGGAAACCGGTTTTACTTTCCCTGCTTTTTTTCTTTTATTACAATTTCAGATATGAAAATATAATCACAACACCACGAGGCACACATGTCCAATTTTTTTTTTTTATATTTTAGAAATTGTGATCAAAGAATTTGAAATATTGTTGAAAATAGAATAATTCTTCATAGTGGTCCTAGAGATAAGTGACATAGATCTTATGGTGAAATGACCTTAGTACAACAATTTGGTAAGTTTGACATTTTTTTATAACTACGTATAGAAAGGACCTTAATTTTGGTTAAGATAGCCCAGATTTGACTTTTACAATCTTTCATGCTTTTAACTCCTAGATTTTAAAGAGCAACATTAAATTTTCATTCTAGATTTTGGGGCCAAAACTGATATCTTAAAACTTGTGGGAATTAAACCAATTTATTTTTGGTGGAAAATGATTGGAAGTTATTTTGTTTTTGGGTCCAAGTTTGATCTGATATTTGTCCATTTTAAAATTCATTTTCCCTGCCCAATTTAAAGAGGCCCTCAAAAGCCCACTAAACGTTCATTTGTTGGGCCCATTTGAGTTCTAATTTTTTACCCATTTTGCAGAGCAGTTTATTCTGATTAAGCTCAAATCTGTTCATTACTCCATTTTTCATTTCATATTTGCTGTTTTGGGACCCAAATGGGAGTCCAGTTTTAAGTTTTTAAATGCTCAAGCTGAGGCCCAATTTTAGATATCCATTTTAAAGCCTATTTTAAGCCCAAATTTGAAGTCTATTTTTAAGAAGTTAGATTCATAGAAGGCGTCTTTTATTGTTGAGGACGGTCAACTCTTTGGAAAAAAGTCTCCAGAGTGTAGTCTACTAGATAGCGTGGTATAATACTTACAAGTATGTGGCATAAATGCCTTAGATTGGTAGTTTGAGTCTGCCCACACACAAGTGACTACATAATTAATATAACACACTATACCGATATCTCTCCCTTAAGTCTTACAAGTCGAATTTCCACCAGCCGAGATGCTTCTCCTCTATGAACCCATCAAGGCTCTTGGTAGATGAGGGAGACAAAACTTCGATATAGGAACAATACCTAACACAGTTGACGTTTTAGCAGATTACTCAACAGATGACATTTTGAAGACTTCTCTTGAAGAAGTCCTCCCCCTCAATAAAGCCCAAGTATAAACATTTAGGGTAAACTACACTGTTAGTCACTAAATTATGGGAAAGTTACAATTTGGTCACTGAACTATTCAAAAGTTTTTATTTAAGTCACTAGGCTATTAAAATTGATACTATATGGCTTTTTTTGTTCGAACTGTCTACATCAATCAAAAATTATCTTTTCCTTTCTCTTCTACAATTTAGTGTTTTCATGAAACCACTTTAAATGAATTTGCAAACCAAAATTGAAACAAATTTTTTCTGTGATCCCCAACACTGATCATCAAGTTGACTTGGATCTATGGTATGTTCTTTTACTCATCGATAGGTATTGATCCATCGTACCAATTGTGAAATCGTCACTTGGAGCTTACTGGTGGAACTTTAAAAAATAAGAAAAAACATAACAAACAAGTAACTTAAATAAAAACTTTTGAATAGTTCAATAACTTAAATGAAAACTTTTGAATAATTCAATGATCAAATTGTAACTTATTTTAACTAAGTGACCAAAACAAAAAAATTACCTATAATTTAATAACTAATGATATATTTTACCAAATATTTATTCATTATTTATTATATTACTATTAATTAACTTTTATTGAATAAATCCACCAATTAAATCAAGAAGCAAAAGTCTCACATATTCAATACAGGATATGATTTTGTAATAAAAAGTAAGCGACATGAAAAAGGAATTGTGACGAGTGAAGACAAGGGATGGTGCTTGGTGCATGCCTTTTTAGCCAATTGAATGATCATACGACATGAAATAACCTTGTACCTCACCATCAACCTTACTTTCCCACTACTCACAACCATCTTTCTCTAATCATTAAATAAACAAACAAATATTAGAGGTCAATTTTAGCCTCCTCTATTATTTCTCATTTTCCTTTTTCCTTGCAGAAAATTCTCACACAGATTTAGCCTCATGGTAAGTCTTTTCAACTATTAATATTTAATAATTTTGTTTCTATGATTTGACTTTGTATGTCGATTCCATAGAAATTCTAAATCATATACATATTAAAGGGTTTGTGAGCTATTTACAATATAATAGATCATTTGTTAAAATTTATAATATCATATAAACTCGTAAAACTTTTAATAAATTTGAAACACGTCTAACATGTGTCTAAGGTCGGCTTAGGGCTATTTTGAGGTGCTCAAAGATAAAATAAATTCAAAAAATTTTATTTTATCAAAGATAAAAGGGTCAAAATATAAAAATATCTTTAAAATAATATTTATTTCAAATAAAAAGATTCTTAAATATTATTTGTTGTTTGGTATAAACAATAGATTTTTAGTAGGGTAATTATTCTATCCAATATTAATAGAGTAAAAAATTCAATTGTTAACTCCGTCAAAATTTTCTAATAAGTTCACTAATATGATATTTTAAAATAAAAAAGATATTCATTTAATAGTTATGTATAACATTACACATTAGACTAAAATTCGTGCATATTTTGAGTTTTGTCCCTTTTATTAATAGTAACTAATTTTAAAATAAAAAATTGAGAAGGATTTTATCATTAATGATTTTACATCTCAAAATGCTCGTAGAACTCATTTTTTAATGATTTTTTTGTGTTTTTTGTAGTTCATGATATAGGAGTAGATTGAATGAAAAATATATATTTTTTAATTTTTTTTAGAAATATATATTATTCACTTAATGTCATAAAAAGTACTATTTTAATAAAATTACTAGTATATGATTTTATTTTATTGTATTATATTTTATAACTTTTTTAAAAAATTTTAATTTATTATTTTAATAAGGGCCTCAAAAATATCAAGAACGAGCCTGCGTTGTATCTTATTAATTTGTATTATGAAATTTATACATTTAATTAAGAAAGAGAGAGGAAGTGGAGTGTTATGTGATGGGTGGTGAAGTGAGGAGAAAAAGATAAAAGTCGGCTGCCTTTTATTTAAGAAAAAAAGGCATGGAATGCAATTTAATATTCCAATGGGTGGCCACCCACACCCACATGCTTAATGCTTTGAACACCTAGCTTGACTTGTATTAAAGTTGTATGCCCAAAGAAATGGAATTATTGAAGAAGTCTGCCTATTTCTAGATTCTTTTGTGTTTAGAATTAGCTATAATATAACTGCTCTTGCTTATTTTATCATTGTCCTTTATTAAGGGAAGTCACACCATTTTCCACTTCTTCCCTCTTTTTTTTTTTTAATATATTAGTCTTCATACTGCTGCTTTTCCATTACTGAACTGTGTTTTAGATATGATGCATTTTGGACCTTCATTTGTATATGACTTGAATTATTTGGAAGTTGAAAAGGACATCCAATTTGAATCATTTTAATTATCACACCATTATGTAATTAAAAAAAAATCTTCAACATCATCATTTGTATAATATCATTGAAGATTTTTATTTAAAAATTATTTTGATATTATATTATGCAAAATAATTTTTGATTTTTTATTAATTGAATTTTTATAATAATATGATTTTCCAATTAATAGAGTTGCTCGACGCAGAATTAGGATTGGACATTGAAATTGTTGAAGGAAAACAATTCAATAACTTAATTTCTTTTAGTCTTTTTTTTTCTTGTTATACAAATCTCTTAATGATGGGGTTATAATTTTCTATTTCGTTTTTAATGCATGTAACCCTGTTGGTACCTTAGTTCCATGTTTTGTCCTTATGTTATATCCCTTATTTGAATAGTTATTTGAACAAATCATTAGACAATAATCGAAACATGCCTTTCAAGATAGCCTAAGTGCATTATTTTTTTACTTTAATCCTTATGGAGTGTTACTTTGCCTGAAAATGATTCTCAAATAATCATGTTTTATTCACCTTTAACGGTTATTCACTTTCAACGATATTAATAAAATTTGAAAAGGAGTAAGGATCGAAAACCCCATATCAAATCCTCATCCTTTTACTTAATAGACCAAGTTAGTTGTTTTATTTAGATAGGAAGGAAGATATGAAATAATTATTAAAGATAATTTAAGAGATAAATTTAATTTTTAACTTAAGAGTTTTAAATTTATAAAAAAAAAATTGAAGAGCTCTTTGTTAACCTATATACTGTAACCCTATAAACATTATAAGTGAATTAATCCATAAAAATATAAAAAAAATTATATCTTTATAAATTTTTATATTTTTATATTTTAAATAATTATAAATAATTTTCTCCATTTTCACTCTCTTTCAAGCTCCACTTTCATTTCCACTTCTGCCTCTCTTTAATTTTTAATTTTTAATTATTGCATTCTTTTAACATAGAATAAGAACAAAGGGAGAATGCAAGTTGCAATCTTTTAGTACAGATTTATGAGATTTTTTTCTTAAATGTTTTTGCTTTTAATTAATTTCAGCACAAAGCCCCAAAATTCAATGAAAATATGGTTCGAAAAAAGTAACTATTTTAGCTAAACATTTTGTGGGTGTTTGGTATATACATTAATTATTTTTACTTAATTTTGATGTTTTATGTTCTTAGTTATTACTTAAATTTTTTTTATAATTTTTTGTAATTTTTTAAAATTATTTTTATGATTTTTAATATTTTTTCTTTTTAATAGTATTTATATTTTTAATACTTTTTATGATTTTTTTTTACATTTTAAAAATTTTAATCATTTTAAAGTGGTTTTACCAAGATGCTGTATGTGGCAGTTTTTGATTAGCTGGAAGAAGTGGTTGATTTTTTTCAAACTCTGTTAACACTTTAGGGGTGAAGTGTGTAATGAAAATAAACTTTACGTTCTAAATTGATGTGCAAATAAGTATGAAATTGAAAAAATCAATATACACTATTGAAGGCAATTTATGCATTACTTCTTAAAGCTTTATCTTGATAAGCATATAATATAATATGAGTTGTTTGTGAAATTGATTGCTGATATCCAATTTTAATTGTATAGTCATTCATTGAGTTATTTCATAACAACCACAGTATTTACTCTAAATTTGGTGGAGTTTCAACTATTTATGTTTTGGTTTCTAAATCACCATTTCTTTCAGGTTTGTTTTACTGTACAAGAAAATTAATCTTTTTGAGAATCTATGATTATCTTTCTTAACAATTTAGTTTCCAAACTTTTAACTTATGTTATTCTTTGAGAGTACAATATATTTTACCACTGTACTCAACTCTTATTATAATAACAATAATGTGTGCTTATTTATCAACAAATGGAGCATATGATAGAAGAAACATATTTAATTGAATCTAAATGTTTTTAATTTAAGATTAATTATATGAATCTGTTTTCAAAGTATAAAGTTGAAAACTATTTCTTGTCAATATTTAACAAGATTATGAAAAGGAAAATCTTCAAATTGTGGGCCATTTTACTCAAAAAACTTGTTTTTAAACATTAATAACAGAATTGGGTCGTATATTGGGTTATTTACAGGATTAGGCCGTTTTTCCCGAAAACGCTCTGACGTCAGCGCACTTTAGTGTCCACGTTAGCAAAACACTCCTCTAGGGAAGCGTTTTGCCTGTGTAATGGTTAAAATTTTGACCGTTGGCTTTCAACGGTCCAAAAAATATATATAAAAAGGCCCCCCAAATCATTTTTTCACACAAATCTCTCACAATTTCTATAATTCTCTTAAAATTCCTTTCCCTTCATTTATTTTTCACACAATTCTCTCATAATTCTCAACATTCTTTCAATATTCCCTTCAAAAATCTATCAAATTTCATTGAAATTTGCTCAAAATTCTATCAAACTTATTTGTTTATTTTTTTTGAATTTAATTTTTTTAAATTAAAAAAATCCAATCGTGTTAGCAATGGCCGGAGAATTAATCCGTCTCGATAATAAGTACATCTCCGTTGATCAAATGATAATGGTAAGTGATAATTTTAAATTTTCAATACTATTCGATATTTTATTAATTTATGCAAATTTAATTAAATTTGCAATACTATTTGATATTTTATTCATTTATATCATTATAATTAAAATTTCAATACTGCTTGATTTTTTTTCATTTATGATGTTTGTATTAATAATTTATGCAATTTTAATTAATTTTTGTTTTATAAAATTTTAAAATAGTTTGTGGATCAGGTGTTGCAATGCTACATCCGTAATATGTTTGGTCCTCCATCGCTGTTGATCGAGAATTACTTGCGGGAATCGGGATTTTGGTACGTGGCCAGGATAGGCCAGGTGTGCAAGTTGGACCCGAGTGTACTATCACTTTAGAATACTTGCATTTGCAATTAGGATTGCCGGTGGATGGGTATGCAGTCACCGAGTCCACATCATCTACTGATTAGGGAGCCGTATGCTACAAGCATTTGTGTGCTATACCGGATAATATTAACGGAGGTCGGATCGAGATGGGCTGGTTACGAGAAACATTCCCGGAGCCGGATAATGATTCGACTGAACTCGAAAGAATACGATATGCTCGGGTATACATTCTTAAGATGATTGGAGGTTATCTGATGCTGGACTTGTCAAGAAACCTCGTACATCTCAGATGGATGCTGAAACTCTAGATTTTAGAGCAGCCAGCGAATTGAGTTGGGGGTCTGCCGTGTTGGCAACATTGTACAAGGAAATGTGCGGCGTGATGAGACCGAACAAAGCCAAAATAGGAGGTTGCCTATCACTACTGCAATCATTAGCACGGTTTCGCTTTCCATTTTTACGTCCTCGAGTAGACCACCCATATATATTTTCATTCATAACGAGGTAAATTTTATATTAGATTTTACAATTATTACGTAGATTTAGAATATAATTATATGCAAAAATTTAATTTAATTATGTGGAACCATTCATTGAGTTATGTCGGAATACCTACCTCTCTCAAAGATATACGACTTCTATTAGACCAACGGAAGCACAAGTAAGTATTAAATAAAATATATATACATAATAAAATAGTTGTTTCGTATTTAGTATTTAGTATTTAGTATTTAGTCTTATGTATTATGTATTATGTATTATGTATTATGTATTACGTATTATGTATTATGTATTATGTATTATGTATTATGTATTATGTATTATGTATATAAGTAATATTTTTATCATTTTCATATAGTTTCAATGGACACCACACGAGGATCCGACAATTCGGGCAGTAATTCCAGATAAATTCCTTCAAATCTAAACGTTTGGTATGTGAAGGTCCCATTGGTGAACTATGCTACCGTGGAGATGCACTAGTCAGATAGAGTATTGCGGCAATTTAGATTTCGAAAACCAATTTCCGTGGCACTCGAGGTGTTTGATGATGAGTACAAAGTCGACTTATGGCAACTGCATATAGATTGGTTGGGATTCTGGTCACACTATATCGAAATGTAGGAAAATCAGTATGATTATATACCTACTCGGGAACCAATCATCGTTTCAGTGTTAGCGTACGTACCCGAATACATGCCATGGCTTAGGATCCATGGCAAGCCATATTTATTATCAGAATAGAAGAGGCAACGACAAATTCGTGCCCAAAGGGAACGAATGGGCCCTTTAAATCTAAAAAGAATGGACGACGACACAGACCCATCAACAGCACCCACACAATCACCAGGCCCAACAGTTCAACCGATGACACATTCGTCACAGCCTTTTCAAATTATGCTAGATGCGTATCCTAGCCTTTATATGTATTTTAACCCTTATATGTTTCCCTTTTCTAGTCTTATGATAGGTTGGAATCTATGTCCCGATTCATATCCGTTCCTAATTACTCCGAGTCAACCACCAATCTATAGGCCTCTGTCGCATGAGGGATCACACGAGGCGGCATCGGGGAGCTCTTCTTTCTACCAATCCCCATCACCTTACGGGATTCAAACACCTCCGCCATGGGTGATGCAAACACCGCCGCAATCATTATTTTATCAAAGTGGGTCACCCTTTCAACACCCACAACCAGATCCTCTACCGGAAGAACCAGAACCCCCACTAGAAGTTGATCCAAGGAGGAATCCAGCACAGACCCGTCGATGACCCCCATGTAGTACTGATTCCGACCGCCACGGACATTAATTTTTTTAATATATTTTTACAAACTTTTTTATATTGTTTCATTTAATAAAATAAAAGTTCTTTTGAATAAGACAATTGTAATACAACATAGTTTCATTTAATAAAATATAAATAATACAACATAGTTTTTTACGACAATTATCAATTATTTCGTTTTGGATATGATCTACTTGTATGGCCTGGGTTCCTACACCATTTGAACAACTTCTTTTGATTGGTTGTTTCTCGAATATCCATATTGGTACGTATTTTAGTCGAGCAAGGTTGACCTTTTAGTTTACGACGTAATTTTTTATCCGGTAACAGCTTAAACGGAGCAAGCAATATAGGCGGCCACTTACGTTCATCTGGGACAGGTGGGAATACTTGTCTCCATACGTTGTACATGGTTTCTAGTTTGTACACTTCGTCGACGTATCTCATGGGATCTAGAGGGAGATTCTGACAAGTTCTAATTACATGAGCTCATGGATAACGAAGTACGTCAAACCTCCCACAGTCGTAAGTCCTATTTCTCAAGTGTACACGATATTGCCCGCCAATAATACATTCGTGCGGTCTGTCAAACTCCGTCACATGAAACCATAGGTTGTCTCGATCGTGACAGACTGTATACATGGTGTTCGTCCGCGCCTTCACATTGTTAATTTCTTGCAATACCTTTACGCACCATACATGGCCTCCTTGCATTTGGCCTTTATAACTCGCTGTTTGCTTCAAAAATAGTGCCGCTAAATAAAAATATGTCTCTCGAACAACCGATGTTATCAGTAAATGACGTGTTCTTTTTAGAACAGAATTTATGCATTTAGCCAGGTTTGAGGTCATATGACCATATCATAGGCCGCCGTCGTATCCTTGTGTCCATTGTTCAAAAGATATGTTACAGTGGTAGTCTGCGCCTTCTTCGTTAACTGAACGGAAAAACACCAACATCTCATGAAAACGGTCCTTACTTATTTAATACCTTACCAATATAAGTTGATAGCGAAAATTACATATCACTTTTCCATTTAAAATAAATTTAATATTACAAATGAAATTATATTAATAGATATTAAATACGCATGTTGGTCACTTGTCGTTCTTCACTTGTAAATCGAAATTGCTCGTAGTAGTTGGACGCAACGTGCCTTAGGCAATACCGATGGTGTGTGCGATGCCACAGGTTTCCCTGTCGCTCAATTGCGGCTAGTATTCCAGTGCCCCGATCCGATATGGCGCAGATATTAGGTTAGGGGCAGACATGCCTCCTTAACCTAGAAAGAAAGAAATCCCAGTCATCAGCTGAATCCTCCCGTGTTATTGCAAATGCAATTGGAAGGATTTTCCCACTGCCATCTTGTGTCACAGCTAGCGATAGTCGATGGGTATATCTGCCGTACATAATGGTACTGTCAATTTGTACCAATGGTTTGCAATATAGAAATACGTCTCGGCATTGCTTAAAGCTCTAAAACAGACGCTTAAATACTTGGCATCCATGGAGCAATCGGTCGTTGTAGTACACAGGTTTTGTTTCAAGGTTTGTTACGCAACCTGGGACATATCTCTCCAGCACCTAACACCACTACCACACTTTATTATATGAAGTGTCCCACCCACCATGCATCTTTTTCAACGCCTTCTGCTTAGCTATCCAAGTATTGCGGTAAGAGGGCGTGTCCCGCAATTGGCTACGAATATTGGCAATTAAGACCGGTACTGAAGTTCTGGGATCTGCCTTCACCGTCGATAGTATTAAAGTAGCTAACATATTTGAATACATCTTGGGATGATCTTCCGAAACACCTGTAAACGAAGTACGTTAAAAAATGCAACAGTACGTTATAACAGTACTACTAAAAAACTCTAAACAGTTAGTGATACTGTACCAGCAACATATGTATGTAGACCTTTATACTTTTTTATCTCCCAGAAGCTTGTCTTTTTCCTCAACGAGGCCATGATTTTCCATGAATATGTACCGTCTTACACTACACACTTGGCCTCAAACTTATCCGATTTAGATTTAACCACTTTGTAGTTAACCCCGTTTAATGATGCTATGTTATTTTAATGCACCAAGAAAACTATCTTTATTGGAAAAATCCTTACCAACTTCTAATTCACCCGAATCTAATGAAGAACTTGTACGGTTACGCCTTCTATATGGTAGATCTGAAAACTCCAATGCATTATCTTGAGTTAGATCGACATTATACATGTGGGCTGGAGGCGAGTACGTCCTAAATCGCGGATCTTCTTCATCATCATCTAAACCCCCTTCAACATCTTTAGGTATGGTTGGAACAGACTCTGGTTCAGAAAATAATGCAGCTTCTGCACCATCGGGGCCGGCCTCTCAAGGTGGATCTGCATCGTACTCATCATCTGACCCATCATCATATGTAGCGTACAAGGTCCCATTGCCGGTGAACATCGTAGGGAGTACATCATCTCTCCTTATGAACGTTTCACAACGTCTCCAATCAGATGTGGATTGCCAACCACTAGAAGTTGATGTCATTCCCCAGTATGTATTTCTAGTATCAAACATCGACCCACTGAGGTGCATGTCCCATCCACTAACGGAGTGTCGTACAGGGGTTGGGTATTACATACTGTTACTAAACACGGGCGTTTCACATGTCCCGTCTACTCAGAATTATTTTTCTACGAACTACTGTAGCAAAAGAGCGTCCACATGGGAGCTTTTTTCAGAAATTTTACTGACAGTGCATCCCGCTTGAAGCGTTTTCGACACTATTTGTTCAGAAACGTCTACTCAAAATTATTCTTGGAGAAACCCTAAACTCTAAGACAATAAAATTTTATATTACTTGTATGTTTTTTCTAATACCCTAAACACAAATTTATTTTAAAAAATTAAACCCTAATTTAATTAATTAACCCTAATACCCTAAACTCTAATTTAGTATTTAGTATTTAAAATTAATAGTTAATTTAATGAATTTAAAATTAATAGTTAATTTAATGAATTAACCCTAAAACCCTAAACCTTAATTTAATTATTTTTTTGAAACCTTAAACTTAGCATAGCATCAGTATGTATATATGCTGCAATCATGTTATCTTTGAGAATTTCATTTTTGTATATGTATATTGGAAATTAATAATTAAAAAAAATCAGAAATGAGTTTATTACAAAGTAAAAGAAACTTAGCCGATGGATCAAAAATAAAATGATCTAAGCCATTAATAAGGGAAAAAAACCTAAACGCTGAAGTAATCAAATTGCCAAGTTATTGTTTACATGTTAAGAGTTATTTAAGGGTTTTTTACTAAAATATTATAAGAAATAAAATATTAAAATAGTATGTTTAAACGATTATGTATCAATTAATCTTAAATTTAATCAATTAACCCTAATACCCCTAAACTCTAATTTAGTATTTAGTATTTAGAATTAATAGTTAATTTAAACCCCAATTCAATTATTTTTTCTAAAACCCTTAAATTTTAAACCCTAAAAACCATAATCTTAAAAAGCCATAACCTTAAAATTAATTAAACCTTAAAAAACTCTAACCTTAAAAAACACGGGTAAAACGCTTCCCTGTAAGAGTGTTTTGTCCACGTCAGCAAAACGCGCCCTCAAAGAAGCGTTTTCTGCTGACGTGGACAAAATGCTCCCTCAAGAAAGTGTTTTGCTGACACGTACTCTGAAAACGCAGTGACGTGAATACGTTTTTATGAAAAACGGCCTAATCGGATAAATAACTCAAAAAACAGTCCGTTTCCATAATTAAATTTAGAAAAGGGTCTTTTTAAGTAAAATGACTGAAATTGTGACTCATTTTCACAAGAAAAAGAGAGAAAAATCCAAGTGAGAAATAAAAGCCTCCTTTTTGACCAATTGTTCCCTCGTACAGACCATCATCCAATCATTTTCTTTTAAGAAAATCCCATTATGGATATGGATCATTGATCCGCTCCCACCTCTACCATTTTTTTCTTTTTTTCTTTTTTACACTGCAATCAAATTAGAGATACAAAAACACATTTCAAGCCCTGGTTGCCAGCTGCATTATAGTTTTAAGTTTGCAGCCTTTGTGCCATTTTTGACTTTTCCATTCCGACAGTTGGACCAACGTTGATTTAATGCTAAGTCATTCTTCATGGAAATTAAAATAAAATATTTAAAGAAATTTAGATAAAAATATTAAACATGATGAATATTTAAAGTTCATATTTAATTCGATTTATTTTCTAATTACATCGTTTATTTTCTTTTGTATATTATTTAATTCAATTTAATATCTAATACTTATATTTAAGTACTCTATTGAGTTAATAAAATTACAAAAATAATTTTTCTCTAAAATTATAATTAGTATTAGTATTCTGCCTTTTATATACTTTTACACCAACTTTAAACAAGTAAATTTCAAATCTAAAGTTTGAACACGTGTTCAATTATATTAAAAATACTAATTTTTTATTATACCACCTATATTTCTTATTAAATAAAATATTTTTTTCATCTATAGTGTGACAAAAATTAGTATAACTTATGTAGCATAAATAATAAATTTATAATAATATATAATACTTTGATATAAATATTAAAATATATATTAATTTTATTAAAATTTAAAATTCGATTAAATTTTAAAATCAAACATAACTCAACTTGAATTAATGTAATCCAATCGCAATTCATTAACACATCAAATTAAAATGGGATTCTTTTCATTTGCAAACTTATTTTCTAAAAAAAAAATATTTTAACAGTGTGTACCCAAAATTTGAATATTTTATTATTTTGAAAAATGATTATATGTTGTAAATTAATATTCCAAATAATGATGCCACCCAATTTTTTTGCATAATATTCCAATAAGAGGCCTTAATCTTAATTAGATAAAATCCTAATTCTTCTAGAAGTTTCAAATATTTAGATTTAAGAAAAAAAATATTAATTTCGTATTTTTTTTAAAGCTTAGTTTTGTCAAATTTGTTTAAATAGAAGTGAGATTCCTTTTGTTTCTAGATTATTCATCTTTATCTTTTATATCTTTTTGTTTCAATTTTTTTAACTTTTTTCTTTCAACTTCCAAATTTTATTTGCACAATGACTTTTAAAAATTAACTTTAAATAAATAAAAAAACTATTTCTTCATTAGCTAAATTTAGAGATGATAAAATGAGCTTGAGATCGAAAATCCAATAAAAGATGTCTTAGTTCGAATTCATTCTTATCTTGATATAAAAATCAAAAAGCTCGAATCTCTTATTTCAATTATTGATAAAACGATAAAATAAAAAATTACATTATTCTTAGATTTAATAGGGTTTAAGCTTTTAACCATCAAGATAAATATTCTTTTTAATATTAAAAGTTAAAATCAAAATATATAATTTATATTATCAAATTTAATTTTGATTTAAAATTTAAGTAATATATATTTATTAAATGATTATTATATTTTATGAAAATAATTATATGAGTTGAAATTATAATACCTTTAATAGTAAAAGTTGAATTCAACTTATATTTTTCTCATAAGAATAAAAAATTTTCATTATACAAATATATAAAAAGCTCGTTTCATTTTCTACAAGTTTTTTATTTCATATTCATAATAAATAATAATATTTTTGTTTGAAAATCAAGTTTATCTAATTTGTTACTTTAAATATTAATTTAATTAACTTCTGTAACGATTCGGATTTTAGTAGTATCGAAAAATACAGTTTCAAGAACTTGGTTCAGTAAACTAAGTCCGTAAATATAAAATAAGAATATTTACAAAGTTAGTGTATAGATGAATTGAAATTTGGATAAGTATTTTAGTTGAAATTGTGATTAATTAAGGCTCAAAGACTAAATTGTAAAGTCCAATTGCTATAGATTTTTAATAAGGAAATGGCTTGGGTGTAACACCCCAAACTCGGCCTAGACATTATGACCGAATCTGGAGGAGTTACATTAGTTTATCTAAAAACCCAGAATTTAAAATCTAACTTTAAAAATCATGTGATTCAAAAATATTACTTTTGGCAATACTCTCACATGTTATTTAGAAAAATATACGCGCAAAACTTATTTATTTTACAGAAAAACACTTATTTGACACTTAATTTTGCAACAAAAATTTCGGAGTTGATAAGTTGTAACCCGTGTTTTCAATAAGTGAAAATGTATAATTTTGCCTATTGAGCATATTCAAAAACTTTCGTTATTAACCTTTGTAAAACTCATTTCAAATTTGCAACGAAAAAACCTTAACTCATTTAATTTTGAAAATCAAACATTTATTTAAATTGGCAGCAATCGTGCAGAAACTTAAATTAAATAACAAAATCCAAAATTAAACTCGAAAATTTATCCAAAGTTGCAAAAGTCAGAAAAAATTCAATTATTAACAAATCAAACCATCTTATACGAGAAAACCAGTCCAAGTTTCCAAGCGTTGACTACTCCTAATTCTGTCGATTACTTAAAAAGTCAGTATAATTGAATGAACTTAAAAGCCCAATGTGTAACTTAACCCAAACAAATAGAACAAACTTAAATACAGTAACAGTTACAGAAACAAATGCAATTTAGATACAAATACAATATCAGTTTCAAATACGGATGCAATTTCATATACAGAATCGGGTGCAAATACAGTTACAGATACAAATATCGACACAGAAACAAATCCTACCCCTATCCGCTACACACCATCTTCGTCCTACCAATCACACCAAATGTGGTAACAAGTACCCATCCAACCCTCCACACCTATAAGTGATCGTATGTCACATTTCAGAATAGCGCAATCAAGCTATCAAAAATAATGCAGTAATCTGCCAAAATAAAATACTTTGGACAAGCCACCAAATCATTTATGTGGTTATATCACAAATTAAGTCATCCCAGGTTGCCCGGCAATGATGACTTGCCATCCCCAGTTGCCCGACAATAATGGCTCACTAATATTAGTATGCAGTTAAATTGCCACTTCCTCTATCACATCAATATCCCACCCCAATGCACATATCAAAACATATTACATACTCAGATGCACATAAATAAATCATGCTTAAATAGAATCTCAAATTACAGATCAGAAGCAAAAGTTATGCCACAAACATACTCTCGAATGTTATACATAGGATACCAGTATCTAATATCATGCTTTCAAAAACCACATTAACAGAGGCAAAATATTAAATTTCGTATTCATAATACACACATAACATATTTTAGAACCTACAAAATGAATAATTTTGAATCCCATTTCAAATATGGCCCTAACAAAATTTTACAGAAAATAGGTCCACGTGGCTTGACACACGACCTAACACACGCTCGTGTGACGTCGCTAATAAGCTTTCCGGTATCACGTCGTTCATTATTTTTCGAGGTTTTTGTTACACACTTGATCACTTTTCGGGGTTCACATTAAAAAAAAATTAAAATGTTTTCCATAAATTTTTTACATTAAACGAATTCTTAATTTTAACTTGAAAACTTAAACTCAAAAAGATTCAAATAATATTTTTTATTTTATACAATTTTTAAACTACTCATAAATTTCTAATTCTCAATTAAATTAAAAAATATGATGTATTTAACTATGTTTGAACTCGTTGTTGCGACAAAAACAATTATAACTAGCATAATATTTTTTAAATATATATATATATATATTATAAATCACAAATAATAAATGTTTGATCAACAAAAATTGGAATCAACTTAATATAAAATTTTTATCAAACACCTCTTTCACACTGGTTCAAAACCATATGACCTCCGTCTCTCACTCCTAATATTGTATATAATATATTAAACTTAATACAAAGCACAATGCATATAAAGTTGAAATATATTTGGAACTATACTAAAATAAGTCTAAATATGATTGACACATGATGTTATTTAAACCTAAAATAATTCAAAAACAATGGTACACAAGAATGAATTTAAAATTTATTTTGAGCAGAATCAAATTATATATTTTTATAATAATAAAAATAAAATATTATCATTTTAATAATATATATTTTTATAAATTTTAAAAGATACAGCAAAATTTAATCTGAAATCATAAAAATGTGAGACAAAAGTAATTTTTGTTGATTGTTTTTGGTGTGGCGGTGGGTGTTAAAGTATAAAATATTTTATTAGCAAAAAGAAGTTTAATATATTTAAAATACAAACCCACAGAAATTTCAAAAAAAGGGGAATAGAATTACCACGTGTGGGGTTGATTTTAAAAGAGCCAAAATCCAAAACCCAAGTCAACTTGGGATTCCTGAAGACCGCTTCCAAATCTAATCCCTCTTCACCTTTCAGGCCGCCCTTCTTTTCTCACTTTTACCCCTCGTTCAATTCTTATCTCCTATTTTAACCATACCAAATTCGGTGAACTATTCCTTTTTAGAGTTTTGTTGATATATAATAACCATTCAGACTTATTTTGATACAAGTACAACACTTACACCATGACGTCAACTGAAAACCTAAAATACTGCATAATATTAATCAATTAATGTATTTATATCATTATCAAAATAATCCAACCAATTTTCTTTTAATTTTTACTTTAAAAAAAAAGGTTTGGATTTCTGTTTTACTACCCTCTAACTTTAGTAAAATTATTTATTTTCATTATTATGAAAAAAAAAGAAAAAGAAAGGAGTTTTTATCAACCATAAATACCAGTCCCAGTTTCGCAGACTATTTCCCTCTTTGTGAAGGAGTTTCGTTATACGAAGAATTCGAATCATAACCGATAACTGATGCTGTGTCGTTTTCATCTCTTATAAAACCACCCCTCTCTCTTTATTTCTAAACCAGCTTTAGTCCCTTCTCTTTGATTTCTTTTCTTGTTTTTGATCCCTGCTCTTTCACTGTTTTTCTCCTTCTCCTTCTTCTTCCTTTTTTTTCCCTCTTTATAGCGGAAAGATGGGGTGCATTATAGAAGAAGATGATGGAGACAAAGTCGTAATGGAGCCGCCACCTAATTTTTCTATGGTGGAAGAAGGCATTTACAGATCTAGTTGCCCTCGACCCTGCAATTTCTCCTTCTTAGAAACCCTAAATCTTCGATCCATCATGTAACTTCTTTTCCCCTTTTTTGCATTTATATATCGATTTTATTTTGTTGCATTGGTTTTTTTGGTTCTTCCTATTATTTTTTTTTACCTTAGTGGCATCCATTTTCTGAATAATTAAGATATTCTAAGAAAAAAAAATCTCGATTTTCTTTCTTAACTGTTTAGTTTCCTTGAAAACTAAGAAGGAAAAAAAAGGACAGGTTGAGAGGATTCAATTTTATATTTTTGACATGCATGATATATTCTGTGTTTTGAAGAATAGAAAAAAGAATTAATTTTTCAGAGTTGAGTACTGAATATGCCCTTTTCTAGTTGGAAAATTGACTCTCTTCTTTTTTTTCTTTTTCCTTTTTTTCCAATTTTGCAGATATTTGTGCCCGGAGCCCTATCCCGAGGAAAATTTGGAGTATATTCGATCTCATAATATCCGGCTTTTCCAGTTTGGGATTGAAGGGAAAACGGTAAAATTTCCCCTATGCTTCTATGGCACTTCACAGAGATTTTCATAATATGTTGATCACTTTTAGTATTTACTTGAATAAATTTAAGTCGTTTTCGTATTTGAAATACACAGATTTGTTATGAAGAATTTTGTAGAACTAATAAAAATTTTGATGAGACATTTTGGTCACTGTTGGTGAAAACGATTTAAGAGTCGGGCTATCCAACCAATAGAAATTTGGTCAAGAATATATTTCTTTAGTTCTTGGGCCTTATTAGCTGATGATATAAATATCAAAACCTGCTGGTCAACAGGAATCTTGGATATGGAATATGAATAAATCATAAATGATAATTTTGATTCCCAAAACTGATTTGGGCTTCTTCTTTTTTTGGTTTTGCAGGAGCCTTCACTTGCTACTCTCAAGGATGCCATCAGGGGAGCTCTTAAGATCTTAATTGGTATGGAATTCATAAACTGTGGAAGTGACTATCTTTTTCCCTTAACAGTGTGTTTTACCTTTGCGGACTTCTAAGATAAAACTTATTTCTTCACAGATGTGAGAAATCATCCAGTTTTGATCCATTGTAAACGCGGAAAGGTACTAGTCCATTTCAGCTGTGTAACTTATAATTATTAGCTTTGCTTGATGAAATGAATATTAGGTATGTATGTGGTACATTTGTGCGGTTAGGCATGAGTTTTCCTTAAGGGTTTAGCTTGGCTGATAAGATATTACTATAATCCATCAATTTGCATGAATTGTATGATTTTCCGGTCCTGTGTTCTGTCAGTTTTTTTAGGAAAAGAGATACTCAATTGACTCAAAATTCACTGTTTTTCCAGTGACATCACAAAGGGGTTGATTTCTTTTTCTCTTTAAGGAAAATCATGGTAGCTCTGACCCTTTTTCTTTTTCTTTTTCTCTTAATGCAGCATCGGACAGGTAGCCTTGTTGGTTGCTTGAGGAAGTTGCAGAATTGGTGCTTATCATCTGTATTTGAGGAGTACCAACATTTTGCCGGCATCAAATCCCGGGATGCTGACATGAAGTTTATTGAAACATTCGATGTGGTATGCCTGAGGCAGTGTCTTCACAGCATCATATATCAATACCAAGGCTATGGTTCAAAAAAGAGGCGCTTACTTTACAGTGAAGACAATGTACAGAAGCCCCGAATAACTTCAATTTAAAGGATCCTACACACATTGATTTTACTTCCCAACTCGCAAGCAGCTCTTTCTTTGTTACAGATATAGATTTTATCAGTTTTTTTTTAGTTTCTTTCATAGCAGCTCTTTCATAGTTTCTTTCTTAAAAAATCAGTTTTTTTTTTAGTTGCTGTTTAGCTTATAGAACATTTTGTGTGAAGTATCTTTAACCTTAGTTTTCTTGCTTTGCTTTTGGCATTGGAAAATTAGTTTTTATAAATCATAGGAGGAGCATTTTCTCAAAGGACTAGTTTAGTTTTCATATAGGGTTCACTTACAGCAATTTTAGATTTGGAAAGGAGATTTCAATGAAGAAATTGGTCTGCTTTTCTCTCTCAGTTGATGAGTGTATTTCAGTAGAATACCATTATTTGTTAATTGATTCGTGGTTAATTAAGGAGGACAATAGTTCTGTCTTTAGAAAAAGGAAACTGAAACAAATAGCTTTTTAATCCAAATTTTATTCGGTTTGGTTCATTTGTTTTATTATTTATATATGTTTTTTTAAAGTTTCTTATTAATCTAAAATAAAAATATTAATTATAAAAATTGGAAATGTTCAATTTAAAATTTGAATAATTGAATCATTATTTGAAGTTGAAACTGTCAATAAAATCCAAACTGAAAATCAACTTAAAAAGTCCTTAAAAAACAGAAATTCCTTGTACTCCGATAATATTTAGATTTTATATATGTGGAAATTTTGAATTTTAATTTTGAGATAAATCATAAATGACAGGAGGTATATGAACTTTTAAAGAAACAAAAAATACTTCTCAAAAACTGAATATATTAAGTATAGAAGAATGATTGTATGAAACATGGGTATTACTTGTTTCTAATAGTTTAATCCTACATCAATATTTGTGTCGTCCAACCCCTCTTTCCTTTTTTAAGCTTCATTTTCTCATAAATCATGAATGAATGGGTCAGTCATTGAGACGATAAATTTTACTCATTACTTTATTACATGTTAACGATTGTATATTCAATAGAATAATCTTGAGACAAATGGCCATAAACTTACATCAACCATTTTCCAAGGTATCATGCCCATATCCGAAATGCAAATTTGAATGCTTATATGGGCTATAAAGGCTACAATCATGCAACGGATGACTCTACGGCCGATCAGATGCCCAACGTTACGTCCATATGCTTGATCAATCGGACCATGCAACATCCATGCATCAATCAGACCCCATGCAAGCAAGCCAAGATGGTGAAAATATCTAGCTTCCAAATGCGCAACAACCCCACGTCATTTCCAGCACAGAGTCCACAATGCCCAAGCACGACACCTTTTTCTTGTATGACATCGATGATGAAGCATTCGTAGATATACATCGTAGCATGCAGGAGTATGAAGTCTTTACAATGAAGCAACCACTCAACCGGACGACAACCGACCATGACGCATGGTGACTCCGGATAGACTCATGGGCATTACCAAGCGCCAATTACAAAGGAACGAGCCTCACCCTCCTAATTGACAACAAGGCGCAACAGGCTCTCACGGCCTCCGCGACAATCTTGACCCCAACAAACTCGATTTAGGGTTCCAACTATGGGAGTTGAATGACCAAGGCCCTTCAAACAAGCAACAACAATTCGTGGCGTGGAACGCACCATGGCGACGATAAAACCAATTGACAATCCAACAAGGCATGGACAGCCTGCACATTCACGAGCTGATCCCTGAGCACAACCAACCGCACCATACCCCGCTAAACCCAAGTGACAAAGGCAAAGCACCTGCTACCACCTTGAGAGTCCGACTCCAATATTTTAATTTTTTTATGAAATTGGTGAACCTGTGAATTAAAAACGTAATAGTATTTAATTTAAAAGGGATCGTTTTTGTTTACCAATTTTATTAAAGAACAAAAAAATTAAAAAACATCGTGAATTAAAAATGTAAAAATAAAAGATAATTTTAATAGTGTTGATACACATAGAATGATAGTAATTTAACTTTAATTGGTTATTGGTTTTTTTCTTATAAAAATAAAACTAAAAACACCAACTTTGAAGTATTTATGACAAACTTCCATTTATTTCCATACATTTTAGTTTTTATTTGCAAAATTGTTAGAACATTTATTACAAGTTGACTCATAAATAATTTGGTAAGGATTAATAAATAATCTAAAAATTAATTGTTGATGTCTCATTTCTTAGAGAGGTGTCATTTATTACAAAATTAAGCTATATATAACAATTTTCAAAAATACCTTGCAATTTAGACATTAACTTATAATTTTAAGTTTTTGTAACATGGGGTCAATATTTTGACATTTGTATAGTTTTGGTCCTTTTGGATATATTTAGGAGGCTTTTGATGCTTTTTCATATTATTATTTTAATAAAATATGATTTTCTCAAATGTTATTATTAAAAATATTAATTTATAATGTTTTGTATGTAGTAAAAAGTATTTATTAAAATCTCAACCACGTTTGGTACATTCAATACTTTCTTATAATAATATTTTATAAATTGCACTTATTAAATAAAAGATAATATTAATAAATTTTAATATTTTCAATAATTTTTATTATTATCAAATATTTTAATTAAATATTTTCAATAATCTTTATTATTAACAAATACTTAAGTTAATTTACAATGTATGATTTACATAGATGCAAATTTTTACTCATTACTAGGTATAAATTCAAGTGTACCAACAAATTGTTGGCTTCACCATTGTTCACAATAATAAAACAGGGCATAGATATTAAATAAAGGACTTCATAAATATTTCAATTAAAGGCATAAAAATAAAAACAATTAAAAGGGAAAGCATGAGCAGTCAATTACTAAGAAATAACCTTCTTGATCTCCAACAGATCACCTCACAACATCAAAGTTGCAGGATAAGATCAATCACATTTCTAACATACTCTGTATATAAGCAATGTAAAATAGGATAGTGTAAGCTTATTAAAACAATTTTTTTATCCAATATATAAACATTTTAACACTCAATTACTAATTCAATCCTAAGTTGAGCAATAACCTAACATTCTTGGCACTTGACAAGACTAATCATATTCAGATATTAAACAAGATTATAACAAACTCTTAAATAAGTAAAGAAGAACAAGTAATGAAGCCTCTTGATACGAGTCTCAAGGCCCAAAATAAGGTTCATGAATGTGATGGGCTCAAATTTCCTCAAGACCCAATAACAAGGTCAAAGGCCAAGCAAATCCGAGCAAGATTGAACGAGACCATCCAGGACCTTGTTACCAATGCCCTAGATGCGCATACGACTGAAAAAGAAAATCAAGATTCAATTTCTTGTTTTCAAGAAAATCAAGAAATTGAATCTTGGTCCAATTTTGTTGTTTCGGACAATTTCAAGAATCAGGAAAATCAAGATTTCAAATCTTGAAAATCTTGGTCCAAGAAACTGAATCTTGCAACCAAGGCGCATTGGATTTCATGTACAAGCTTGAACGAGTCAATTTTGAGAGCAAACGGATCACAAGATCAAGTTTTTTAAAAAATGACCCATTAAGATATCTACAAGCCCATCTTGAAGTTTGAAAAGTAATTTAATTGAATATGAGACAAAATTATCAAAGTGACCTAAATTATAAAATATTTAAACTATAGGTTCAATTTTATTTTAATAGGTGGATCATCATATAAGGATTCAACCTAAAGAGCCCATTTAATTACTTTAGCTGATTAAAAGTCCACACTTAGAATTATTTTATTTTTTTTTATTTGATATAGTTGTCATGTTATTTATTCTATTAGGGTTAGGAAAACTTATTTTGGGACCTATAAATAGCATGGATGTTCACCCTTATACACATACAATTGATTTATATTTTTTTGAGTTAATAATAATTCTCTTTGAGTATTTCTTTGAGAATTGCTTTTGAGTTTCTTTTAAAAGCTATTTTAACAATCTTTTGTTTGTGGGAATCATCTTCAAGCTTTTTCTTACCAAAATCTCTTTCTTGGAGGGGGAATTAGAGCCACTGAAAGGAATTGTGGATTCTTAATGTTCCCAAGGCTTCTTAGGACGTCATCTTCTCTTTTCTATTCTTAATTTATCATTTTTTGCTTATTTAAGTTAGCTCTTGCTGTTTTGGCTTGTTGATTTTATTAATTTTCATTCTAGGTTAAAGTTGCTTCAAGAAAGATGTTCTCCTACCTTGTTCCATCAAGAAACACATCAAAATTAGGAGTTTTAATCTTTTGTTTTTATTTCAAGCATTTTTGCACAAAACAGTTTGATTTTGTCTTTAAAATCACTTCTAACAAATCTGTTTGTGTTTTATTTTTCCAAATCTGGTTGGGGTGTTTTCTTGAGGTCCAAGGACGGTTTCTTTCCATCCAAGAAACCCTAACTCGTTCTCTTTTGGACACCTTACCAGCCAGTTCATCTTTCTTTCGTTTTAATTTTGTTTGACTCTCCTTTGTGACAACTAATCTGTTTTCGTTGTTTCTTGTTTCAGTTTACGTTCGTCTAAAGATCTAGGGTAAGTCCTCGACTTTGACAAACTTTACGATCCACTTCTACATTCATCCACATCATTCTTCATCACTTCTCATCTACCCAACAGTAGCATTATTAACGGTAAAAGTACTTTGGAGATCCTTATACTATATGCAAGATTGCATTTTGCCCTACTACTAAAAAAAATGAGCAAATTAATTCTTGTACATTAGATCAAAGAGCAAACTAGTCTTTATGTTAAAGATTCATCCATTTCTATTATTAACAATTAGTTCTTGTGCGCCAACATAAAATACACATAACACAACACATGTAACTGTCTGGTTATTCTGTCAACTACACTGATTTTAACAATAAAAATAGATGAAAATTTTAATAGAAATGACCAGTTTGCACTTTAATCTAATATACAGTGATTAATTTGTCTATTTTTTTAGTAAATGAGGTTAAACATAATCTGATTCCTCCAACAGGGGCCTCTATGATACTTTTACCCATTATTAACTCTTGGTTGGTATCATATTAGCTACCACAAAGATCATTCTTAAGACTTTGAGTAAAACCCCACATATGGAGAGCAAATTTTTTTATTCAAGTGCATAGATATAACACAAAATTACTAATACTCTAGTAACCTGAGCAATAACATAACATTAGTAACTCCAATTGAACCCTAAAAAACAGTAACTAGACATGATTTTGGGCTGCATCCCACAATAAGTTAAACTAAACGATACAAATCTTGGGAATAATGGAAGCACAATCAGGCAAGCACATATATAAGGCAGAGGCATCAAGGAAACACCCACTTTTACTCTTTTATCCTCTGTAGATTATCAAATTCAAGCTCATGTACTCCATAAATCATCTCTTAGACTGAAACATCCAAGCATTTCAACAATTAAAGTTCTCATTCAAGCTGTTATACCCCATAAACTAGCTAAAGAAACTAAACCTAGTTGCTAATATGCGACATATAATCACCATATATGATCCAAAAACACTTCATTAGAATTAAATAAGGAAGCCATAACACAGTCAACATCATCATCATATTCAAGGTGGGTTAACATACATCATTATCATCATCTTTTTTTACCCAAACCTACTAGAACTAATAGTTAAGAAATGAAACCAAGATTCCAAAACAACAGCAAAGCAACAAATCATAAAGAAAACGGCTAAATTTATTTATTAATATCACTTTTTTAAACTACCCCTAACACCGGGACGAGGCTTGGAAGAATCAGCACCATGAGTAGAATGAAGATTCACAAGCTTTGATTCTTCAAAAGGAAGCTTGGGATGCTTGGCATCATGATGAATCTGCATCGTCTTCAAATCTGGAGCAGTTGTTTTGCAGTGAGGACACTCGAACTTGGCATGTCCACCCTTCTCCACCCCAGAACGGTCAGCTAATCCAGCCTTGCCACCACCTCGGTTGGTAGTGGCGGCATCGATCTTGGCTGCGATTTCCTTGGCAGTGTGCTTCTTGGGCTTGGCTTTGCCTGTCATGATTGATTGATTGACAAAAAAACAAAAACAGAAAAGAAACCTTATGGGTTGCTGATCAAGGATTTTTACTGCTCTTGCTTTTTCTTTGGTGGGTATATATTGGATTTTTCAGAATGGGTAAAGGGGTGAAGATAATTATAAAAGAAAAGATAGGAATCGTCCAAGATGGAATCGGGTGATGATTGGTGTTAGTGAGGGCGAAAAGCAAGTGGGGGGGAAATTCATATTTTATAGGCTTTATTCGATGTAGTCGACGTCCGCCAATACACTCCACTGCCTTTCCTATTTCAATTTTGTTTATATTTACGGTATGTTGGGATTCCATACTAATTTTTAATTGCAACAAATTTTAAATTTTTTAATGTTTTTGTTTTTTTTTTATGTTTTATAAATTGTAATTATATAATTACACAAAATTCTTAAATATATATATATTAATTATTATAAAAAAATTTAATAATACCTCAAAAAATTGATGTAAAAATCATTTGCTATTAGGTTAAAAATTACGTGAAATATTTCAACTTTCATATATTCAATAGCACAATATTTTTGGTCCAATAATAAATAAATATATATAACTATATTTTAAAAACAATAAAATATATCTTAAAATTAAAATATTTTATTTTTTATTATTGTATAAAAAAAATTATCAGCTTATATAAAATAAATTTTAAAATTTAAATAATGTATGTTGTTTAAAAATTTATAAGGTAATTGGTAATTACTTGTAATTATTCCATAAGTATCTCAATTCTCATTTGTCCCTTAAGAATCGGAGAGTGTAATCAATTAGACTTAATTTAGTGGGACTCACTAATTACATTAATTATCTAGACATATCATTCTAATTTAATTACAAGCAATTTCACTCAATTTCAATTTTTAAGTAATTTTTTAAATACCTACCTTAAAACTCAAATTTTGTGTTTGTTATATATATATATATATTTACTTTAGAATTGGATGGGACAAGATGTATTAAGAACTAAATGGTCCGACAATCCAAGTAGTAATATAAAATTGAGTTTTCTTTAAATAGTAAAAAAAAAAAAACTGTCAATTAAAACAATTGAAGAAAGTGAAAAGGTTGTCCTCATCAAATTTAACATATAATCGTATATTCTTTAATTTTATTATTTTATCAAATTTTATCCAATTTTTTCATCATATATATTTTTCAAAATATAAATCATCCCAATTCCACTCACCAATTAAACTAGAGGTGAGTATTCGACTGACTCAAATTAAAAAATTTTAAATTAGTCGAGTTAACAAATCATATTTTAACAACCAAACTCAATTTGAATTTTTTTCAAATCAAATAAAGTCAAAAAATTTCAGGTCAAGTTAACGAATCCTAATATTTATACTCAATATTGTATTTACATGGACCGATTATTTAACTAGTAGACGAAGTACAATATTATTTAATTAGATAAACAAATATAATGGTTTTAATTTTAATTTAATGAGTAAACATTTATCAAAAAGACGTAGCTTTGTTTTTAAACTTAATGGTTTTGGCTTTTAACTTTAGAAAAGGTAAACATTTATCAAAACCAAGTAGTTTTGCTTTTTCTTATTCGAATTTTTGGATAACTCGAATTGTGTAATTCATATTCGAGTTAAACCGAAAACTTATTTTTATTAAAGTTGATCCGAATAATTTGATTATCTCAAATAACTCGAACTATTTAATTCAAAATTTAAATTTTTTATCAAATTTTTTGAATCGAATTAAATTTTACTCACCCCTATTAAAAACTCCAAAATTACGAATATCCCATTCTTGTCTTCACAAATATAAAATCGAAGGTAAAATCAAAGGTGAAAGGGAAGGGATACGGGAGAGAGTAGGAATAGCTCAAAGCAATATAATTGAAAATGAGGGTTATGGGGATCACTCATAACTTTGTCTGCCACTCACATGTTTTCATCCTTAATTATTGTGCTATAATTTAGGTTTCTTTCCTTTCAAATTTATTTAGAAAAAAAATGTTTGAAACCATTCTACTTGGATTTAAACATAATATTAATATACTTTTATGTTTATTTAAGTTTTACTCAATTTAAAATATGGACTTAAAATTTTGTCAAAATCTGTCTATATTTACGAAAGACTAATTCAAGCCCATTTTACATTTATCCATATTATTTTTAAATTTTTTTTAAAATCATTATTTTAATATTTAATAATTTATATAATTTTTTATTTATTAAATTTTTTATATAGCCATCTTAACATTATTTTAATATTTACATTAAAATATTATTATATATTTAGTATATGTTTATTTTTTTAATGAATTCTAATTCTTTTAATATACATTAAAAATATATTATGTTATTTTAAAGGTACCTATATTTTTGTCTAAACTCAATTTTTAGGCTTAATATTTTGTCCAAATACTTTCAAATTTCGAACGAACTTTTAAACTTAGACAGATAATCCGACCCATCATCAGTTCTAGTTATATCTTATAAGAATGATGGGTATAGGTTGGAAGTTAATAAAGGTTGGAATTAAATCAACCCAATTACTAAGTGTTGACTTGTGGTATCGTAGTAGAACCATTAAACTGAAACTTTGACAGATTTAATGTTGGATTCGATTTTTTAATATTGTATTTTGTAACTCTTTTAAAATTAGATGACGTGGGCTAAGCAAGCTGTTATATTAGCTAATGACATGGCATCTTTGCCACATCATCTAATTTTAAAGGAGATACAAAAATAGACTAAACTGTTTGAAGGAAGTAATAGTTAGTATTGATCTAAACAAAACAAATATAAATATTAGAATATATCTTTAACTTATTATAAAATTTAGTATAAATTTAATTGGTAATCACTTAATTATTAGAATATTTTTATTTTGATCATCTAATTATAAAAAATTTCAATTTCATAATAATTATGTAATGAAATGGTTACACGACAATTTTTAAAAATTGTTTAATCATTTCCTCTTTTTCTAGCATTACAAATCAGTAAAAACAGAAATCCATAAAAAAAAAAAAGTATCAGTGGTTGAATTTTAGGAAGCCTTCTTTGATGTTGTTGTGCATCAACCATGGCGACAGCCATAGCAACTGCTTTTCTTTTCAACCCTGATTTTGATTCCCTTCATTTTGGGAAAATCTAAAGGAGTTACATATTGTTACATCTTTTAATATTTATTATGTGACAAAGATGTTTTTTAGAATATATTTTTAAATATTAATTCAATACTTTAAACAATAATGGGTGTCAAGTTTAGTGCATGTCATGTTTATCAAAAGAAAAAGACCCCAAAGTTCTCATATTGTTGAATTTAGAGTTGTGAAGTTTTGAGTAAAAAATGCATTTGTTCATTACTCCAACCAATTCATTTAATACAAAGAAGTTGACACTTATTGAAGTAGAATTTCTCTCTTATAAATACCCTACCCATTTATTTTTTTTTCCACCGAAAATCCTTTTAATTCAAACTCTCCAAAAAAAAAAAAACTTAATATTCTCTTTTCTTAGGAGAAAAATGGATGATTTAAAGTTTCAAAAAGAGCATGTAGAAAACTATGAATTGTCAACTCATTTTTTTTTATTTTCATAATTTTTTCAAAAATGTTTCTGGGGAAATTAAATATTAATTTTTACTATGTTTGAAATAATAGAAAGTTAAAATTGTTTGTGATTGACATAATTTAAAATTTACGTAGGTCAATGGGCATATCTAGACCGTTTAAAGAGTGATGATTTATATGTGCCATATATGACAAAATTTATTAATATGAAGTCGTTTTCTGCCTTTTTGAAAAGATGGAGGTCGAAAATGCATACAGTTTAATTTTTCATGTTGGGAATTGATAGTAATTAATGCTAGATGATGTCGTTTTAATAATTAATCTTTCAATCAATAAGCAGGTTATAATTGGAGCTAGTGATATTGACACTGAGTATGAGTGTGATCGATTGTTAAATATTGTGCGGTCTAAAAAGAAAAATAAATTAGATAAGAATAGAATGAAATGCATGTAGTTGAAGAAGTTTATCAAATCAGCCCTTCCACCATATGCAGCCATGATGGAGATGGATCAATAAATCAAAACTTAGAGGCTTTGGATGATAAGAGCTATGTTGTTTGACAAATAAATCTTAGCAATTGCATGTACGTTCACACAAATTCCTCACCTTCTTTGTCTCAGTAGTACTTTTCTAAGAACCAAATAGAAGAAAAATTCATAATATTAAACCCTTATTTTTTTTATTAGAGAAAATCTTCGGAAGGGACCAAACCCAATATTTATTGAGAGTAGAAGCCTAAACCGAGCACCAACTTAATAAATTGAAATTTATATATTTTTAAAATTAAAATTAAATTGAAATAATGTATAAATATTGAGAATTAATTTCTTAAAAATTATAATAAAAAATTGACAATATATAATCATTGAAGATTGAATTTATTATTATATCAATCTTAACCTTACCTCTTTCATTACAAGTTAGTCCCAAACTCCCAATTAACGGAATTAAATAAATAAAAAAAAAGACAAATAGGATTAGATAAATTTGTAAGTTTTAATAATTGGGTCACTAAAAAATATCTTAAAATAATTGTCGATTTTTTAAAAAATAGTCTTTTTTCTTTTATTTGATACCTTTTAAAATTTTGGGTTTTCGACCTATGAGAATGAATATTATTTTGGTGTCAAACTTCAGAGATAAATGCTTTTTTTTTGTTGTTGTCGTCAATAAAATTCATCATCTCAAGAAAAGTTACAAAAGTTACAAAAAAGAGAACCAAGTAGCCATGAAGACAAGAATCAGACATAACAAAAAGAACAAAGAGAAGAGCAATAGAATAGCAACAGGAATTTCTCGAATTCGATCACAATCCCCCAAGGTCAACAAGAACCGATACAAGATAGATATCCCTGTCATTAGGAATAAATAAGGACCAGGCCGAAAGTCAAAGCCTTTTAAACTAGGCGACAACCACAAGTAACATCCTCTACTGCCTTGGTAGTGGCCATCGTTTTATTCCTATTGCTGTACGGAGACACATGATATCAGTTCACTTCAGCAACATCAGCACCAGGCACAACACCAAACTGAACCGCCTAAGAACTAAAATCATCAAAGCAACTTAACCAGACAGAAACAACATAACCAGAGACCCAGTCAAATGCCATCGGAGGAGGCCTGAGTTCAATGTCCTTCCATTCCGAGCTCTCAATCCCCAGACATCATTAACGCTTCAAGCAGTGATGATGATGGCCAAGAGCAAGAAACGACTCAAAAAACCATAAGAATCTGGAGAAGCTTTAGGCAATGATGATGATAACCAATAGCAAGAAGGGACTCGGAAAAGCATAAGAATTTGGAGAAGCCAAGCCAAAGGCCTTGCGCCAAGAAATTTAATATTACAAGTTCTTTCTATCTATATATATACTAGATTTAGTGGGTGAAAAATTTATGCAACAAAAACAAATTGATATATACTAGACAATAGAGAAAGAGCTGATTATCATTTTAGCATAGAAGCTCAGTTTTATTTTAAATAAATTAATATTCCACCTAAATTACCTTTTTAATTTTTATTCAAAATCATCAAGAGATCTATAAAATGTTATAAAAATAAAGTTAAAATTTTGAAATGTATAATTTCTAAAATTCAACGTTTACAGTCATAAACAATTCTCAATCTTCAGCAATATACCAAATAATTTCTATAATACAAATTCAATCCTTATGTATTCATTCAGTTCACACTTATTTTTTCAAGTAATAATTTAGAACAATAATACTTAATAATAGAACAATAAGAAACAATTTGAACAGTCCTGCACAAACCACTAGATCGAAGCATTTTTAACCTGTAATATTATATTTCTATGTATAAAATTAAAACTCAAGAGGATCACATACATATATAGACTATAGGTGTATAAGATTTGTATAAAAAACAGCATAGATATGAAGGAGAAAAACTATAAATGATAATTCAGCAATATAGAAAGAGAAAGAACCTTTAATTCTGAACAAACTCAAGTAGAATCCAACACCTTACCAGGCTCCAGTAAGAAACGAATTGCAGTCTAGGATGGAAAATTTCCGGTGGCCTGCTGGCGATAGACCGATGATGATGATGACGATGTTGCACTTGCATGGTCGACAATGGGAAGGCAAGGATCATAATGGTTATCATCCTTTAGCTCCTGTTTGATCCCATGGAACCTAGCAGCATTCTCTTTGAACTGTTGCCCTGGAAGGAAAGAGTGAATTGGAGCAGCTGGTTTTCCACCATTATTGATATCAAAACCAGCCAAAGAAAGATTTGCAGATGTTGGGAGATTCAATGGCATCGAAATTGGAAAATTTGGAACTGTTGAGGCAATTGAGCCAGGTGAACGTGTAGAAATGCAGTTTGGGTTCAGTCCAAAGGTGCCATAAGGAATAGCTTTCTGTAAGGAAGGAAACTTCATTTGGTAAACAGAAGCCAGAGAAGCAGTCCCAAGCTTCATCTCATTGCTGAAATCCCCAAGAAAACTAGGTCTCATATATTCATTTTTGAATTCGGGCTTTCGATCAAAAGGAGGTGCAATATCCTGGATTGGTGTTTCAGGCTTTAGAACATGAGAATTTCTGGATAATGCCAGAGCAGCTTGACTGTTGGGCACTGTTGGGGGTAAATTACAAGCACTTGAGTTAACATGACTGCTGCTTCTGGCTGCTGGAACTTCATGATTGTGTTTTCCATCATATGTCGTGAGCACGCATTTTAGATTGTGAGAAGCTCTTTCCACATGCTTTCTCACAGGACATCCGGGACTTGTACATTTGTAATAGCTCCTATTAGACAACAAAATGTTTTAAAATAGGATTGTTCATTTTCAATTTCCCCTGCATCTTTGGATGGTTCATTTAGCTTCACATGCAAAAGAAATGAGACAGAGCAAGAAAGAGACGACTGACAAGTTTTGGTACCTAGGATTAGGGTTTCCTTTGACAACCTTCTGTCCATACTTCCTCCATCGATAACCATCATCGAGTATATCCACTTCACTTTCTATTTGCACAACAACTCTGGGTTCACGGAGAGCCCCAGATGCCACATTCATCTCAGTCGAGCACGATTCTGTCTTCCTGTAATGGGAAGTGGATAACAATGCAAAATATATGTTAGTAAAAACTACTAGCCTTAGCCCTAGGATACATTCATTAACATGTAAAATAATACCTTCTTTTTGACTCAGACTCATCATCATTAGCTGCATCATCACAAAGTGATATACTTCCCTGGGTAGCCCTATCATCATTATCATCATCATTACTAGCAAGTGTTGATGAAAACTCTGGAGTATCAGCAGATTCAAAAACACCAACTGATTTTCCTTGGGCAGTTGATAGTGGATCAGAAAGATCAGTTATAACAGACGTTGAGGATGTTCTTTCGAGGCCATCGGCTCTCAAATCAGATCCAAGCTTAATATCCTTTGAACCTGCTTGGGTATTTTTCCAAATTAAACCACTTTCAACTTTGACACAAGTTCCATTGCCTTCAGCACTCTCTGACATTTCATTAGACGATGAAGAGGATCCAAGTGATGGGCGACAAGGCTGAGGCTTTGGGTGATTATGAGCACCCTTGTATATAATTTCAGTAATTTGGCCATCAAGTGAACGCTCTACCTTCTTCTTCACTTGACAATTTGGATGGGTACATTTATAGTAGCTTCTTGGATATTCACTACCCTTTACCTGTTTCTGCCCATACTTCCTCCAGTTATATCCATCTTCTGATGTTCTCGCTGTTCCCGCTGTGGTGTTTGTTCCCTTTGGATCACTTTCTGAAAGATTTGTGCTGACATCTTGTCCGTTGAAAGGAACTTTCTGCATTGACATTCGATCACCAGCCAATTCAGAAGGATGGCATCCCAGATTAACATTATCATTCACAATGTTATTTAAAACTTTGACTTCGGCGACTGAATCTGCTGCAAAACTCCTTGAAGTAGCTTCTTTGGAAAATTCCACAGGAAATTCAAAATCCAAAGGTGTACCCAAATGGACAAGAGGCTGATAATCGACCTCGGCCCTCTGAACTAGATTCAAAGAGGAAGAAACCTACACAAATAAAATCAATCATTAACAGAAACTCTTATATATGGAACACCTAAATATGCATGTGACAAGTGAAAGGGACTGCAGCTGATTATTATATCAGGTTTTATTAAGAGTTTTAGTTTTATTTATTTTCTCTATTATATTAGTTTTTTTTTTCCTTCATAAACTCTAAGTTAGGAATTCTATTAGGACTCTTTCCTTTGTTATTAACAGTCTAAAGGCTGCCAATATGAAATAAAGAGGGAGGCAATTATTCTATAAAAAATAAACGTTACTTTCAGAGGGGGTTTAGTCAAGGACGAGTCTGCCTCTTCTAGTAACCATAGGTCGGAGAAAGAATTCTTTCTCGTCTAGACCTGTGACTAGATCATACGCTAAGGCGCATAACAGAATCTCAATCATAAAAAAGAACATATGTGATGGATGTTAGACATTAATTACTCTACAAATGAACTGCAGGATGATGTCACTCCCATAATGATATGATCAAGCATCTCAATCATGATGAAGAACTGTGATGGATGTTAGACATCAATTCCACTGGAATGAACTGCAGGATTACAATATTATCTAACAAAAGTAGTTTTCCTCCAAATGCTAAAAAATGAAAGTCAGGTTAATCAGAACAGACGAACAATCCACATGCAAACTGAATTTGGATGTGATTAACTAGGCCAATCAACTTACAACCACAGTGAACAAAGATAACACTCTGAGCTATCTACCAGCTGAATTCCACTTCAGCCAAACTTCTCAACGAAGGATAGTTTTACCAGCACAAATAGCACCTCGTATTCCTATCCTATTTTAACAACCTTAAAGTATTGCATCTGAGGATGCTCAAGACTAACTCTTAAACCCAAAATGAACAAAAACTGACAATAATAGGGCAGTTTCTTCAAACATAAAAGAGAAGGAATTAATCTCATGGAGAGATGTAGAAATCTAACCAAAAGAAAAAGTTGGTAGTTTTATTGCAGAATGAATATGACCTTCATCCCTAAAACTGGTCTCTCATAAAGAAATGAGAAAATATGTCAAAGCAAGCCAAAAAATTCATGATTATAAAGTTGAAGTAACAAATGAATGTTGAAAATCAAGACATAGAAGTCATGATCATAAATTTTTGCCAATTCAGTTTTCAAATCTGGAACCCACAGCAGGGATTAAACTTTATGACAAATTACGCCTAGAATCGAAGGAACTCACCTGATCTTCTAAACTAGAAAAGCTTGGCTGGGAATCCATACTTTGTGGTTTAAATGAGAAGGAAGGAGCTATTTTGCTGCCTCTGTCTGTGTTGCTAACACTCAGCACTTGACCATCCTGATTGAGAGTGGGTACTGGAAAAGTTCCAGTGGTGGGAGATCCCTATATTGGAAACAGAAGTCATCAAGGACCATGTTTGTGGGAAAATCTATAGCTAAACATGGAACAAGAATTTCAAGAGGTTAATTACTCTGCCAGTTAAAAATGATTCAGTTTTCTTGGGTTTGTGTATGATGATCTTATTTAAACAGTTTAGACAACCAATTTAACATATTAAAGGAATGTTTTTCTTTTTCTTTTTAATTATGACAGATAAAACTCAATGTAGAAAAAATATGACCCAGATCGACGAGAACTTAATAGTTATTAAAGCTTTCTAACATGCTTCACTTAATTTATCTGAGCTTCATGATTGCCAAAAAAGAAAAGAACTTCTTTAAATAAACCTGAATAAGTTGTTCAGAGTTCAGATCAAATAAAATCAAGTAAGACTGTCATCAACAAAACCCGAAATTAGTAACCCTTTATTAGCATTCCAGTGAAGGGTACTGCCAGACAACCAAAGTATTTCCTTGGAGGCTAATATTTGAGGCCGTCAATGTCAGAAAGAAACTGAAATAGTTATACACTGATGTAACTCAAAACCTATGAATGCAATAGCAAATGCCTGATTTGTATACAGCCATATGCCATGATTTTTCGCATTATAAGAACATTTTGAGGTTTCTTTCTTTCTTTCTTTCTTTCTTTCTTTTTATTCACTTTCTGTTTCTTACAGACGTGCTAACAAGTAAAATCAAACAGTTCTAAAATCAGATTCCATTAGAACTCAACATGAGAAATTATCTCCTCTAGCCCAACTGGAGTTGTTAAATTCAAGAAGCGATTAGCAGGTGAAACATAGATTTAAAAAGTAAAACATGTAGCAATCTTTTAGTCCGATTCTATAGCTAAAAGACAATGCCACTTTTAATATGATTAGCTCTATAGTACAGTAAAATTACGTATTCAGTTCACAAACTAATTAGGAAAATCCAATTTTTAATTCTAGGAAAATATTACAATTTTAGTTCATAAACTAATCGAAAAAAAGTATCAAAAATGTCAGCAACCAAACACAGCTTAAAAGATGACACCTTTGCCACTAAAAACGAAGCATGATTCTGTGACGATCATAACAAAATGCTTCATTGTTTTCATTAATATTGCTTCCATAACATTCAAAGCTTTATCATGAAAAATTATTAAATGAGAAAAAATTAATATATAATAAAAAAAAGACGGAAAAAAAATGGTACCTGAGCGTTGGGCAACATAATAGGAGAATCCAACAACGCCGTGGGGCTAATGCCAGGAGGGATAGTAAGATAAGGCAAACGGACCGGCGGGGAGGCCAATGGGCTAGTGGAGGCCCGAAATCTCGCTGTATTTATCTTATCCACCTTGAATCCGCACGTTGCCGCCCTCCTCTCCGCAATGCTGACGCCTGACTTACCACCATCGACACCTCCGTCTCCGTCTCCGCCTCCACATCCATGATCGACGGTTTCCGATTCACCATTACCGTCATCAGCCGTAACGGATTCTTGGCGGTTTGTGAAAACGGTTATATTGTGGTCCATGGCAAAGATTAAAAAAAAAGAAGGGAGTGTTTACAAAAAAAAAGAGAGCAATCAGCAGCGATTTAAGAATTAGGATTTGGATTTTACAATGATTAAAAAATGAAAATCAAGAAAAAAAAAATTTTTGATACGGTGAAGTTCAGCTGTGTGTAGCTGAAATGTTCTTAGAGAAACGTTTTTCAGAAACTTTTCAAGTTTTGAATTGAAATAGAAAATCTTGAAAGAAAATAAAAAATTCTGGTCCGGTTCACCGGTTCTTTTATGTGATTTTTTTGTCTTTACTTACCATAAAAGATAACTTATTATTATATTTCCTTTTTTAAATTACATTATTACCATAATTAGAATGGGAAACCAAAAATTAAAAAAAATAACGTCAAAATCATTTTTTTTAATTTCATATTGACTGCAAATATAATATTAAATATTTTTATTCAATTTTAAGGATATATATTAAAATTACACATCAACTTTGATTTAATGCGTTTCAAATTTATACATAATATTTTAAATTGATTTAATTTTCACAAACTACTAACGTCATTATTGATATAACATCATTTTGTGTTTACATATTACATACACAAATAATTATACATATATTATATAAAAAAAATTGATGTATTCACTTCTTTAAATGTGTATAATTGAATCAAATAGTAGTTTTATGTATGTGTTTGAACCAAAAATCAACGTTTAATGTGTATAATTGCACAAAATCATAGTTCATGTATCAAATTGCATATTGAATTAAAGTTCATGTATAATTTTGATATTTACTTCAAGTTATAAGGAGTGATGATTTTTTTAATTACATCATTTTTTTTAGTTTTTATTTTATTTTATAATATATTTTATAATATATTAAGGGTAACAATTGGAGACTTTACAAACAAGTCGAGGGTGTGACAGATATCACATTTATTTATATAATTAATTTTTTTAATTTATATATTTTTTAAATTTTTATTTGAATCTTGATCAACTTTTTAATAACGTTGCCTTTTTCTATAATTTCTTTCTTTTCTTTTAATTATTGTTTTGAAAATAACTTTTGAAAAATCATGTAATACATTATCTCAATAAATTTTAGATTATACAAGCCAAGATAGCCAAGATATATGTTGATACAGGGCACAACAAGAGAGGGTAAAGAGGAAAATTAAAGATGAAATTATAGTAGTATAATGGAGGTCGATTCACAAAAAACGGTTAAGAGTCGGAACAAGAACAAGATAACAAGTTGACTAAAAAGATGATTGCTAAGAATAACTTTAAGGTGTTAAAGAATCAATCAACTTTCTATCTTTTTTCTAGGGATTTATAGATGAGATCTCATTGTCCATTGACATAACGTGACTTGATATACGTTTAGCCCCATAAAATGCATACAGGATAATCATGTATAAGGTAATTATGCCTAAATAGACACTTGGAGGTGTATTTACACTCAAATACGAGTAAATGCATCTCTAAGTTGAGTAATGGTTGAGAACGAGTGGTCTTCGGAGATACAACTTAAGATGAAATCATCGCCTAAATTAATGATGTGTTTGATACTAACACGCGTATGAGCAGTAGAAAGTTACAACAATATTAAAGTAACATATACATTTTTAAAGTGTAGTTAGAAAAATAAAAAAAAATATTGAAAAAATAATAAATAGTAATATTTGAAATGAAATTAATTTTTTTTACGAATAATATATTAAGTTGTTACCCTCGTTGCTTCAGAACTTGTGATTAAGATTTATTTTCACATAATCCAACAAAAATCTATTTCTACAAAATGTGTTAATAAATATTATTTAATTCTTTCTTTCTAAAAAAAATAAATTTTAATAAATCGAAAATTCAAAATGGGTTCGATATGATATAACACATAAAATCGAATATTTTCTAAATCTATAACAAATTGATTTTTTTTTTAAGTGATGGGATCTAAACCAGCAGCGGAACCTTATGGAAGTTTAGCTGCCAAAATTTTGAGAAATTTTAAATTTTCTCTTAAAATTTTTAAAAGATTTTCTTCAATCTCACAAAAAATTTAATTAGATTTTTTAAAAAATAATTATGATTAAACTTTACTAGAGCCTCGAAATTTTAGTCCTAAAATCCGTTATTAATCTAAATTTTTTGTTAATTTTATATTAAAGATAGAATTGATTTATGGATTTAATTTTTAGAAGTGTTAGGTCCTTTCTTTTAACATTCCAAAAATATATATATTATTATATTTATTACTTAATTAATATTTAAAATTTTAATTAAAACGATTGATGGAACCACTAATTTAAGGGGTAACTTACATCTCATCCAAATAACTTTGGATTCAATTTTTGTCACACCTTAAAAATTGTTTAAATATATGTACACAGAGAAAAAAAAAGTGTTGATGTAGTAGTTTCCATCCTCATGATAGTTGTATGTGAAACCTATTTTGTTCATCTTCCTCATGTGATTGTCGTAAAAGACGAAGATTAAATAGAATTGTGAGTCTTTTATCTTTCATATTTTTATAAAGGGTAAATTTATAAAAATCTAAATTATTTTTGTTGGACAATATTGAATTAAAATTGTTAATTTTTAGAAAAAAATTGGAAAACTAAGAAATTATCTTAAAATTTTAGTTTTATGGATGTAAAATATTTAAGCTATTACTTTTTTAAAAAAAATAAGATATTAATATTGATTACTTACTTATTATATTTAATTAAATCCAAAAAATATTTTTAAAAATTATTAAAATTGTTATAAATATTTTACTATTAAGTGAATACTCATCAAAATCAAGATAAATTTGATATACTTTAAAATTCAAATACTTATTAAAAATAGAATTTTATTTCACTTATATTTATTACATATATAAATATAAACGTTGAAGAAACATAATGTTTCTATTAATCAATAAAATACATCTTGTTAGAGGGAGTCAGGCTTGGGTCCCTCAAGTCTCCGTGTTCGTTTAATCACTTGTCTACTCACAAACCATTGTTAGTTTATGTCCAGAAACTTATAAAACCAATTGTTGACGAAGAAAAAAACTGCCCAACAATAGAATCCAACATGCGCCCATTGGTAACGCCTATAATTTTTTTTACCATATAGGCACTCAAAGATTTTTAAATTTATAAAACTAGTTTGTCTTATCTGTATGTTTTCTTTCCTATTTTCTTATTTTTGATAAATTGTTTTATAAAAAAATTTATTCCTTTTAGAGCTCTTTTCAAACTAAAGTTTATTTTTATTAAGTTAAAGCATGATATTTTTGATAATTTAATTTTTGACGATTAAATTATTGTTATTAAATATGCTTGAAACTTAATTAAAATTGTAATGGGAGTATTTGTTGCAACAACTTGTTTTTAATGGTGTCAAAAGCAATGGTTTTGGGATCACAATTTTGATGAGTGAGTCTGTAAATATTTTTTATTTAATATTTACAAAACCATTAGAGTGTCGTATTAAAGTTTGGTCCAGTAATTTTAATGTTTGGTCAGTCAATTAAGGTATCCAAACTACATCGTAAAAATCACATAAGTTAATCACTTTTAATTTTTAAGTGTTAAAGGGCTTAATTAGTGTTTTTGCAAGGATCTAAGTTGAAATTAAACCACTTTTAATGGTGTTGGACGATTAGTGACGATTTATAATGAAATATATAATAGATATAATAGTAAATTAATACTAAAAGTTAATAAAACATAAAAAAAAAAAATTAAAAGTTATCTCATTTCTTCTTTCCCACATGTTTCATCATTGTTCTGTTAAGAAAGAAGCTTCAAGCAATCAAAACCATTTGACCCTTGCATATCAAGAAACAGATCAACCAGTGGATAATCGAAAAAAAATAGTAGATTAGTTCCTGAAACTTCTTTTATTGTTGCTATTCCCTGGTAAGTTCATCGGGTATAGTTCTATATATTTTTGTAATATTTATATTTGAATTATATAATTAGAATGTTTGAATGTAAACTTAAATGTTGCAAATTGGTACAAAAGTGAAAAAAGGATTAAATTGAAAAGTGATATACTATTACTTGCATTAAGCCCAAAAGAACTTGAGGTAAGATACAATTGGTATGACAATAGGGTTATTTGCACGCTATACGAGTTTTATATGAGATGAGATGTTGACTTATGATATGTATATATTCACTGAATGTACCGAAATCTAACATTGGTTGTGGATTACTGAGTTGTATCCACAATAGAGGTGATCATGGGCCGGGCCGGGTCGGGTTCGAGTTGGGCCCAGACAAAAATTTAGGCCCTTCTACTAGGCTTGGGCCCGACCTGGCCCGAAATATGGGCCTAAAAATTTGTCCAATCCTGGCCTGAAATAAAATTTCTAAGCCTGAGCCCGGCCCGTGTAACGCCCCCACGCCCGAGACCATCACCGGAGTCGAGCTTGAGGGGTTACCGAACATAATTTATCAATTTAAGAACTTCAAATCATTTGTTTCTACATTCACAGCTTTCTAGCTACTCGTGTCACAGTTACAAGAAAAATCATATTTCGAGTTACGAAACTCGAAATCAAGATCCGTAAATTTTCCCTAAATCTAGACTCATATATCTATTTACTAATTTTTTTTCTAGAATTTTTTATTGGGCCAATTAGTACAGTTTATTAATTAAAGTATCCCCTGTTTCATGGTTCCACTGCTCTGACCTCTGTGTATTACGAATCAGATATATCTCTATACAAAATTTAAATGACTATGAGGTTTGTTTTTATTAAAACTAGACTCAATAAGGAATCTGTACATATAAATAAAAACTTCTAATTATTTTAGTAAAATTTATTATGAATTTTTAAAGTCAGAATAGGGGATCCAGAAATCACTCTGGCCCTGTTTCGCAAAAGTTTAAATATCTCATAAAATATAATTTATATTCCTGTTTTGTTCAATCCATATGAAAATAGACTCATTAAGCTTCAATTTCATAACTTACTCATCATTTATTTCTATTTATACTATTTTTAGTGATTTTTCAAATTCATGTCATTGCTGCAGCAATATTCTGTTTTAAGGCAAGTTTCATCTTTCCATGAATTTTTATGAACTAGATAACCTGTTAAACTTCCATGATATCAAACATGATCTAAATTAGCCATCACCATGACTTATCAATATCAAACATTTTCTCAACCAAACATGGCCATATCATAAAATTATTTACACAAAATAGGTATATTGCTATACATGCCATACTTAAGTAGTTGTACAAGCCATTTACCAAGATAAAAGTCCTTTGGATAGTGTGATCGAACTTTCAACCTGTCCCGATTCCTGAGCCGGCTTGTTCAAAACTACAGTGAATGAAAAGGAAGGAGTAAGCATAAATGCTTAGTAAGTTCATATGTAAATAACAAGTAACATAACAATACAAATATACCAAACAACTTTAGCATGGTACCACCAAAACATATATCACATCTTTAAACATCATTCATCATCTTACCACCTTATCGTTGTTGTATCTATTTTCAATCCGAGGGTTAAGAACATACCTGTCCAAAGTGTCCATTTCACAACACTTACCCAAAACGTCACTTATATCTTAAGTGCTCTTCCATTAAACTAGAAATTTCACCCGTTGAACACATCGGAATACAACTCGGATACACGGATAATTTGCACATAAGTGCCTCATATGTAATCAAGAAATCATGTAACCCGCCCCTAAGTGAACTCGGACTCAACTCAACGAGTTCGGATGCCTAGTTACATTTCACGAACTCGGACTCAACTCAACGAGTTCGGACATTCGCATCCATAAGTGAACTCGGACTCAACTCAACGAGTTCGGATGCTCAACCATCCTAGTGACATGTCACTTGTATCCTAATCTATTCCTAAGGTTCAAACGGGCTTTTTTCCTCGATCTCACATCTTTGTCGTCTTCCACGGAATATCGGAACCGATACTCGGTGATAGTTCATACTCATCAAGTAATTCACATAATTACATATTATTCAACAATAACCACAAAACATAACGTTTCATGATAATAATAAGCATCATATCATATAAACAACATTAAATTCCTTAAAACAACAACTATGTTACTACATTTACACATGAACTTACCTTGGTACCAAAATATAAAGATTTTGCAATTTAGTCCACAATCTTTTCTTTTCCTCGATCACGACTTGAATCTCGTTTTTCTTGATCTATAATACCAAATTAATCTTATTTAATACATACATTTATCAAAAAAGCATTTAATACGAACTTTAAAAAATTACACTTTTGCCCCTAAACTTTTGCATAATTACACTTTTGCCCCTAGGCTCGGGAATTAAACTTTATTCCTTATTCTTATGTTTTATAACATGCTGATCACTTTTCCCTTCTATGGCAACATCAAATTCTCTCTCTAACATATACTTGTGACTATTAGGTATTTTTGCCGATTAAGCCCTTTTACTCGTTTTCACTAAAAACCAAGTAGCACAAGTTGTCTAACATAATTTAAAACCCCATATTCTATCATAAAACATCAAAATACACAAATTTCACCTATGGGTATTTTTCCAAATATAAACCCTAGGTTGAATTATTGCTAGCATAAGCTTAATCGAGCTTCCGGGATTCCAAAAACGTAAAGAACATTAAAAACGGGGCTTGGAATCACTTACTACGGAGCTTGGAAGCTTGAAACAAACCCTAGCTATGGAGAACCCTTGAAATTTCGGCCTAATGAAGAAGATGGACAAAAATTGGCTTTTAATTTTGTTTTTAATTCATTTTAATAACTAAATGACCAAAATACCCTTACTACTAAACTTTCCAAAAATTCCTTCCGTGTCCTAATTTTGTCCATGAACTTAAAATTGGTCAAATTGCTATTTAAGACCTTCTCATTAATATTCCAAAACAATTTCATACTAAAAACTTCTAGAATGCAAGTTTTGCAACTTATTCGATTTAGTCCCTACTTTCAATTTAAGCACTTTAGGCATAGAATTTCGTTACGAAATTTTCACACAATCATGAAATCATATCATAAACATCAAAATCATTGTAAAATAATTATTTCTATCTCGAATTTGTGGTCACGAAACCACTATTCCGATTAAGCCCTAATTCAGGATATTACAACTCGGCCCGACCCATATTAAATTTTTTTGCTTATTTCATTAAATAAAAAAATTTAAAAATATAATAAATCAAATATATTTAAAAACATAAAACAAATATTAAAACAAATAAAAATGATACTAAAACAATTCTTAAAACAATACACAAATTGACAATTTAATAAAAAAATGGCTATATTAAAAATTTAAAATGATTAAAAATAAAATAAAAAATATATTAAAATATAATTCGGGTCAGGCCAGGCCAAGCCCGGGCTAAAAAATCTTACCCGAGGCCCAGCCCGTTTTCTAAATAGACCTCCTTTTTTTTGCCCAAGCCCATTTTTCGGGCCTATATTTTTACCCAAACTCTCCCATTTTTCGGGAGGGCCTTCGGGCCGAGCCGGGCCGCCCAGCCCATGATCAACTCTAATCCATAATGATTCTTGTGTGTTTTTTAAGGGAAGATGTGTAACCTATTAGCTTGGCACATAGTGCCTAGCTATGTTTTTGGAGGGATGTTTAGCCTATGGGCTTGACATTCAGTGCCCAGGCATGTTCTTAGATGGTAAAGCTCGTTTGAGCATTCACGCATGTTTTGGGTGGATAACTGAGTATTCATATATGTTCATAATAGTTTGTCGGGCTAAATTGCTGTTGTTAATAGATTTGATAAATGGTAACTGGGTATAATGTGGTAAAGCATAGATGAATGATCTAATTTTTTTTTATGTTTATTGATATGATGACTTGATATGATGTTGGACTAACTTGTATAGTATGAAAGGTTATATGACTTAAATGTGATGAACTCACCTATTGATATGAATTGTGGTAATAAGGTAAAATGTTCATTAAACTGTTTTGTTGTTTAAACGTGAAAATTAAGGTATGTTATATTGTTTCCAACTTATGAACTTACTAAGCTTAATTGAAGCTTACTCTATTTGATTTTCTATTTCATGTAGTTATCGTTTTACGAAACTCAACAATCAGATCAATTTGAAGATCACACTATCTAGCCACTTTTTGGTAGACTTTTTGAACATTCAATCCGATTATGTGACATGTAATAGGGGTTAAATTGTATATAAGTGTCTTGTAATAGTAAAATGCAAATGGTATTATATAATGAATGTGTGCTTGATGACCTTTTAATATGCTTGATCAATATTTGAAATGGTAAATCTTGATTCTGGTTGCTAAGCACGGAAAAAAAATGATAGATTCATTTGAATGGTTGGTATGGTTAATTATGTTGTGTAATGGTTGAAATGGGTGAGATTGAGTTGAAAATTATGGTATGAAGACTTGATGATAAAATTGAATGTTTTAGGAATGATATGTGAATGAGTTTAGACATTTATCTCATATGTTGTGTATGTAATGTTTTAGTCAATAATAAATGTATGGAAGTTGGCATATGTTTGTATTTAAGGCATATGTTAGCCATTCACATTGTTGGTATAAAATGAGAAGAACTTTGGTTTAATTATTAGTTGTGAGGTGTCTTGAGGCATATTGGTTAGAAGATTAAGCCATGTTTTAATGTGTATTTTGACATGATTTGAATAAGTATATATTTGAATAGAATTATTGGTATGTGTTTGGAATTGCTTGAATTAGGTAACTCGCATGAAAAGTCATTTTGTTACACACGGTCATGCTACACGGGTTGGTGACACTATCGTGTGACCAATGAAGGAAGCTGATTTTTGCACAACACGGTTACAAAAAGTTACATAGGCTGGCCACACGCTCATGTGGTAGTATTCATATGGTCTTTATTTTAGCACATGGTCTCAGTTTGTTAGACGATCTAAGAACACGACTGTGTGACTTTAAGTTGGAAATTTTGCATTTAGGTCCACACAGTTTCAGTTAGTTACATGGCTTGACAACACGGCCGTGTGACTCAAGCACACACAGTCACAATCTGTTGCACAACTTGGACACACAGCCGTGCGACCCTTATTTTTTAAAATTTCCCTACTTTTTGTTAAGTTTTCAATTAAACCCCTATTTGATTCTAAGTTGGTTTGAGAGCTTTCATAAGCTCGTTTGATACTCACTTTTGTTTGTAATTTATGTTATACTTAGATTATGGAATGTTTTACTTTTTAAATAAATGTTTAAATCCGAAATTATATGTAACAAATATTGTTCACTGTTGTAGCATTCTATAGCTCAGGTCTAGTGATCGAATCGGGTGAGAGGTGTTACAGTTAGTAGTATCAGAGCCACGGTTTGTTCGATTCTAGACTGAATGTAGCATGTATTGGGTTTAGAAATTACATGTCACATAAACTTATAATAGTGTGAAGTTATTTGATCTGATATGACCTTATTTTCTTATAGATTCAAAGATGTCAACAAAGTCAAATCATGTTATTGATGATGAAGTAGACAATAATTTTGGCTTCCGAACAAGAAGCGAGTCACAGCCTACTAGTTTCACAAATGTCAAAAAATAAAATGAAAAATTTCTTTTTTAGCATGATGAGTCAGTAGTTCTTAGAGTTCATGTGAGCCAATCTTGTGGCTTCGCAAACTCCATTCCCTATTGTGCCTCCTGCGGCATCCCCGTGTCCTCAAAATGTTGAAATTATACGATGGCCCCCTATTGATAAAATTAGAAAGTGTGGTATCGAAAAGTTCAGAGGTAAGACGGAAGATAACCTAACTAGGGTTGAATACTTGGTTGAAAATATTCAAAAGGTGTTCGATGAAATGACATGTTCTCCTGATGATTACTTAAAATGTGTTGTATCATTGCTTAAATATGAAGCCTATCATTAGTGGCTAACATTGATAGCTATAGTATCGAAAGACAGGGTTAACTAGACTTTTTCATAACTGAGTTTAGAAAGAAATATGTTAGTAAATGACATTTGGATAGAAAGAAAAAAGAATTTCTTGAATTGAAATAAAGAAATAAATCTATAGTTGAATACGAGCGAGAGTTTGTACAACTTAGTAAATATGCTTGTGAAATTGTATCGACTGAAGAGAAAATGTGTATTCATTTTTAAGATAGGTTGAATGATGAGATCAATATGTTAATAGATGCAATGGAATCGTGAGAATTTGTAGTTTTATCTGATCGAGCACAAAAGATAGAAGAAGTCTGTAATAGTAAGAAACAAAATAACAGAAGAGTTCGAGATTTCAGTAAAGGAACTTTATCTAGACCGTTTTTAGCTCCTCCATCAAAAAAATTGAGGGAAGCCTTCAGTCGCTTCACTTCACCATCAAGGTTCTCTAGAAGAAATAAAACGAAACTGAATGACTTAAGATTTCAAACTGTGCCTATAGACAGTGTTGGCAGTATACGTAATGTTCCTAAACCTATTTGTGAACATTGTGGAAAGTTACATATTGGTGAATGCAGAACCAAAATGGATGCTTGATTTAGATGTGGTTCAATAGAGCATTTAATGAGACATTGCTCGAGAAAGATGAGTGATATTGATGATTGGAATGTGAAGCCACAATCTGTTTCTCATAAATGTAGACGTCCTAGTCAAAGCAATAATACTAGAGTTAATTGCAATAGAACTAATGTTACAACTATCAGGTCTGACGCTAGAGAACTTGATCGAACATATACTATCTGAGCTAGGAAGGAAACTACTGCACCCGATGTTATTGTTGATGCTTTCTCTCTCTTTGATGTTACTCTGTATGCACTGATTGACCTTTTGTCAACTCATTCATATATTTGCACAACATTAGTAACAAATAAGAATTTACCTATCGAGTCAACTGAATTTGATGTTAGAGTTACAAATACACTAGGTCAAAGTGTGATAGTTAACCTAATATGTCAAAAGTGTTAACTAAGAATTCAAGGCTGTGACTTTCTTTCTAATCTGATGTTACTACCATTTCACGAATTTGATATTATTTTGGGAATAGATTGGTTGACTTTACATGATGCCATGGTGAACTGTAAACTAAAATGGATTGATCTGATATATCAGAATGGTGAGATAATTATAATTGAGTCTGATAGATTGAATTATGCTACTAAAGTCATTTAAGCAATCTCCACTTAGAAATTTATCAGAAAAGGATATGAAGCATTTTTGGCATATATGCTTGATAATTGAGAACTGTGATCGAAGATTGATCAGGTACCGATTGTTAACGAGTTTACGGATGTGTTTCCAGAAGAATTGCATAGGTTACCGCCTGATCTGGAAGTTGAGTTTGTGATTGATTTGGTGCTAAAGACTGCTCTGATATCTATTACTCCATACCAAATGACACTAGCTGAATTAAAGGAACTTAAGATACAATTGTAAGAATTGTCTGACAAAGGTTTTATATGATCAAGTGTATCTTCTTGGGGTGCACTAGTATCTTTTTAAAAAGAAAGATGGATCAATAAGACTGTGTATCGATTACAGCCAATTGAATAAATTTACTATAAAGAATAAATACCCTCTGCCCCATATTGACGACCTGTTCGACCAGTTGAAAGGAGCTACATTATTTTTGAAAATAGATTTCAATCTGGCTACTATTAATTGCGAGTTAAAGATAATGATGGTTTTAGATTAGTCAATGCCTTTGCCGCGTTTATGGATTTAATGAATTAGATTTTTCAACCACACTTGGATATATTTGTAGTTGTGTTCATTAATGATATACTGATCAATTTCAAAACTGAATCTGAGCATGTTCAGCATTTGAAAACCATACTACAAATTTTAAATGAGAAACAATTGAATGCAAAGTTCAGTAAATGAGAATTTTGACTTAGAGAGGTTAGTATCCTTGAGCATGTGATTTCTACAGATGACATCTGGGTTAATCCAAGTAAGACTTCTGCAATTATAATAATTTAAAAGCTTCAAAGAATGTCTCTAAGGTGCGTAGTTTTCTGGGCCTAACTGGTTATTATCGATGTTTTGTTAAGAGTTTCTCGATAATTGCTCTATTGATGAAAAAGCTGTTGTAGAAAAATGTTGATTTTGTTTGGTCGGATAAATGCCAGTGAAATTTTGATTAGTAGAAAGCTTTATTAACAGAAGCTTCAATGTTGAGTCAGTCTGAATTCGGGAAAGAATATGTTGTTTACAGTAATGCTTCACTCAATAGGTTAGGTTGTGTACTAATGCAGGATGAAAAAGTTATAGTTTATATTTCTTGACAGCTTAAACCACACGAGAGAAATTACCTGAATGATTTAGAATGACCGCAATTGTTTTCACTTTGAAGATTTAAAGACATTACCTAAATTGTGAGAGATTACTCTACAAATGTTTTATTGTCCACTAAGCTTTGGAATGCCTTTGACAGTCTCATATTAAACCAATCTTTATAGCCCTTTATAATGAACATGACCTTTTCATGTCATAGCTCAAGCTCTTATACCAATTGTTGGGACCTTAAGTTGTTAATTACTTGAACTATCAACTTAGAATGGAAGTGCTTGGCCACTACAGTTTGGCACTATGAAAACTGTGTAAACAAAATAACGAAAAACACCAAGGTTTATTTACACAGTTCAGTTTCCTTACTTTTGTAGAGCCTAACTTAGTAAGTAATTTCATTATCTTTAATCTATAATACAATAAGTGAATCACACCTTATCACTTCTCAATTATAAAGATCTCACCTTTTTCCTAAAGAGTAGAACACTCACTTTTAAATCCTCCCCATGAGAATTTAGATTGCAAACACTAAAAGTTTTCTCTTCAATTACACTTACACAATAAGCTCCATAATGAATTAATAAAGTGCTTTCAATATTCTCTCATACAAAACCTATACAAGCCTCGAAACATATATATTCGATTAAGTTTGCTAACATATTAGAGATTGAATACAAAGCAACTCCTTGAAATTAGTAGCTACAAAATAGCAAAGATAATATACTAATAATGTCCAATAAAACACAATATGAGAGAGATTTAGTCTTCTAGCAAAACAACAACTCAATCTGAACAAGTCTCCATAATTCAAGGATTGTATAAATTCAATCCACTCTAATCCAATCTTCAAAGGTAATAGATTGGTTTTCATAAGTGGGCTTCCATATCTTCAAAATATCATCAGAGTTGATAGCCTAAATATTTCATTTAAATAAATTTTCAACACTAAATATGGCAAGTTTTGCTTCACTATTACAATGATGGATAATAGTGAACACTATTGAGTGCCACGTAGAATGTTGATTCGTAACTTGCCTCAATAATTTTAGATTAAAAAAGCATGAATGTATTAATAATATTACCAATTTATTTTATTGTGAAGTTGAATAAATGAATGAAAGTTAAAAAAGGCATTTTTTGTACTCTTCATGTTCGTTCTACAGTTCATGTTCAATGTTCGTGGTTATCCCTTCCAATATTGTTGTCCTTAAGGTTTAAACATATGTCTTACCATTACACTCAACACTTATTGGTAAAAATATAACTAATTGCATTATATGTTAAAGAGATTAATAAACAAAAACCCATATTAATCGAATATAATGTAAGAGTGACAGAACGAGAACATTTAAATATTTTTATAATATTATTAATAATTATTTAAAATATTATTTTACTTTAATTGCTTTTAGGAAATAACATTTATTTATTTGTCTTAATATAATTTTGTTTTAGTTGTTTTTGGGAAGTTGGATTTATTATTATTATTATTATTATTTGCATCGTTTTGGAAAACAATCATATATATTCTCAAATTTTAATTAAATTTAACTCTATTTTTTAGATTTAATTATGAGTTTTTATCAATACTTGTTTAAATTTAATTAAATAGTAATGTTTCGACATTAAAGTTAATGATTAATAATTAATTTGATAATTAATTGCAAATTATAATTTATCGTGCTATTGACAAAATATTTAGGTAAATCACAAAAGAAATTAATTAAATAGTTTTTATCATGTATTATTCATATTATTTTATTTAAGAAATATTTTTATATGTGGTATATATAAACATGTTATTATAAGAAAGATAAATATGAAATATTTCTTTTAGATCAAATAAACAATTAGTGCATTGATAATATTACTATCTTATTTATGTAAGTTTTGTAAAAATTAAAAGGAATAAATATCAAAATTATACGTAAATTTTAGTTAATAGTGTAATTTTATATATGGATTTTGATTTTGTATAATTTTATATATAAAATTTTGATTTGATATGTTCACAAACCTCCACCAACATTATTGATGTAACATTATTTTATGTTTATATATTGCATATATAAATAATTATATTAATTCAATTTTAAAATAAATGGATGTATTTATTTTTTTAAACGTTTATATCGAAAATTCATGTATACATATAAATCACGATAAATTTTTTTATATATTATTACACGAAATTAAAATTTATATAATAATTTACAAATTAAATTCAAATTTATGTATAAAATTAATATTTATTCCAAATTAAAACATCCAACATTAATGAATAAAAACCACATTTGCAACCTGTGCATACTTTAAATATTATATGTATTTTAATATTTTACGATTACTTTAATTATAATTTAAATTCTTCTATAATAATAAGTACTTATATTAATTATACAAAATAACAATATTTGTTAAATAATAAAAACAATTATACATATATATTCACACGTTACTCAGAGGTGTCCACGGGCCGGGCTGGGTTTGGGCCCAGCCCACTTAAATTTTTTTATGCCCGTTTGCTGGTTCAACCCAAAAAATGACATTAAAATTTTGTCCAAACCTGATCCAGATAAAATGTTGAATTTTGGGCCTAGTCCGCCCGTAGTAATTTTTCTATTTTATTTTTATATAATTTTTTAAAAATATATAATAAATAAAAATACTAAAACATTAAAATAAATGTTTCTCAAAAAATTGAAAATAAATAAAAAAGATGTGTATACTTAAATAACACTAAGATAAGTGCAATTTAATAGGCAAATATCTTTAAAATAGTAATAAAATTAACAATAAAATAAGAGTTATACAATATCCAAATAATAACAACAGAATAGTAACAACATAATTGTAAAATTGTAACAAAATAGTGAAAAAAGAGAAAAAAAAATAGCAACAAAATAATAATAATAACCGCAAGAAAACAAAAAAAACAGCAGTTTTTTTTATTTTGAATAAACAGGACAAGTTCGGGCAAAAAAAAAAAAGCCTTACTCGAGTAGCTCAGTCAGACCGAATAGCTCGGCTTATATACAGGTCTAACTCTGAGTAATCTAAAGAAAACTTGTCCAATAAAAAAGACTTGTGCCCCAAGTTTGATTGTTCAAAATATATATATATATATAAATTTGAAATATAACAACAATATTAATAAACAATATTTTAATACTTTTTTAAAAAGGAAAATTCTAACTCGTAAGATCAAACTAAACAATTTTCTGAAAAGAAAATTCTAAACTGACACACAATATCCCATTATTTTCTTTTACTTTTTGGTACGCATAATTTTCCATTATTATTTGTTTCATACGATGATACCGTGAAAAACTTGCTCTCTATCTCCTATGATTATTTACATAAAGTTAAATTTCTACTATTAGTCCCTATACTTTATGACAGGTATGGATTTAGCCCTTATACTTAAATTTAGTCATTTTTAGTCACTATACTTTTCAAATTTTAAAATTTCATCATCACCAAATGGTAACCGTTAAATTTACTAAGTCCAATTCTATTATCTCCAAAATCTAAAGCAGCAAACATATTATTATTTATGGAATACCATGTTAGGTTGTCATTTCTATATATTACTCACTAAAAGTTTAGTTAATGGATTAACTATTGTCATTTGCGTCAAAATTGAAAATTCAAAATTCCAAAAGTATAGGGACTTAAAATGATCTAATTGGAAAATTATGGACTAAACCTACCACTGTATGTGTAATACAAGACTAGTAATTGAATTTAATCAAACGAGTTTAACAACTACTATTTGAAACAGGACTAAAATTTTAAAATTTGAAAAGTACAAAGACTAAAATTGAATAAGCAAAAAAGAATAGGGACTAAAATTGATTAAATTAAAATACAAGGACTAAATCCATAATTTTCATAAAGTATAAGGAGTAATAGCAAAATTTAACCTTTTACATAATAAAATTCTTCATTTATTTATTCCCCATCTTTTATCTTAAATTGATTGTGTTAGCCCATCATATCAGCCAAAGATACTATTATTTAACATTTGTGTTTCGCTGTGCATTCACTTGCAATGGGATAAACTAAAACCTTTTCAAAGGACAAAATTTCTACTTGGCTTTGCTTTCTGAGTGTTCCTGGCAACTTCCTTTTATGGCATAAGAAAAAGGACCTGTTAAAGTGAAACTCTCAGTGTGAAATGGGTTTTTTTATTAGCTTTTTCCAATTGAATTTTGACCCTCATTTTTTATTTGCTATTATAGTGAAGAAAAACAAAAGTAGGAGAAGACATGCGAGTATAAATAGCCGAACATCATTTCACTAATGAATTGCACACCATCACCAATAATTATATTTGATTAAATTCAGAGTAAACTTATATATTTTTCAACATATTTGAAATGGAAGATGAAGTGGTTCTACTTGATTTTTGGCCAAGCTCTTTTGCAATGCGAGTTAAAATAGCCTTGGGTGAGAAAGGGATCAAATATAAGTGCAAGCAAGAGGATTTGTTTAACAAGAGCCCTCTACTGCTTGAAATGAACCCAATCCACAAAAAAATCCCTGTTCTCATTCATAATGGAAAACCCATCTCTGAATCCCTCATCATCCTCCAATATATTGACCAAGTTTGGAATCACAAATCCCCTTTGCTTCCTTCTGATCCTTACCAACGTTCACAAGCCTTGTTTTGGGCCGACTATATTGATAAAAAGGTGAGTGTTTGCTATTTGTTAAGTTTTTTTATTTTATGTTATTGTTGGTGCATATTATAGTAATCATTTTATATTTGGTTTTATTGAGAGCGAGTATCTATTTTAAAGTGTCTTACTCTCTCAACAAAGGATGTATTGTTCTCGGAGTGTTTATGCTCAGTTTTAGTTTCTGGTTTTGTCTCCCTACTTCAAAAAGAGTTTAGAGGGGTTTATGGAATTTTGACAGAATGCCTAGCTCCCCAAAAAATATTTAATCATTTTGATCTTGATAGTCCTAGGTGTTTTTGTCAAAATTCTGTAAACCCTTTTGAATTCTCTTTGGAGTAGAAAACAAAAACTCAAGGCTAAAACCAAACATAAACATTTTAAAAACAATACATCCATCATTAAAAAGGTGAGACACTCTAAAGCATATAATTTCCGAATTGATTTCAAATGTTTAAACATAAATGTTGAATTCTTCCATGCATATAAAAATACTATAGATATATGGCATTGGGAGGAGAGTATGGATGGGAAAAGAAGACCAAGAGGAAGCAAAGGAAGAGTTAATGCAATGCTTGAAGACCTTGGACAGAGAGCTGGGCGACAAGCTCTATTTTGGGGGACAAAACATTGGGGTAGTGGATGTTGCACTTGTACCTTTCACCACTTGGTTTTACAGTTACGAGACATGTGGGAATTTCAGCATAGAGGCAGGGTGCCCCAAGCTTGTTGCATGGGCCAAAAGATGTAAAGAAAATTATCAAAGTGTGTCAGAGGCACTCCCTCATCCACTCCAGATTTATGAGTATGTGATGGAGCTCAAGAAGAGACTTGGATTGGTATAAATTATTTGGGGTTCAATCTGCATGTTTTTCATTTTTAGGGTAAGCTATATGTATTTTTGGTTGTTGGTGCTATTTAGAACATAATATCAAGGCAAACAAAGCCTTATTACACCAAAGAATAAAAGATATATATATCCTTAATTAGGTTCAGTAAGCAAGGTTTTAGCCTTTGTTGTGTCTCCTTGTCCCATTCCCATGCATTCCTCTGTTATTGTGGTTTTTGTTGCCAATTAGGCAAAAATTTATTTATTATAAGAATGTAGATACCCACTTTTGGTCATTAATTTTTTTATTATCTTTTTCTTGAGATATAGAATATAATAATTTAGGAAATTGTGCTACCAAACGTATCTTTTCAGAACCAATAATTCTTATTTAGAATAGTTGTTGTTCAAAATAGTTGTAGTTCAAAAATACTTATGTCTAGAATAGGGCTTTTTTTTATAAAAATAACTTCAAAAAATAATTAATATATAAATGACCCATTTTTTTAATTAAACACATAAATGGCCTAAAATCTACAGTGAAAGTTGGTAAAGTTAAAGAGTTTGACGCCACCAATACGCCACGTTAGCAACTAGGAAAAGAAAATTAATTTTTTCGTGGAGCTATATAGAATGACGCCACCTATATAAATACCAGAAAAATATTACAATTTCTAAAAATATGGAGGGCTATAACAAAAAATTATTTTCTGGTAGAGCCAGATTCGCCTGACACACCCACCCTGTTACTTTCTTTTTCTTTTATTTTACTTTTTTTTAACTTTTGTCCTATTCTTTTTTTATACTTTTTTTAAGTTTTGTCTTTGTCCTTATTTATTTATTTTATTTATTATTATTAATTTTAAAAAACTTGAAATGAATATTTAAAATGTTTTATAATATATTTTTTAAATTTTAAATATTATTTTTTAAATATTAAATATATTTTTTAATAATATAAAACATTTAAATATTTTAAAGATATGACCTTTCAAATTTATTATTTGTTTTATAATATTTTAAATGTATATTTTAAATTTTAAATATTATTTTAATTTATTTTATAATATTTTAAATACATATTTTAAATGTATTTTAAAATTTAAATATAAATTTTATAAATTATTAATTTTAAAATTAATTTTAAAGATATTCAAACATTTTTTAAATTAAATTTAAAATTTTAAGGATTAATATTTTAATTTTAAAAAATATTTAAAATTTAAAATATTATAAAATTAATAATAAATTTGAAAGGTCATATCTTTAAAATATTTAAATATTTTATATTATTAAAAAAATATATTTAATATTTGAAAATAATATTTAAATTTTTAAAAAATATATTCAAAAATATATTTTTAAAATTTTAAAAAATATATATTATAAAACATTTCAAATATACATTTCAAGTTTTTTAAAATTAATAATAAATAAAATAAATAAGGACAAAGACAAAACTTAAAAAATTAAAAAAAAATAAAAAATAGGACAAAAGTTAAAAAAAGTACAAAAAAAAACAAATAAAGTAATAGAGTCGGTGTGTCAGGCGAATTTGGTAGCGCTAAATTAATTGGCTTCACCAGAAAATGGAATTTTTTTTTAAAATCCCCATATTTTTATAAATTACAATATTTTCATCGTATTTATACAAGTAGTACCATTCGGGCTCCACTAAACAATTAATTTTTTTTTCTGGTTGCTGATGTGCCATGTTGGTGGCGCTAAACTCTTTGGCTCCACCAACTTTTATTATAGATTTTAGGTCATTTACGTGTTTAATTAAAAAAATAAGTCATTCATGTAATTAATTAACTTTTTTGGGTTATTTTTATAAAAAAATTTCCTAGAATAGCTATACTCAGAATAAGGCTTAAGTTAGAATAGTTGTCATCTAAAGTAGTTGTTATTTGAGAACAACTCTAGCGGAGAACAACTAAAGTTTGAAACAACTTTTGTTAGAATAATAACGTTTCATGAATAACTATATTTAGAATAACCATTGTTCGAAACAATTTGTATTTAGAGCAATTGTGTTTTTTCGAAATAATCATTATTCAAAACAAGCTTCAATAAAAAAAAGCTTCGCCATAGAATTACTCCTATTCGAAACAACATCTACATTGAGACCAACTATGTCAAGAATAATTCACGTTTGTTACCAGTCAAAATAATCATTATTCAAGAACAACTCTCATCCAAAAACAATCATCATCTTGTATTTTAAGAGATGTTCTGGGAAAGATGTTTCACATGATACTATTTTGCCCAAGTAGAAGAAGTACCCTCATAAGATTCTTGGAATATTTTCACTTTTAAGATGTTTCGAAAAGTTTAGCTTGATAGATCAGATATGGAGATAGTTAAAACTTAGCCTTTTCTTGGAATATAATATTAAGTGATTTTTTTATTCGTTTTAAAAATGTAGTGAATTCTTCTTCACTACTAACAGTCACCAACAAAACTTTTCATTATCCTTTTTTTTAATCATTAATGCAATTATAACTAATAATTAATTACATTATTAATATTAATTAGTAGCTTTGTAATTTCTATTATTAAAACACTATAAATATAATCCTTTCACAACAGGTGAGAGAACGTTTTGGCACTTTTGCCATTGTCGTCATTTTGACATTTTCATCGTTTTCATCATTTTGTAATTCCTTATCTTTCACTCCATTTCCCCCCGTAAAGCATTGACCGCAGGAGTTCATTTTAGAATGAGATGAGACAAAAAATAAACAAATTATTATAATAAATGGACCGCAAGAAGTTGCTGCTTTCGGTCCTAGGAAAATATCCAAATCTTAAAAAACTGAAGAAAATCCATGCCCAGGCAACAACTTTGGGGCTACTGCAACACCATAACCAAGCCTTGTCCTGCAAAATACTCACCACCTACGCCAATCTCAACTATCCAAATGATGCAACCAAAGTCTTCAACCAAATCCACAACCCAGACATAGTTTCATGGACTTGTCTCATTACCCTTCTCTCACAACACAAAAATCCCTTCAAATCTGTCTTAGCCTTTTCGCAGTTAATACGTGCCGGTTTAAGACCCGACAGTTATTCTGTCGTCGCTGCCTTGTCAGCTTGTGGTAAAGACAGAGATTTGATTAGTGGAATGTTAATTCATGGACTTGTTTTGAAATATAACATGGGTTTTAAGAATCAAATTGTTGGCAATGCTCTTATTGATATGTATAGTAGAAATGGTGAAATTATGGTGGCTGAACTAGTGTTTGATTGGATGTTGTTTAGAGATGTTGCTTCTTGGAACAGTTTGTTGAATGGTTTTATTTTATGCAACGATTTGGAGGCTTCTCACCGGGTATTTGATAAAATGCCTGTGAGAAATGCAGTTTCTTGGTCGGCTTTGATATCTGGGTATGTAAAAGGGAAGGAACCGTTGGTTGGAATGAAGCTTTTCAAGGAAATGAGAAGTCAAGGGGAAGTTAATCCTACAATTGTTACCATTGTAGCGGTTCTTGCTGGCTGTGCTGATAATGGGGGTCTTTATTTTGGTGGGAGTGTTCATGGTTATGTTAAGAAAGTGAATTTGGGCGAAAATAATATTGTTTTGAACAATGCTTTGACGGATATGTATTCAAAATGCGGATACCATGATGTTTCTGTGATGATTTTTAATGAAATGGTGGAAAGAGATGTGTTTTCTTGGACTATAATGATAAATGGATGTGCATTTCATGGGAAAGGAAAACAAGCTTTGCAGCTATTTTCTGACATGTTAGCATCAGGCGTTGCACCAAATGAGGTGACCTTTTTGTCTGCTCTATCCGCTTGTACCCATGAAGGATTGTTCGTTGAGGGGCAGGAGTTGTTTAGGAATATGGTTCAATGCTATGGTTTAAAACCCATGATTGAGCATTATGGATGTGTAGTGGACCTTCTTGGCCGAGCTGGGCTATTGGAAGAAGCAAAAATATTAATTAAACAAATGCCAATGTCGCCAGATGTTGCTATTTGGAGGTCATTCCTTTGTGCTTGTTTAATCCATGGGGAATTGGATTTAGCAGAGATGGCAGGAGAGAAGCTTATGAAACTAGAACCAGATGATGATGGGGTGTATGCACTTGTGTCACACATGTATTGTAGTTCAAATATGCACGAAGATGGTTTGAAGATTAGGAAGAAGATGAGAAATAAGAAGATAAGGAAAAGACCTGGGTGTAGTTGGATTGAGGTGAATGGTAGTGTTCATGAATTTCTTGCTGTAGATAGATCATATGTTGCTGCTACTCACATTTATCGGATTCTACAATGCATTAATGAAACCGACAGAGAATTTCTTTGGTTAGAGTTGGAATGATTCAATCACTTCAAGCTGCGCTGCTTTCCTCTATTAACTCTTTAATCTTTTGGGGGGCATGGTTTTGCGAGGACTTCATAAAGAAACCTCTGCACTATATCATGTATAGTTAGCTTTATAATATCTTTGCTAATGATATTGGGTATATGTTTGAAGCACTATTTTATAATTATTTATTGCCAATGCTTTTGGTATCTCATAGTTACAATGAGTTCCAACTAAATACTCTATATTCACAAAATTCAAGTCTTAGACCTTATTTAAGAATATCAAACTCTTTATTAAAATGTTTATATTTTATCAAAATTAGATAGATTGGGTAATATTACCATTCTTTTTTTTTTCATTTAGATCAATGTTTATTATATTATTTACTTTACATGATATGCTTTAAAATTGATTTTTTTCAATACATATATATATTTTTTATCTTATAATATCCGTTTTATTAAAAAATAATTTTTTAGATCCATAATTATCTCTTTCAATAATATTTTGTTCAAAGTATCAACCTTTAATATTTTGAATGTAATGGATTAAAAATGATTATTATATTTTTGGACTATATATAATAATATCTCAATTGAAAAAAAGAAGAAGAGGAGGAAAATGAAGTATGAGCCCAGGTAACCTTGTAATTAATATTATTTATTACCTTGGGAACCTTGCAAAGCCCCAATATTATCATTGAAAAAATAAATAAAGCTGAACTCAAAAACTTAGTCCAACAGCGAAGTAAGAGTCAAGTCTGAGACAACCTAAAAAAATTCAAAGCTCTATCTATATTCATGGTTTGTGTCGCTCCCTTTCGTTGTATCTAATTCTTTAGTTTTCCAATAATTAATTTCTTAATTTGATTTTCTATATTTAAAATAAGTGGAAAATTGGAAGACAATTTTAGTTATATACTTTCTTTTTTTTTTAGCTAATTGATTCTGATTCTGAACCTCAAAACCTATATTTGGGGAACATCCCTTTATTTTCTTACCCCTTATCCTTAGATTGTTTCCTCATAGATTGTCGGGAAAAAAATTGGGAAATCTCCTTTTTATTTTTTAATTTAATTTATTGTTTTTAGAATTGTTAGTTCTCACTCTTTTTTCAAACTTTTATTATAAACTGCAATTTCCTTGTTCTTTTTTTCTTTTTTTTTTCTTTCTCAATTTCCCAATTTCGTTCCTTCAGATGATTGCATGATTTCTGGTGAGTTTAATTCAACCTCATTTTTCTTTTTCTTTTTTTTTTATGTGTTGTACCATATAACATGTTTAAATTTTTTTAAAATTATATATATTATATTTATATGTGTGTATGGTATTTAATTTTGGATAGATACAATAAAAAATGTCTTGTGGCATTCGAGGAAACCATCTTCATAATAATAATTCGAAAGTGACAGAAGTGGGGAAGGGTAGTAGGTTGCAGCTCAATGGTTATAGAAGATCACCCCAGGTTATTTATCTTTAATTTCCTATTACATTACTTTCAATTAAAATTACTCTTTTACTTTGTGAAAATAGCTTTAATTAATTTTTAATATTATTCAGGATTCCAGAATTTCTTCTTTCAATTTTAGGAACATTGATCAGAGGTAATCCGATCTACTTACGTTTCCTTCCGTTTAAAACTGATTCACCAAGTATAGGGACCAAGCCTTAAAAATATTATTGAATTTTTTGGAGCACAAAAATATAATTTTATCTTCTTCTTTTTTGTGTGTAGAAAATATTTAATCGTTTCACCTTAATTCTTACTCTCAAACATAGAAAATGTTTTCTACTTTAGATAACATTTGTATGGGCGAAGCTATGACTTTTTGTTAAGAAGACTTAGATTGAATAATTAATTATTAGGAGGGGCTAAAATTGAAATTGTCCCATCTAATCAAGAGAGGCCATTTTTTATGTGTGCTTGAGTTGCTTATTGAGCTGGTTTTACGTAGGTGGTGTGGGTTATTGACTGGGTTTATCTGTTGTTAATCTTTTTTAGGTGTGCCATATTGACATTCCCAACACTTGAGTGTGATGGGCAGTGGAGAATTGTTGCATTACCCTTGCAATATTTTGATCACACTAACCGTTTCGGAACAGGAACTCAGGTGAACATGAATGGCCTCCATCTCCTCTCCTCTCCCTCCATTAATACCTTCAAGCTTGATGGTCACGACACTCAAAAAGGGCCTCAACCTGATCACATTCCTCATGCTGCCATGCCTTTTAGAACCAGAAGTTTGCCTGGTTCCAATGTGCAACAACAATTTCGAAACAAGCCCCTTCCCAATAACACTACTCAATTGTCCTACACTTCTTCCACTCATAGTTCCAATGATTCCTCTGCCGTTACGTCCAAAGGATCCAATGCTACTATGTTCATTGATTGTCCCGAGGAAGACAAGTCTGCCAAGAGAAATTCGCAAAAGAATGGAAGAAAGAAAGGGAAGCATAAAAAGAAACATTTGTGCGATGTTGGCTCCATGGAATCAGAGGTTTGTGCGGAGTACACCTGTGGAAGTTCAACATCGGAGATCTGTGGTAACTAACAATGACATTATTAATTCAACTTTGCTACAAGTTTTACCATCTAACGGTTTGCTTACTATAATTGATCATTATGCAGAGAGTAGCAGTGGTGTTGTTACAAGTTCTCAGTCACAAAATATATGCAGAGGTGACATTGATGAAGTCGAAACACCAGAGTCTATTGCACCTTCTAAAGCTCACAAGTTTTCAGGGGAGCATCATACGGATAGCTACGAAATTGGTAGTGAGGATCAGCAGCTTTCTAGGTGTCAAGGAGATATAGAGAGGAGACATCCTTCACATCACAAGGTTTTCTCAGACATGCATGATTCTCTAGTGTTGGACTCAATTTCTGTTGGTTCAAACAGTGAAGAAGGGATGAGTGGTGGTCATATTGTCAATCCATTTAATGACTACAACCATGAAATCAGTCAATTAGAGGTATCAGGTTCAAGTACCAACAAGGGGTCTTTGTATCGAGAAAACTCATCGTGTAGCATTTCAAGAACTTGTGATTATACTGAGGAAACCAAGCATGGTATGGCTCGGAAATGCTTTGATGGCCGAAAGGTTGCACCAAGCAAGAGGGATAAGCAGTTTAAATCTGTTCCTGGGAAACCTGGAAGCACAGGGAACTTGCACACTCGAACAGGAATCGAGAACGGTTATTCTGTTTGGCAAAGGGTTCAAAAGAACAGTGTAGAGAAATGCAACACCGAGTTGAAGAAAACAAGCCCTGTCTGCTCACAGTTTGACGTCGCTCTAAAGGATGCTCCATTGCAGAAAAGAAATTGTAATAATGCTTCCAGTCCAACAACCGTACCTATTACCGATGACAAAAGGAAGCTAAAGAATAAGGTTCCTAAGAAGCTGAAGAGAAAAGTTAGTCCTTCTCCGAAACAAGAAAGCGGCATTTATTCCAGGAAAGAGTCTCTTCCCAACAAGGTAAACTTAAATGCTTATGCAAAGACTAGCATCCCAAATGGTGGAATATCTGATGACTTGTCTTCGATGGATGACAATGGAGTAATTAAAAATCATTCAAGGTCTAGTTCTCAGCCTGGTTATGCAAGGGTTGATACCCTAAAATCCGAATCTGTTAGTGACTTTGAAGTTGGTCTATGCAGCATGGAGCCATGTGAAAATGCCTGTGATGCTACTTCTGGTTTCAATATTCAAGACAGCATAGAGAAAAACTCGCATGTCCCTTCAGACCAGTCAACTTTAGTTGAGGCGGAAACTCCGGTTTACCTCCCTCATCTGATGGTGAATGGTGTTGCTCAAACAGAAAAAAGTTCTGTTGCTGAAAATGGCAAGCAAAGTCATACCTTGGGGTCTGTTCTCTGGAAATGGATACCTATTGGGATAAAGGATTGTGGATTTACATCTTCTAGATCTGCCAATTCATCATTCGAACATGGTAATGGACTGGGACCAGATGTAGAAGACAGAACTAGTATGTATAATAGCTTTGAAGAGAAATTTGCTCCATGCTCTAAGAATCTTTCTCCTTCAATGAATGTTGGAAGAATGAGTAGCAGCATTAGGAATAAAACTAAAGAAGAAAATTTATCAGCAGGTGCAAATGATTTAAACAAGATAGCAAAGGCATTGAATGATGGTTATAAGGCACAAATGGCATCTGAAGCTGTTCAGATGACCAGTGGTGGCCCCATTGCTGAGTTTGAAAGGCTTCTTCACTTTTGTTCTCCAGTGATTTGCCATTCATACAGTTCAGTAAGGTGTCAACATTGCTTACTAGACAAGGTTCCTAGTGCTCTATTATGCAGACATGAGACACCAAACATCCCATTGCGATGTTTATGGACATGGTATGAGAAACATGGAAGCTATGGATTAGAAATAAAGGCAGAAGATTACGAAAATCCAAAGCGTTTGGGCATCGATCAGGTCGAATTCCGTGCCTACTTTGTGCCTTTCTTGTCAGCAGTTCAACTCTTTAGGAACACTAAAACTTATTCCACCCCTAGAGGTTCAGAGGCTTGTGATACGGATCCAAACGATCAGTCGCAAGTATATGATATGAAATCTGTTGACATGGAACTAGTTTTTGAATATTTTGAATCCGAACAGCCTCATCAAAGACGAGCATTATATGAAACGTAAGTACCAATTCTCTTATATGTCTTTGATACTCATCAAAGTTGACATATAAACATAACACTGGTTCCGTTTGTTACAGGATACAACAACTGGTTAATGATGATGTATCTACTCGATGCAAAATGTATGGGGATCCAGTTCATCTCAACTCCATAAACATGCTTGATTTGCATCCTCAATCTTGGTTAGCGAAGAAAAAATGTTTTGGTTTTATATGAAATAGACCAAGACTCGTTTTAATGTTCGGTTGCTTCTGTGTTACAGGTATTCTGTTGCATGGTATCCTATTTATAGAATTCCAGACGGAAATTTTCGTGCTGCATTTCTGACTTACCATTCACTCAGCCATTTCGTTTGTAGAAGTTCCAAGTTTGATTATGCTAGTACCGTGGATGCATGTATTGTCTCTCCTGTTGTGGGTCTAAAGAGCTACAATGCTCAGGTACCCATAATTAAATTACTCAATGCTATTATGTACTGTTATTTACTTTGCTTATATCTGAGGATGCTATGATGTAAATGCACATCACTTGGAACAGGGGGAATGCTGGTTCCAACCGAGACACACTACAACGAACATTATGTATGAAAACCTGGGCCTTAGCCCTTCTAGAATACTGAAGGAGCGATCAAGGACACTGGAGGAGACTGCATCACTTATGGCAAGGGCGGTTGTCATCAAGGGAAATCAGACATCAGTAAACAGACACCCTGATTATGAGTTCTTCATGTCTAGGCAACGATAGGTAACATATGTGGAACCACTGACCAAGTAAACTATTTCAGCTTGATAAATAGTTCAGGTAGCGATAGGTAACATATGTGGAACCACTGACCAAGTAAACTATTTCAGCTTGATAAATAGTTCAGGTAGAAGCTAGCCTTAATAGAGAGTTCATTTTCATAGTGTTGTTTGGCCTGTGAATTTTTTTTTTCTGTACAGTTGTTTGCATGACTGAGTTCTTTTGTACTCCTTAAGGAATATTTACTTCTTTTTTTTCTTTCTTTTTTTTTAAATTTTGGGAGTCAATTTAGTGTGTGTGCATATATATATATATATATTTAATTTGACTAAATTTGGTGTTAACATGTTTGGAAGGAGATCATTTGGCTTTTGCCCACCAAATATGATTTTTGCCTCACAAAATGCTTTTTGTCACGTTCACAAGTGTTTTTTGAGAGAAGTAAATTAATTGATGATGCCGAAATTTTTTATTTTATTCAAAGAGATCTATAAATTATATATAAAAGAGACCTTTCTTCTGTTGACATGTCTTATCTCATGTTATGGTGATTTTTTTTTTTGTTAAATTTTAATTTTGGCCTCTATTATATCTAAATCTACGATTTAATCTCTACTTTAATTTTTAATGTAATTTGATTTTTATATTTTTATAATGTTATTGATTAGAGCAAAAAGTGAATATCATCAACTTTTTTATTAAAATATTAAGTGGTCCTATATAATTTGAATGCCTTAAAAATATTTCTTTTGAGTATCAACTTTTTCTTTTATATTATAAAAGAATGGTCAAATTTTAGTTTTGGCTCATATACTAAGCTGAGCTGAAACTTGAGAGTTAATTTATATGCTTTAATTTTTTATATAATTTAATTTATGTAGTTAGTCTAAATAATTAATATTGTTAATTATTTCAATCACAATGTTGGCGTCAAATTTTATAAAAGAAATACTACAAAAAATTTATTTTATCATGACAAATTTGAACATGTGCTTTTTTTTTTTAAATCCTATGCAGTATTTTCAACATTATTTTTATTGTTACATAACTATAAAGTGAATATATATATGTTAATTTTTAAATTCAAAAAGCATAGGGACTAAACTCATAAAAATAAAAATAGGTGACTAAATTTTAAATGTACAAATTGTATAGAGGCATTGAGCATATTTTAACCTTCAAAATTTTACTCTATAGTTTGATGCATAAATAATCAACTCAATGCACAACCATACAGGTAAGAAATGAAAAGGAAAGAACTTAAAGTTGTGATTAATTGGTCGGATGTTCACTTTTACCAAAGATAATCTGGGTTCAAATTACAATTAGAGTGTTCTTACTGTAAATCCACGTGTTTCAGATATATTATTTTGAAGTATTTTTATCTTTTTATATAAAATTTAAAGGATTCAAATACTCTCACTCCATCTCTTATCATCTCAACCAGAACAATATTTAATCTTTTTTTAACCAAAATTTTATACATTTTTTGTATAATTGTTTTCACCTATGTTATGAGTGTATCAAAATCTAATATACAATATGTACATATTTTTTGTGTACTTTAAAGCTATAAAATAAATATTTTTTAATTTTTTAAAGTTAATAAATTATCTTATTTAAATATATAATTTTATTAACTTATTTAAATATAAAATTAATTAAACTTTCTCCATTTAAGTATGTATTTTATTAATTTATTTAAATTTAAAAAATTACATGTATTCATTATTTTCAAATAAAAAACTATTTAAAAATTTCTGGATCTTCAGTAATTTATGTATAAATTGATAGTAACTAAACACAATAATTATATATATATATAAAGTTTAGATAAATTATACCAACAGTCTTTATATAAAATTATGTTTTAATTATTCAATTTTAAAAATTTACACATTACTAAATAATTATTTATCCCAAAAAAATCCTTTCCAAGAATAAAATGAATGGCTATGCGAGCAAAGAGATGACTCTAATCATAATCTTTAATATAGTGAATGAATGGTCAGAATTGCAAAACGTGATTGGACTTTAAACATTACACTTCATTTAATTATAAAATCAAAAGTAATAATGTCACATCAAAATGTAACAACTTTTGAATAAAAAGATAATTAAGCACGTTTAAATTAGAGCAAAAATAAATAAAATACATGCCTTGAATAAGACGCAATGAAATGACATATTTTAGGTTTATGTCTATCTGTGACTATGACTTTTTTTTTTATCAATCCAACCAATTTTCTTGGCATAATAAACGATCATTTATCATAAAATTATAACATCATGCACTCATATCTCTACAAGTCAAACTTTTTTTATTTATATATCCACACTAAATTTTAATTCAATTAATATCAATATAATTGTCGGTACAAAATAATATAAGTTTAAGCATACTGAAATCGAATATGTTGAAGTATGTTTATTATCTCATTTAAGAGTTGATAAAAAATTATAAATAGTTTTAAATACTTGTAAAAAAAATTATATAAATAGATATATTGACGAGTTAAATTTTCTCATACATATATGATATTAAATTTTTTTTAAATATGTCTATTTTTTTTTGTTCAAACTTTTTTAACATAATATTTTTTAAAAATAATCTTAATTTTAGAGGTGCCTTCAGATTTAAGCAAAACAGTACAACCCTTGATCAAACATATTTGAGGGAAAAAAAGAAGGAATGGAGAACAGGATAGAAGCAAAAGAGCAAGAAAGAAAAGGGGAAGGGAGTTGGGGGAACAGCCTGACTTGCTAGGAAAGAGATGGCTAAGTTTAGAGGCTATGGGGAGATGAGGTTTGGAAAAGGTATTTATTAGGATTAATATTTTAAACTTTTTTTTTAATTGGTGTAATGGATTAATCTAGAATAAATTTAATTATGAAATCATTAAAATATCTTCTTTTTATGAGAGTGTTTGTCTTTTTATATAATAAATCAATAAAAAATTGAATTTTTTATCATCCTAACTAGAGCATCAATTAATTTTTATGTAAATTTTTAATAAATATATTTGTTACGTAATTTATTTTTCGCACTATAAATCTAGTATATTATTTAAACTTTTAATTAAATATGTAAATGTTATGGATATTAAATATTGGTCTAGATTTTAATTGGTAAGATTTAATTTCAACTCTGATTTGATGTTATTGAATGGAAGGTGCTACACAATTAAATATATTAATGAAATAGGTACTTTTAATAGAAAGGATGCCTTAATGATTAAGTATTCTATAAATACATTTGTTCATGGGTTGAGTTATTCGTTAAAATTTGATGACACACTTGAAATTTAAGAAGGTCTAAGTAAAAATATTAGGCTAAAAAATGAACTTGAATAAAAAAAATAAGTCGATTTAAACTATGGGTTAGGCTTGGGCTCAGTATTCAAAGCTCAAGCCCTGCCCAACTCATTTTCTATGTTTAGAATATATTATATTATATTATATTATGTTATTATATATATATTATATAATTTATAGCACATAAAAATTAAATATATAATAATATATAATATTATAATATTATAATGTAAATATTTAAAAAATGTAAATTCAATCTAGTCTAAGGTTGTGTGTTTTGTTCTAGTATCTTAGGTGTATGAAGAAGATTTTTTTATTGGATGTTTTCGGGTCTACTAGTATGAAATACTGCTAAGTATGAGTGTTCTGGGGTTATAATTTTTTTTATTTTAAATGTTAATATCTTACATATATAATATTAACAAATAAAAAGTATAAATAATTTTTAAAAATTAAAAAATAATATGGGTGGAGTTAAAATAGTTTGGGTTAACTATTTACAAATATGAACGAACATGGATAAAAATTTAAGCATATATTTTTTGTTGGATCAAGTTTAGATAAGTATAAAATGTATTAATATCATATTTAAGATGACCTAAAACTGACTCGGTCCATGAACATATATACGTAAAAGTAAAAAGTAGGGTTTAGCACTTGTAATGGATAGATGATGTATTCTATAAAAATATTTGAGAGTTGTAATGGGTTTAGGCAGTTATGAAATTAAGGATAGGAGAGTAGTAGTCGGTACATGATGTTTTTGCAAGGCCTTGTAACTCTATCAAAAGGGGAATGTTTTTATTAGTGTAGATATCTTTATCCTTTTTTTCTTATCACAAACTTAAAATTAAGGAGTCAAACCAAGTTTAATATCGTCTCTTTTGTTGATCTCATATTGATTATGTTTTCATTCATAATTGTTCAATTTCCACCAACTTACTAATTTTATAAATTACATTTAGTAGATTAAATACATTTAAGAAAAGATTTGTGATAACGACATATCAATTGGAAGTGGAGATTTCAAATAAACCAGTATTATTTTAATGAATTTATTTATTTTAATCTAGGCGAGAATTATTTTATATGTGCAAAAGTTAGAAGTGAACTGTAAGGAGAAGTTATACTTTATTAAGTCATAATTTTATTGATGCACCCATAAACTTTAATCATACATTTAATTTGATTATAATAGAAATTAAACCTTTAATGAAAAAATATGCATCAATATCTTTTTTGTAAAATATTTATAAAAAAATCTATGGTCATACCCTATTTCCAATTTTTTTTCATTAAAATTATCATGTTTCTATGTCAATATCTTCTTTTATACCTATCTGTATTCTTACCTCATACGAAAACTGTTGTAACCTTTGTTTTCCCCTTTAAATATCTCCAACAATAGGCTGTATGTTGTAGATTGAAGAGGCTGACTCCTTCCTTAACACTATGGGGTCATCATCATCATACACCGAAGATGATTTTAGCACCTCTGCCTTCGATCCTTCAACATTTAGCGTCCAGGAACTTGTTAAATTAGCGGCACCGGATTTCTCAATCCCACAACCATTTGTTCGTATAAACCAACAATCTCCTTCCTTGTCTGTCACCACTCCTTTGCCACCAACCATCGACATGTCTCGTTTGCTTTTGGAAGATGACCACCATAACCTTGAGCTCCACAAGTTGCACGCTACTTGCCAAGACTGGGGCATCTTTCAGGTTTTTCTGCTTCACTCTCCAAAACTAAATTTTATATATGTATGCATGTATGATTGAGTGTAGTTAATGAATGGATATGGTGGTACGTACCGGTGCAGTTGGTGAACCATGGGGTTAGCTCATCACTGCTGGAGAAACTGAAGCACGAGGTGGAGGAATTTTATAGACTGCCATTGGAAGAGAAACTGAAATATAAAGTAAGGGAAGGAGAGTTGGAAGGGTATGGAAGGAGGACGAGAGGAGATGGCAAATATGATTGGGTTGACACTTTCAATATTATCACTAACCCACTCCATAGGCGTAGACCTCATCTCTTCCCACAACTACCTCCTTCTTTAAGGTTCTTTCTCTCTTTGTTTTAAGCTTTTCATAAAGTGATGTTTACTTAATATTTAATGGATGTCATCATTATCATGATGCAGAAGTACGATGGAGTGTTACTTATCGGAACTCCAAAAGCTTGCCACAAAACTTATTGGTTTCATGGGAAAAGCATTGAAAATAAAAGAAAAGGAGATGATGGAGTTGTTTGATGATGGGCTGCAAGCGGTGAGGATGGCATATTATCCTCCATGTCCACAACCAGAGTCAGTGATGGGTCTTTTTCCACACTCTGATATGACTCTCCTCACTATCCTACACCAACTTAATGGAGTGGATGGCCTTGAGGTTAAAAAAAATGGCCTTTGGTTCCCTTTCAACGTCAACCCAGATGCTTTTGTGGTCAATGTTGGAGACATTTTCCAGGTTCAAAGTTTTTTTTTTGGTAAATTCTACTATTAATCACTAAACTATAAATAAGTTTTCATTTTGATCACTTAACTAGAAAAAATTACAATTTAATCACTAAACTCTTTAAGAGTTTTTATTTAGGTTACTGGGTTTTTTCTTTTTTAAATTCCTCTAACGAACTCCAAGTAATGATATAATTAATACAATGAATCAATACTCATTGATGAGTAGAATAAATCTGGCTGCCAATGTATCAAAGATCAGAAATAAATCTATTCGAATTTTGATTCACAAATTCGTGACCTCCAAAATTATTTCATAAAAGAAAAAGGAAAAGATAGTTTTTTTATTGGTGCAGACAATGCGAGCAAAACAAGTCATATAACATCGATTTTAATAGCCCAGTGACTTAAGTGAAAACTTTTGAATAATTTAATGATTAAATTATAACTTTTTTTAATTAAATGACTAAAACAAAAACTTACCTATAATTTAGTGAATAATGGTAAGGTCTACCCAGTTTTTCACATTACTATTACAAAACACATTCCTATGCATGCATGTATATAAGAAATGTGTAAATGTTAAATGCAGATATTTAGCAACGGGGTTTATCACAGCATTGAACACAAGGTTACTTGCAATAAAGAGAGAGAAAGAATAACAGTTACCTTCAACTTGAGTCCTAATTTTGAGGCGGAGGTAGGGCCTTCATTGAGTGTTATAAATGCAGAAAACCCTCCATTGTTTAGAAGGGTGGGAATGGAGGAATACTTCAAACAGTTCTTCACCCTCAAGATCTATGGAAAAAAATATTTGGATTATATGAGGATTGAACCTTCTGAAAATGGCGACTGAGTTTATGCTTTTTTATTGATAGAAAGAACAAAGATAATAAGGAAAATGATAGTGTAAGGTGAAGCTTTTTAAGGGTTTTTGGATTTACTTTTACGCTTTTTTATACATGGAGTTTGTAGTCAAGTTGGTGTCATTCCCCTATATATGGCTACTGGTCCTAGGTTATTGGGATTGTTAAGCCTTACCCTTATATGGTGTGTATAACTATTGTATCAAATAATGTAAATAAAAGGTCAAATTCTGCAATTAGTATATGTACTCTACAAAAGTTGTGAATTTAGTCTTTATAATTTATTTTATCAATTTTAGTCCATGAACTTTTTGAATTTTTATATTGTAGTTTTGATCCAAGCAATAGCAGTTGAATTCATTGGATTAAATTCAAACTTGTTATATACCATGCATATAGTTATAGATTTAGTTTATATTCTTCAACTGAACCATTCGAAGTCCTTATACTTTTTAAAATTTAAAATTTTATTCTTAACACAAATGGCAGTAATATGTTTGTGGCATTAGATTTTGAAGATAGTAGAACTTAACGAATCTAATTGTTATAATTTGGTGAGGACTGAAATTTTAAATTTTAATAAAGTATAAAAATTAAAAATTACGAAATTAAAGTATAAGGATTAAATCACAATTTTCATAAAGTGCATGAACTAATTGCAAAAATTAACCTAAATAAATAGCAGAAAATGAACGAAATTGACAAGTGATAAAAGAATAAAAAATCAGATTGGTGCAAATTTTATTTGGGTGACAACCATACCTTTGGATACATCATAGTCACAAGATTATCATTCCAATTGTGAACGCAAGAACGATGAGCACTTTGAAACCATCAAAGATGACGACCGGTGAAAGCACTGGTCTTTGATGGTGATCCACGTAAGCATTTGGAAAAATGGAACCCCATAATTAATCCAATAAAACTATTTCAACCCGATAAACATTTTGCTCGCCAACAACACTATCCTTACTACCTCCTTTAAACGGTATCGCCAAACAACACTATAACTGTTAGTAAATTGGTGCTTAAAGATGATGAAAAGAAGAAACAGTCTCATCATCATCACCATCGCTGCATAATAACACAGCTTTAAATCCCAACTCAGCCATAAACATTCTTCAATGTTTGGCTGCTTGATTAATGAGTTCAGATCCCACCGGAAAATCTGTAAAAGAATAAAAAAAGTAGTCAATGATCGGTTCATTTTGTGACATGATTTTCTAAATATACGAAAATATTTTAAAACAAATTGAACAAAACCACATCATCGTGTCCAACACTTCCAAATCCAAACAACTTTGCTGCTAGAATATTATTGAAAATCGGAATAACCACGCAGCTAGAATCCGTCAATTACATTCCAACAATGGTAGGTATCGCACCTATGTCAAGGTTTGGTCTCTCTCTTCTACAGAGAACTTCACTGAAAGAGAACACCTCACTTGGTGAAGACACAACCTACATGGTTCGCAAGAGAACCCTCGGTACTTTCAATGGAAGAAATAGACAACCTTAACGTGGTAACAATACCTACAATTATTGAGAGTTCAGTCAGCTGTCCAACATACTATACTTATAAAACTTCTCTAGTCGGGATCATCCCATCAACAAATATATATATATATATATGAGAAGAAAATTCGATGTAGAATTAGAGAAAATGAATGGAGCAAAACTAACAAAGATTGATGGAGCCTGAAAGAAGTGGCAGCTAATTTCATTACAACTACAGAGCAACAGTTGTAGTAGTAGTATATATATATACATAAAGATCAATTTTAATCTGTTGAGTATGAGTCATATTTCAGTCAAATTTGAGAAATAATGCTTCAGTTAAGCTCTGTTTATTTGTTCTAATTTTTATCCTCTTTGGAGGGATTTTTCTACATTAAATTTGTGTGTTCAATTTTTAAATTTTTTTCCTTTTTTTTTACTTGTTCGTTGTTTAATTGAGTTGATCCTTAACATAATCCCTGACATTAAAATGAGAATTGTTTGAAAATATATTTGTACCAGGAAATGTCTTTGATCTTATATTTGCCATAAAATGGCAAAGTTAAACATGTATGCATGTATGGATGGATGCATGCAACTCCACACTTTCTTTTCTTTGCCTAAATTTTGCAATTCGATGAGCTGGTAGTAGGCACTGTATGGCATCTCTCTTATAACTCAAAACCCATTTTTTTCTTTTCATCCTTTTTAAAGATTTCCCCCCTCTTTTTCTTATTCCTTTTTCTTTTGCTTCCCCCTTCATATATTGTCTTATCCTTAGTTGTATCTCTCTTTAGCAGGAAAGCAAAATTCTTTGCAAAATGCCTTGAATCATGTATTCAGGTTGAAGATCTTCGCCATTGCCTTTTACTTTTCTTCTAAGGCAATTTAAACAGACTCTATCTCTTTCTACATTTAGAGTTTTGCAGAAGAGGCCAAAGATTAAGGCCTAACCATTTGAAATCAGTATGTCATGTTGCGACGTAACATTTGTTTTTGTGACGACAAGAACTTGCCATGCCACAACGCGACGTCCGGTATTGATTGTTGCGGTAAGGCCCACTCAGTAGATTGCAGTCAATTTGATGTTTTGAGATTTTTTAAATTTGGTACTAATTTAACCTTGAGTTAGCTTTAGAGTTTTCGTAAGCTCGTTAAAAACGTAGAAACGACTGTATATCATATTGTATGCATGTATTGGTTGAAATTAGTTATTTAATAGTATAAATGGAATGTAGTTGATTGTAGTTGCTCTGGCAACAAATCTGACACTTGGTGACTCAGACTCGGCGATTGGGTCAGTAACAGGGTGTTACGCAATCAGAAAAAAGACAAAAAAAAGCATTAATTCGGGTAAGGAAATTCAAGCCAAGCACGAATTCATAATCATCTAAGTGAATTACCTCAACGTCTTCATTGCCTTTCCACTCGCCGATTTGTAGCTCAACTCCTTATGCTACTCCAATGGTTGGAACCTCTTTGGAATTAATTATGTTGATCTTCTTGATCAATTTTCTAACTGAAAGACTAAGTTTACCCACGGCTTTCTCCGGTATAAACATGTAATGACCTAAATTTTAAGGTCATCAAAAAATTGAATTTTCGGGTTATAATTTCCGCAAAATGAATTCGTAAATATTTATTAGAAATATTTACGAAGCTAGTAGTGTAGTTAATTAGACTTTGATTAAGTGAATTAGCTTGAATTAAAGCTAATTTAGTGAAAGGACTAGATTGAATATACGGTAAAAGTTTAATTATAAACTATACAAAAGTCAAGGGATTAAATTAGCAAATAAGCCTTATGTGACAAGTGTGTGGTATGTATAAGTGCATTTGCATTATTGTGATTGGTACAAATGTATGTATAAATATGTAATTACTTTTTAAATAAGAAATAATATCTATAATATAAAAGCATAATAATAATGATATAATATAATAATAAAAAAATAAAAGAAATAAAACATAAAGAAAAAGAACGAAGAAAGGGACGAAACAGAGCAGGGAAAGAAAGAAAGAAAAAGAGAAAGAAAAAGAAAGGAAAAATAGGGTTTTGATGTTTGAAGTTCAAGTGGTAAGTCAATTTAGTCACTTTTCTTATAATTTTGATATTTTTGAAATCCTAGAACAAAGTCCTACTTGAATTATGTTGAAATTTAGGAAGATAGTGAAATTTTAGATGTTTAATAAGTTGAATAAATAGATGAATTATGATATAAAGGGATAAAAATTCAAGTTAGAAGTGGGAGAAGGATTGAATTGTAAAAAGAGATATAAGTTTTATTATGTAGGGACTAAATTGTCTAAATTGTAGAATTGATGTTTTATATTGAATATGAATAGCTGAAACTTGTTTAAAGTAGGTATTAAATGAAAATACGAGATTTATTTGAAGAAAAAGAATGGTTATGGCGGAAGGACTAAATTGGAATTTTTATAAAAGTTACATGGAAAATAGAAGAGTGTATTATTAAATGATATGTATTGATGATTTTAAATGTTAATTTTTCCGTAGCTAACGTAGCACCGGAAACATCATCGAAGAAGGGAAAGGAGAAAGTGAACGAGGATATCGAGTAAATTCGAGAATTTCGGTTTGTATTTCTATAAACCATGCTTAATAATTTAATAAAAGTAATCGCTATTTTTAATTGTTAGCATGTATGATAAATAAAATGATGAAAATTGTTACTATTTCTGTATCAAAATGAAATGATTTGAATACCCTATTAACAGTGTCCGGCTAGATGGATATAGTTGGCATGCCATAGGATTGGAAGTGTTCAGGGATATTCCGACTGTGTGTCGATGAGACACTATATGTGTCGACTACTGTGACTGTTCTGGATTCGTTCCGAAGAGGTACTTCGTACCTAACTATTACTGTTACCCTAAGGTGTATTCCGATTTTGGCCGATGAAACACTGTATATTATCCCCAGTGTATGGGTTGGATCCGTGTATCCGTCCAGGTCTGAGTTATGTTAATAGGGGTAAATGAAAGTACTAAAGACAAAGACTGACTGCTATTGATTATGTGACTGTGATTGTTATACAAGTATTGAAAGATATTGAATGATATGAAATGTATATAAAGAATTGTTTAATTACATTTAAGAGCTATAAGTTAAAGGTAAGTGATGAAGCTATTAAGATTATGAAAGTAAAAAGTTTAAGTTACAATGTATATACATAGCTTATTAATGTTTTAAGTATTAGTTTATAGAAATACCACTGAGTGTATACTCAACGTATGGTTTGTTTTCCGTGCGCAGGACTAGGTACGAAAGAAAGTTAAGGATTCAGCATCCAAGCCAATCCCGGACTCAAAGTGGTGAATACTTTTCTTTTGATAAAATGGCATGTACCTAGGTTGTTAAGGTGTTGTTTTGTACATGATAGTGAATATACATGTTGTTGAAACATGGTATGAAATATGCATATTTTGGAAGTTAAAATTACATGAGTTTGATTAATATGATAATGTAGTATAATTTTGATGAATTGTGGTATATAATCCTTAAGAGGTGTTGAAGTGAATGAATGAATATTTGCTAAGTTTGAATGGCATAACGAATGATATTTGATTTAAGAACTATTAGTAAATATTTGGGTATGAATTAGATGTGTTTAGCATGTGAAAATAGCTTAAAAATGGTCAAAAATAATGTTTTCACACGGCCAAGTCACATGGGCGTGTGCTCAGGCCATGTGGCTTTCTGTTTATGTCACACAGGCTGTTCCCACAGCCGTGTATACAAGTTAGATCTGCCCACGGCCTGGCCTCATGGCCATGGGAACCCCACGGGCTGGCCACACGACCATGTCCCAGGCCACACGGGCGTGTGCCCCTATTTTCAAGAAAAAATTTCCAAAGTTGCTGATTTAATCCCAAATTACTTCTAAATCATGTATTGGGCCCTGTAGACCCATATTAGGGACTTTATGGTGAAATTTGAAAGGTTTTGATTTAGAATGAAATTTATGACTCGATTTTCTATAAATTCTAGTGTATAAGTCCGGTAATGCCTTGTAACCCTATTTCGGTGACGGTTTGAGGTTAGGGGGTGCTACAAAACAAGTCAAAAGCTGCATTATCAATAAGAGCACTCCTTGTTCAGCCTACAATGTTGATATCTACAAACATCAACCTTTTTTGTTTGCGATCTCTCTTCGCTTTACCAGAATTGAGTATCATTGACCCAAGCTTTAAAGTCTCATTCTCTAGCTCTATTTCATCTTCTTTAGTGATTGCAAACAAATTAGATCACTCTAGGTAGTCTTGTATCCTATAAGTACCACAACATAAGAACCATTTCACTTGCTTCTTCTTATTCTCTTTTCCTCGCTTGGCATCGACAGGACTCAAAATTGAACTAAACTTCATCAATGCTTTGTTTAGCTCATCGTCCCCTTTGATGGAAAAAAGCACGGATCATTTCGGATAGTTCTTTACCATATGTGGATTGTCACAAAGGAAGCATTTCATTAGCCTCTTTGGTTTGTAGTTAGGCTTCCACTTCTTGTTATCTGGTTTCTTATTACCACTATTATCGTTACGATTCTCAACTTGTCCTTCATCTCCCCTACCATTTCCCTTCTCTTTAGCCTTGGAAGACTCAAAGTTATCTTTCCTCGGAACAAGCTCGTTTACCACTACGGTCATAGCTTTATGACCTTTGGGAAGTTCTTTAACCCTTTAGTATTGCAAATTTTGCTTTTCCCACAACTTTAGCCTATCCATAAAGGAGAAAAATGCCTTCTTCTCACCCAAATCGAAATTTGGAGCATCAGCTTACTAAACTTCTTTACATATTCCCTATTGTATGTTGTTGCATAAGCCGACGCAACTTAACCCAAGCCTCATCCTCAACATATATACTCTAGGTAAAATTTCCCATTGAATTTACTCTGGAATTCCTCTCAAGTCCCAATGGTAGCTCCACCTCATTTCTCATCTCTAGACCTCCGATGCCATTATAACAAAGCGACATTAGTAGAATACATGGCAACAATATTTACCTTAGTAACATCATCCATGATGCCTTTGGTACGGAAGTATTTGTAACACCCCTCAATTGACCCAATCGTCGAATCCGAGTTACGAGATGTCACATCCGTTACCGAAGCAACTTCTGATAAAATACAGTAAATATAACAACCAAACAAATATTTATGACTTAACCACATTCATAATATGATTCCCAACTAAATCCGAGCCTTAATGGAGCTCATAAAAGCTCTTTTGTTGACCCGGGCAAGAATTAGTACCAAATTGTAATGTTTTAAAAATGATGCTGGCCTCCTCCATGTCGTGACATTGCCAAACAGTTTGTCATGTTGCGATGTTTGACCATTCGATGTTGAGAAGTCACAAACTGCCAGCCAGCGTTGCGACGAGGCAAGTTGATCATCTCGATGTGGACTCTGTTTTTTGTACATTTTAAGCCATTTGATACATATTTCATGCCAAGCCAAACCATTAACACAATTGATGCATAATGCACACTTATATCCTGCATAAACTATTTCAAAACATAACTAAACATTTCATTTTAACTAATTTACATCATTCAAATCAATTAGCCATAAATTTACACTAAGGCAAATCAAATTCATTTATACATTCCTTTAAGCCAATTAAAATATAATATATACGTATTCCATTGAACTTTAAAGCTATAAAATAAATGTTTTTAATTTTTTTAAAGCTGATCAATTATCTTATTTAAATATGTAATTTTATTAAATTATTTAAATATAAAATTAATTAAAATTTCTTCATTTAAGTATGTAACTTTATTAATTTAATTAAATTTAATAAATTACATATATAAAAAATATTCATTATTTTCAATTAAAATATAACTGGTTAACTAACAATTAAGTCACTACCATAGAAAAAAAAATTTGAAGTCACTAAATTTTCAGTTTTAGATTGATTTTTTAAATAAAAAATATTAAAAGATTTCTGGATCTTCAATAATTTGTATAAATGATAGTAACTAAATACATGATAAAATAATTATATATAATTTAGGTAAACTATATTAACAGTCCCTAAATTTTATATAAAATTACGTTTCAATCATTCAATTTTACATAATAATCGCTAATATTATTAATTTAAAATTGTTTATACTAAAAAAAACACTTTTCAAGAATAAAATGAGTTTTTTTATTCAAAAACTTTACTGACTAGTTTTTATCAAGGTATCACTGAAAATAAATTGATTTTAGAAGAAAAAGTAATTTTCCGATATAAAATTTAAATACACTCATTCAAAATGAAAGATAAGACATAATTAAATTAATACTGTTTTCATATGTTAGAGCTAAATTTTCACTTCATAGATAAAAAAGTTGTTTTCTTATAAATTTTAATTTAATTTTAAAAATTTTATTAAAAAAAATACAGTTTTAAGTAAGTATGATATAAGTGTTTCTCCTCGAAAATCGTTACCACAACTTTGATTTATTTACAACACTTACTTTCGAAGAATCCATTTGCTTAATGATTAAAACTATTTTATAAAATATTATCTCATATTGAACAGTCATAAGTTGAATGGGCATGTGACCAAAGAGACTACTCTAATCACAATCTTTAATATGATAAATGAATGGTCACAATTGAAAAACTAAAATAAAAAAAAAAGTTAATACTGTCAAATCAAATGTAACGACTTTTGAATAAGCACGTTTAAATTGAAGCATAAATAAATAATTAAATAAAATACATACCTTGAATAAGACGCAATGAAATGATATATTTTAGGTTTATGTTACTCTATGATTTTGATCAATCCAACCGCATGTGGCTATTGATTTTCTTGGCATAATAAACGATAATTAATCATAAAATTATAACATCATGTAGTCATATCATTACAAGTCAATTTTTTATTAATAGATTTAGTCTGGGAATTAATTCGATTAGTATTGTAACTTTTTCAATTCGGTTTAGATATTAAACCTAAATTTTAGAGATTACATCGGCCATTGAAATAGCCTGACAAAGTTATTGAAGTTTTAAAAACAATTAATTATAAACGTTTGATTATTTTAGAAGTTTTTGGTCTCTTTTCAGAAAAACCCAGGAGATTTAAAAAAATGATTAAGTTTAATATTTTTATTACAACGGTGTTAATGTTGAGTTGAAAATCCAAGGTACTTTCTTAACAAAACACATTTGCAATTTAGTAGGGGAAAAGTGATATTAACATAATTTTAATAAAAGTTATGTTTCATGTATAATTAGATAAAATTCATATTTTAAAAACTTAAATGATTTAAATGTCATGCATGCATAAGTAAAAATTGTAAACTAAGTCTCATGCCACAATAATATTAATATAGTTTCAAATAACCAGAATTATAAAATAATCAGTCTAAAATACTTTTATATAGAAATCAATATTCCGAGTTGAGCCCTCCGAATGCCGAGTCCGCGTTCTAACCTTATGGGTTATCTGAAAAGAAAGAAAATAAAAGGGTGAGCTATGAAAGCTCTATGTGAGTTTCATCACAAAACAACCAATTGGTAAGCATATTAATTCTAATTACATAGTTTAAATCACATTTGGCAAATTCATTATATTAGAATAATATAAGAGTTTTCCCAATGTATAAGCAAAAGCTCTTACTAAGTCATTTTTGGTTAATGTATGCAATATGCTTATGCCAGTGTCATGAGCCGCAGTTCAAAGCCCGTGACCATCGCACCATATGCATCATTTGGAGATCTATTGTGTAGATAGGGATCATTTGGCCCGTAAGAACTGACCCGATTCGGTAACCTGTTGGAAAAGCCTTTCAGATTGAAGCCTGGTTGGCCCGATAATGAAGATATGGTAATTTAGGCTATTTTGGTAACTAATCTTAGAAGATTTATAGAATCATATTTTGTAAAGATTAAATTAGATTTGATATGGCATATCTTGTAAATCCCATGATTTAAGGGATATAGTTAATCTCATTCGTCGATGTATTGTAATCTTGACGGTCGATTTTGGAAGATCTCACCTATAAATGGAGAGCATCCCCCTCATTTGTACTCACTCCATTCATTGTTTCATTATTCTTTGTAAATAAGAGAATATTGAGAGCATTTACTTAAACACCTTGTGTGCGCTCTTTCTGTTGTTTTTTGTAAGCTTCTTTTAACATAAATCGTTTCTGCTCTACAGATTGGTGCTTTGGAGGACTTCTAAAGGAATCCTCACTTGAGTAAAGACTGACTTAGGCAAGTTTGAATGAACGAATTGCCTAAGGCTGCACAGATCACGAGACGAAACATCTAGCCCCGTGACAAGTGGTATCCGAGCTATTAGTTCGAAAGCACTGTTGGGATATCAAAAGAAGAGTTCGAACAAAGGTGGGCCAGAAAGTCTTTGAGGAAGATGCTGTTTGTTGTTGAGAAACACGTGGGTAAACTTGAGGAGCCCATGGAGGACGCAAAAAAGTCAGACAATGCGCTTAGGGAAAACATTGATGACTTGAGAAAGCAGCCCAGGGACTTTGTGACCATGTGTCTCACTTCCAATAGGGATAGCATGCAAGAGTTGCAAGATTCCCAAAGGAAGAAGCTGACAGAGAGGAACAATACTCTCGAGGCCATGGTGACGGCTTTGAAGGAGGAAACAATGGCCACTACGATGGCTTTGAGCACAATACTGGAGAAGCTCGAGGGAGAGTTGGCCTTGTGCTGAGCAGCCATGGGGAAAGGAGTGTCAAGTGCAACACTCAGTTATGAGGATGTCCCAAAGCTGAAAGAGTTTATGGGGACAAGGTCTGCATGCGATGTGGACAATTTCTTGTGAAGGATGGAAAACTACTTATGTGCCAAAGGTATCGTGGATTATGTAGTTAAGGTAAACACTGCTTCAATGTTTCTTATTGATATTACGCTTTTATGGTGGCGAAGCAGGACCACAGATAAAAGACAAGATGAGATTGGGACATGGCAAGAGTTTCAATGTGAGTTGAAGGGACAATTTTACCCAGAATTTACCGAGAAAAAAGCTCGGGCAAAGTTGCAAGGGTTAAGATAATGGGGCACAAGTGAGGGAGTATGTTCGAGAGTTCAAAGAACCCATGCTCCAAGTTTCAGATGTGACCAAGAAAGAAGCATTGCTTGCTTTTCAGAATGGATTGAAGCTGTGGGCCAGACAGGAAGTGGAACAAAGAGGTGTCCAAAAGCTGTCGAAAGCTATGACGGTAGTAGAGTTTGTGGTCAAGCTTGGTCTAGGGAAAGACAAGCTTGGGTCTTCCAAGTTCAAGGAAAGGGGCGTATGTGAAAAAGATCACAAGGAAGATGTTGTTAATGGCAATGGCAACGGCGACAATAGTGGTAAAGGGAAACCACAAGTTGGGAAGAAGAAACCCAATAGGAAAAGAGACAAGTTAAAATGTTTTCTCTGCGACAGCCCACACATGTTAAAAAAAATGTTCGAAGAAATCTGCGCTTAAGGAGAAGCCGGTGGGTAAAGCCTTGGGACTTGGTTCGAGCGCAAGGGGTGTTGAAGCCAAGAAGGCCGAAAGCGAGAAGAAGCCAATAAAGTGCTTCTTATGTTATGGTCTGCATAGGTTGAGGAAGTGTCCAAAGAAATCTGTCATCGAAGGAGACGATGAAGCAGACAAGGAGCCCAAGAAGCTTGGTTCGAGCAAGGGAAAATTTGAAGCCAAGAGGGAAAAGGGGAGCAAAAAGAAACGAGTAAAGTGCTTCTTGTGTAGTGGTCCGCATGAGTTGCGAAACTGTCCAAAGCAAGCCATAGTCAAAGGAAAGGCAACGCCTGAGCTAGGTGAGTCATCGGAAGGGCTTTCACCCAAGGAAGAGGTAAGTTTGTCATCGAACTTAGAGGAAAAAGTTGTGATAAAAATAGTGAAGCTGGGGCCAGTGAGGCTCAATTCGAGAAAAGCATCAAAGTTGGTTAAGTCATCGACAAGTCTTCCTCCTATAAGAGAGGTGGGTAGTGCATCAGACTTCAAAGAAAAAAAAGTGATACAAGTTGGACAAATGACCAGAGTAAATGCAATGAGTAGGACAGCTTGAGTTAAGAAGTGACATAAGCCGAGGCAGAAATCCCGAAGGAAGGGAAAAGCTAATGCGTCGAGACGAGATCGAGATGAGTCAAATCAGTGCCATTCATAAGTTACAACAAGGGCGCTGCGAGAATGGGTGGGGAAGAATGTCACGGTCAGCAGTTTGAAGCCCATGACCATCGCACCAAATGTATCCGATGAAGGTCTATTATGTAGATGATGATTATTTGGCCCGTAAGAACTGGCCCGATTCAATAACCTGTTGGAGAGGCCTATCAGATTGAAGCCTGATTGGCTGGATAATAAAGATATGGCAACTTAGGCTATTTTGGTAGCTAATCTTAAAATATTGATAGAATCATATCTTGTAAATATTATAATAGATTTGATATAACATATCTTTAAATCTCATGATTTAAGGGATATAGTTAATCTCGTCCTTCGATGTATTGTAATATTGACCGTTAGTTTTGGGGGAGCTCAACTATAAATAGAGATCCTCCCCCTTATTTGTACTCACTCCATTCATTGTTTCATTATTTTTTATGAGTAAGAGAATATTGAGAGCATTTACTCAAACACCTTGTATGCGCTCTTTCTATTGTCCTTTGTAAGCTTCTTTTGACATAAATCACTTCTGCTCTACAAATTGGTACCTTGGAGGACTGCTAAAGGAATCCTCACTTGAGTAAAAGTTGAATTAGGCGAGTTTGGACGAACGGATCGCCTAAGGCCGCACGGATCGCGAGACAAAAGATCTAGCCCCGTGACACTAGCATGTCCTAATTTCTTATGCTACACAAAAGAATTATTTTCATTTTTAGCAATAAGGAATATGTTTAATTCATGCATTTCATCTAAATGCACCATGTATATATTTCCTATTTTATGTCATACAAGCACAATCTTATTAGATACAATGTCAATTACTTTACAACCATTATTTTCAAAAATGGCATTGCGAACTTTATCGCACAATGGACTAATACTTAATAGATTATCCTTAAGACAGTTAACATAAAAGACATTTTCAATAAATGTTGAAGAGTTTTTACCAATAAAGTCAATTCCTTAAATAATTCCTTTGGAGTTGTCACCAAATGTAACTTCTCCATTTTTTGGCTTCAATTTAATAAAATGACTCTGGCCACAGGTTGTGTCCTAGGCATTCACTATCAAGGTACCATGAGTTTATCTTGAATTTTCCACCTTAAAGCAATGATCCTTTCCTTACAAACATAGAATTAAACTTTAATTTTTAGTACCCAAATTCTTTTGAGTCGATAAGAATTAGTTCCTAAAATCTTACTCTCTTTAGGTATCCATTTTGAAAGAGTTTCCTTGTCTTGAGTAGCACTAATTTATGGACCCATACACTTTTAACAAGTTTTACCTTGTAGAATCTTAAGGGAACTCTATGTTTATAAAAATTAAAACTAGTTTAACAAACTTTTGTTTTAAAATTTATCCTTTCTCAAATCTTTTTGGTAAAACTTTTTTAGAGTGAGTTTTTTCAATCTTTAACAACTCAAGTTGCTTTTTGTGATCATCATGAACTTTGGAAAACAAATTATACAAGTCAATTCTTTTTCAAAAATCATTTATAATAGCTTGCAAGTCATTTGTTTTATTTTCAAGTTCATGATTAGCCTTGGAAAGTGAACTCTTTTCATCTTTTAATTTTGAAATGTTTTTCTTATATTTTGAAATTATAATTTTAAACTCCAAGCCTAGTTCATCATAGGCAGCTTGTAACTCATCAAATGAATAAAAAATTGAAACAGATGAGTTAGAATTTACCTTTGGTTCATTTATGACCATAAGGAAAAGTTTGGCTACTTCATACTCATCTTCATTGGAAGAATCTTCGTCACTCTAAGTTGCAATGTTAACCTTGAGCTTTGGTTTGCTTGATCCCTTCTACTTCCATTATGGACAATCAAATTTGGTGTGTCCTGGCTTTTTGCACTCATAGCCAATAATAGGATCTCTTTCTTTAGTGGACTCAAGTTTTAATCCCTCATTTTGGAATCTTCTTCATTTATTAGACTTCATGAACCTCTTGAATCTCCTAGCAAACATGACTATCTCTTTCTCCTTATCCATGTTGTCACTTGAATCACTCTCTTCGATTGTTGTAGATTTGAGGGCTATATCGACCTTCTTATTTTCAACCTTTTTTTTAACCCCTTCTTTGAGCCCCATCTCATAAATAAGCAAAGAACTGATAAGCTCATTTAGAATAAGTGTTTCTAAATTCTTTGCCTCTTCAATAGCAGTTATTTTAGTTTCCTAAGATTTAGGCAAGTTTCAATGCATTTTTCTTACTACCTCTTCATTAAGATAAGGCTTCCGATATGACTTTAATCCATTGATAATTATAGTAAATCGATTGGACATTACCTTGATGTCCTCCTCGGGCTTCATTTTGAAGGTTTTGTAGTTGAGAGTAAAAATTCCAACTTTGGACTTTTTCACTTGATTTGTACCTTCATGAGTGACTTCAAGATTGTTTCATATCTCTTTGGGTTGGCACATAATGACACCCTACTATACTCTTCGGGACCAATTATACAAACCAAAATGTGCATAACCTTGGCATTAAGTTGAATGCTCATTCTGTCTTTCTCATTTCATTCTTTCTTGCTCTTTGGAACTAGAAGCTCTCCTTCTTGTTTGAATGGAATAGGAGAACCATCCATGGTGATATCCTATGGCAAAAGGTATTGGCTTGAATGAATAGCATCATCCTCGTCTTTAAATAAGAATAATTTACACCATTGAAATAATGAGTCTTGGAGATATATTGAGATTCTCTATAGAAAACTGACCTAGAAGTAGACGTCATTCTTTGTGCATTAAGTTGATGATTCGAAGAATTTTCCCAAGGATCTTCTCTTAGTTATCATTCTATCTTTTAGATACTAGCTTTAATATCAATTGTTAGCTTTATAAATCAATCTGAAAATGCTAAAAGGAGGTGAATTGGATTTTAGAATTTTTTTGGAATCTTGAGAGAAAGGATAGAAAAATTGAACACAAAGATTTAGAATTGTTCGGCCCCAATCACCTATTCCACTACCTTAGCTTTCCACAACTAAGGATTTTCTAAAATTCACTAATATGATCAACCTTTGAGGATAAGGTTTAACCTTACAACTCTCTTTAAGATTTCTATACAAATCTTAATACTCAAACCCTCTTAAAGAGAAACAAACAAGCAAACTAATAAATAACTCTTATAAGATCAAAGTGTTTGTCAATTAAGCACAATTACAAAGAAAAACACTTGAGCTGATAGAAAAATAATGAAACTCACAAGTGTATGTAAGAAAAGTATGGAAATATTAAGCACAAAGGTTGTTTGATTGATATTTAGGCTTCAATAATCTCTTTTGTTGTTGTAAGACCTTTAGAAATTGATATTTATACCCTTTAATCGATTTCCAACCATTGTGGTTGTTGGGATATTGAATAAAGTTGTTGGGGATGAAAATACCAGTACATAAATGTCACCTACAACAACAGGTATCGATACTTTTTCTACGAGTATCGATACTAATAGCATTTAATGCCTAATTTAGAGATCGTTGGAACCAATACTATCGATACCTAGGAAATTCTATCGATACCAAATATGACGTATCGATACCGTATTGATACTGGAAAAAACATTTGGAAGTCAAAATGTCAATTTCGTATCGATAAAAGTTTATCATTATCGATACTTGAAGAAATTTATCGATACCCAACAAAAGGTATTGATATCGGACCAATACTTGGTAAACATTTTTGAAAACAAAATGTCATTTTTGTATCAGTACTGAAAACTGTATCGATAAATTTGTGAATTTATTGATACTCATTTAAATTTATCGATACTTGTTGATACTTTTTTGGTCAGGAGCAATTTTAATATGCCTGAAGAATGTTAAAGTTTGTTTGACTAACTTGGGTTCAAAAATATTTTGAAAGTATGAGTTCAACCATTTTTCTTTTAGAGATTATTTAAAATGAAAATGAGTTTAACCATTTTTCTTTTAGAGATTATTTAAAATGAAATTATTGGTAAGTTATGTTTAAAATGATTTTTATTCAAAATATAATATTTGTTATATCAAAATTAATTTTCCAAGTAAAACTCTACAAATGAACTAAAATATTTGTGAGGAGGATTTCTAATTTTATCCGTGCAAAAGTTATACCTTGTTGAGTCATAATACCTTGTTGAGTCATAATATTTGTGAGAAAACTTTGTTATTTTATCCGGACAAAAATTATAACTTGTAATGTAAAATTGATCTTTATCCCTTTTAGATCATGAATGTAAGTTAGTGCATTAAATATTTCTCTTTGGAGTATGGCTAATATTACATTGATCTCGTTTTGATTATATGTCCACCCACAAACTTTATTCATAAATTAGGCTATTTTACTCATCTAACCCAAAATTTTTAATATTTACAAAAATGACCTTAGTTCAAAAATATTCACCAAAATGATTTGAAATGAACAATAAATTTGGGTTATGGTAACCTAATTGTAACAGCCTAATTTTCAGTGGTGCCGGAAACAATGGTTCAAGACCACTAAATTCGACAAGTGAGTTTAAAAAATTTATTATTTAGTATTTATGAGTTAAATATGATTTTAGGAAGACCTTTGAAATAGTGATTTGTGTTTTAGAAGAAAATGTTAGGTTAAGCGGTTTCAAAAACAAGGTATCGAGACCTCGATTTCATAAACCGAGCCATAAATATTTTTATAAATATTTACAGGGTGCCATTGAGTTAGTATTAAATTTTCGTTAGAAAATATCAATATTTTGATAGTTAATTAAATAAAAAATACTAGATTAAAAAAGGTGCAAAACTTATTAATTAAAGAAAATAAATAAGTAAGTGATTTAAATAATAAATAATGGAGGGCTTAAAGGACAAATATGCCTAATTTGACATGGCTGGACGACATGTTAATGAAAAACATTAAAATAAAACAAATGAAGGGTAAAATTGTAAATTAAATAAAAATTAAATAAATAAATAGAAATTGAAAGAGATTTCTAGACAATCTCTCTGAAATTTTGGCAAAAACGGCACGGGAGAAAGCTTCTAAAGCTGGTTTTTCTTTTATTTTGCTACAAGTCAGTTCAATTTTACTTATTTCTTGTAATTTTATATTTTTAAGACTTTTACAATTAGGTCCAATTATCTACTTCGTTAGTTTTTTTATTTTATGAGTGATTTTGAAAGTTACCATTGATGAGTTTTGGTTGGCTTTAATTTTGTTATATGATGATTTTATAAAGTGAATTTGATAGATATTGATTTTAAGACTAAATTGTGAAGAATTTAAGAATTAGGGTTTGCTATTAAATTTTTATGTATCAAAGGCTGTAAGATAGCCTAGAATACTTACATAAATTGTCAATTGAGAAAAATTAGTTCATTTGGTAGACTAATTAGTAAGGGACTAAATTGCAAAAACTGTAAAAGTTAGGGTAATTGTATAATTTTAAATTTTGAAGGGTACTGATTGTAAAGTGAATTGAAACTGAAATATATGCTAATGCATGAATAATTTTATATCTTAGAGCAAGAGTCCTAGATCAATGAGAAAAAGAGAAATTAATAGAATAGCCTTGATCTACTACAAACTTACAATTTAACCTAGGTTAGTTCCTTTAATGTTATATACTAATTTGATGAATGGTAATAAATATTTATTTTTATCATTTGTGAAAATAAAGTTATTATTAAAATTATGGAATTAAAGTGAATGTTCGAAGTGAATGAAACGCAGGATTGAGTACTGTCGTTCAATGTAAATGAGGAATTGACGGCAAATTACCCAAGTAAACCGAGGTTCAGCATTTGTTGTGAACTTCCGTGTTTGCTTTTCATTTAGCTCTCATGAGCTTTAGTTAACTCATATGAGTTTTAGTTTAACCCTTTTGGGTTTCAGTTCAGCTCTTTTGAGCTTCAGTTTAACCTTTATGGATTTTTGTTTAGCTCTTATGAGCTTTCGTTTATCCCTTACGGGTTTCCATTTAGCACTTATGTGCTTCTGTGCAGCCTTCGGGCTTCCATATACGATGTACTCATGTCCGTAAGATGTTCTCCAATTTGACAAAGTTTGGTAAGCGACATATGGAATAATATTTAAAGACTTAATGATTTTATTGATTTTGAGATGAAATAAGTGAATTCATCAATTGAAGTTATGATTGGTAGGAAATGTATTTTGAACGATTTATTTAAATGAATTGTTTTAGTTTATTCAGTAAGATTTATGTTTAAAGCTAACGAATTTACTAAGGTTCATTGAGCTTACTTGTATTGTTTAATGTTCTTTGTAGATTTACGAGTAGTTGAGAGATCGGATCAACACATCGAATCACACTATCCAACTTACTGGTAGATTTTGCTAAACAAACTATGTTTTATATGGCATGTACATGGATTGGAATAGTTGTGTAAATATTAGAAATTACATTTTGGTTATGTTTCATATTAACTTATATATGTATGGTTTGTCATGTTTGGTATAAATGTTGGTATGGGTAATGAATGAATTGGTAAAGCATGTTAATATAGCAGTTGCATGTCTGAAATAATTTATGTTCTAATTTAGATTGTTAGAGTATATGTAATAATATGACCATAATAATAATAGAAATTGGTTGTTTTAGAGATCTTGTTATGGCCTGTATGTATGAAATTTGAGATGTGTAGGTTGAAGTCAAGAATAGGTGAGAAAAAATGCCATAAAATGGCCAATTTTTGTTTACACAGGCAGAGAAACGGGCGTGTGTCTTAGCCGTGTGTGACACGCGGCTTGACACATGGGCATGTGTTCTGGCCGTTTGTCTCCTGCACCTTAAAATTTTGAAATAGAATGCCCAGATTTTTGCACCCGGCCTAGCACACGGGCGTGTGACTTGGCCCTGTAACCCCTGTACCTTACACACGGCTTAGCACACGGATGTGTGGTTGGCCGTGTAATTCAAGTCAGTGAGTTACACGGGTATGGACACAGGCAGGAACACTGCAATGTGCCCCACATTGAATGCCCACACGACCTAAGACATGAGCGTGTTTCCCCTGCTCTTAGGAAAATTTTTAGAATTTCAAGAAAAATTCTCTGAGTTTTCAGTTTGGTCCAGATTTGTTTCTAACACTTATTTTGGGCCTCGAGGGTCTGTATAAGGGACAATATGAGTGTTTATGATTGGTTCTTAATATGTATGTTAAATGTTATGAAACGTTCGCATTTACTCCGTAAAGTTCGGTAATGCTTCGTAACCCTACTCTAGTTACGGATAAAGGTTACGGGTGTTAAACCAATAGCCGACACCATCTTGTGTTTTGGCCCATCATTACCTGATGATTTTGTCAAGCTTTAAAAAAATGAATTTTTTGAGTTTGGGACATGAATGGCCGGCACCAATGTATTTTTTTTAAATCGTGTCATACAAGTATATAAAAATACCAGTATTTGAAAAAAGAAAAAATTTTGGTTTTGGTTTAAAATAAATTATTTTGGGTGCTGACCAATAGATGGTCGGCACCAAGTACATTTTTCGGCTCCCATGGCACTTTCTTTTTTTACTTTGGGAAATTGATGGCCGGCATTAGTGTCATTTAAAAAAAAATTTGGATGCTGACCAATAGATGGTCTATACCAAGTACATGTTTCGGCTCCTAAGACACTTTGTTTTTATTTTGGGATACTGATGGCACAGACTAGTGTCATTTAATAAAATATTTTGGGTGCTAACCAGTAGATGGCCGGCACTAAGTACATTTTTCGACTCCTAATGCGCTTTTTTTTTATTTTGGGACACTGATGGTTGGCACCACCTTTTTCGAGTCCCGAAAATATTTTTTTTATTTTAGGACACCAATGGCCAGCACCAACTTTATCAGATTAAAAAAATTATTTTCTCTTATTTTGGAACACTGATGGCTGGCACCAAGTATTAAAAAAAATTTCATAATTTTGGGAATCAGATGGCTAAAACCTCCCCTCACTCTATATATAGGGGGTGGTTTGGGTTCTGATAGTGTAAATGGATGAGAAAAAAAATTTAGAAAGACATCAAAATGAGAGTATTTTGTAGTGTATCATCAAATGAGTTTTTTGTAGTAGATTGCAAATTGTAGTTTTTTGTAGTTTACAACCAAATTTCGGGGTTGAATTATATACTGCCATGTTTTAACAGAGTTGAATTATATATTACCATATCAACTTTAAAGGTTATGCCATTAAGGGTAGAATAATTTATTGCGCCATAAATGGCTAACCGAGATGTCTAACGCAGATGGACATTATCTATTGTGCAATAGCGTTTATTCCGTAACTTATAAGTGGGATACTGATGCAACGTAGACCTGATTAAGTAGAAAACAACTAATTGTAAGAAACTATTATTGAAAATAATTGTATTATTTCTTTAGAATGTTTGTATTGTTGTAAATTAAATGGATGTCATAACCCCCTTTAAGCATATTAAAGTAATGAGATAAAACTCTTTACTTAATTTATAATCAATAGATTATTAAATAGAGTAATTAAGAAACTTTAATTTATTCAATGTAATATCTTTATTAATTGAATGTAAAGGAGCTTATAAATAGCACCTTGTAAGTGAAAATAAAATAATGAAATTCTTTCGTATTTTCATCCTCTTTTATTTATTGTTTTATTAATTTTTCTATAACACGTTATCAGCATGAGCTTCTACGAATTCATAGTGAAGTTTACGTTATTTCGACTTTTTATAATTTGCCCGTATAACTCCCGTTAAACTATATACGGTATACGTATTTTCATAATTCTTTTATTTTATTTTCTAGATGAAATATTTGCTTTGGGTAACATTTGCACATTTATTTTTACAACTAAAATCTAATAATGATAATTATATATACATGTTTTTTTTATTAAAAGAAATTTCAATTAATTTAATTTGTGTTAAGTTATTATCATGACTATTCCTCTTTATGCCAATATTTGACATACATATTATTATTTAGCAAATTTGGTATATATAATTGAATTATTTTACGATTGAGAATACTTATTAATTTACTAATATTTTTTTTATTTTGATTCAAGTGATTATAATGTCAAATCTTGCCAAACTTGAATTTGCGGCCTTAGACATCTCAGGCAAGAACTATTTGTCATGGGTGTTAGATGCTGAAATTCACCTAGATGCTAAAGGTCTAGAAAATACTATATTGAGTTGTGGAATATCTAATCAAGACAAGGCAAAAGCAATGATTTTCATCCGTCATCATCTGCATGAAGGATTAAAAGTGGAATATCTCACTATGAAAGACCCTCTTGAGTTGTGGAAAAATTTGAAAGAACGATTTGACCATCAGAAAACTGTGATACTCCCTAAAGCTCGTTATGATTGGATACACTTACGGTTGCAAGATTTTAAGACTGTAAGTGAATACAATTCAGAACTTTTCAAAATTAGTTCTCAACTAAAATTATGTGGAGAAAACATAACTGATGAGGACTTGTTAGAGAAAACATTTTCAACCTTTCACGCTACTAATGTGCTCCTGCAGTAGCAATACCGTAAAAAAGGTTTTAAAAGGTATTCTGAATTGATTTCATGCCTTTTGATGGCTGAACAAAATAATGAGCTATTGATGAAAAATCAAGGAATTCGTCCCACTGGTTCTGCACCATTCCCTGAAGTGAATGTAGCAGTACACAATAATTATGAAAATAGAAAATATAGAAGTTGCGGCCGTGGTCGTAGACGTAGTGGGGGACGTGGTCGAGGACGTATTAGTAATCGTTATCATGGTGGTCATAACAATGATACTTCTAACCACCAGAAAAATAATAACAATGAAAGACAAGAAAGAAGTGGTAAAAATAATCCTTCAAAGATTGTTGAGAATATATGCTACCGATGTGGTATGAAGGGGCATTGGTCACGTACCTGTCGTACGTCTGAGCATTTAGTGAAACTTTATCAAGCATCCATTAAAAGGAAGAGAAAGCATATGGAGACAAATTTTATATCCCAAAATGATGAAATAGAGGCAAAAGATGAAGATATTCACTATAATAATAAAACTGACCATGCCTAAAGGATGATAAATTTAATGACCTTGATAATATAACTCATCTAGATGTGGCAGATTTCTTTGAGAATCATTAGAAAAATTGATGTTATTTTGACATTTTTTTAAGTATATTTTGTTTTCTTGCATAAAAAAATAATTTATATATTTAATAAATATTTGTAATGTTTCTCATATTATATTTTGTTTGTTTTTATGAAGAATATGAATATTCAACAAAATTTCGATAGACACAAAATCAATGAAGACATGTGTCTTGCAGATAGTGCTACAACACATACGATACTCAAAGATAAAAAATATTTTTCTCATTTGACAATGAGTAATGCCCATGTTAATACAATATCGGGTAGTTCAAAACTTATTGAAGGCTCTGGAAAAGCTATTATATTATTACCTAAAGGTACAAAATTTATCATTGATGATGCTTTATATTCCACCAAATCTCAAAGAAATTTATTGAGTTTTAAAGATATTCGTCTTAATGGATATCATATTGAGACTATGAATGAGAAAAATGTTGAATATCTATATATTACAAATGTTGAATGTGGAAAGAAATATATTTTGGAAAGGCTACCTGCTTTTTCATCAGGTTTATATTATGCACATATTAGTGTAATTGAATCATATGTTACTACAAACCAGAAGTTTGTAGAAGCTCATACTTTTACTATTTGGCATGACCGATTAGGCCATCCCGGATCTATTATGATGCGAAAAATCATCGAGAATTCAATTGGACACTTATTAAAGAACCAAAAGATTCTTGAATTCAAGGATTTATCTTGTGTCACTTGTTCTCAAGGAAAATTGATTATTAGACCTGTAACACCTCTCGCCTGCATCCGACGCTGGGACAGGGTTCGAGGTGCTACCTAACTTTTACTAACACTTCTATACTAAACAGGACCATGAAATCTCAAATAATTAAAATGAATTTATAATCCCATAATCAAAATAGGCCAACACATATGGTCAAAGCCATATCATATACTCTAATATTTAAACTCCTATACATGCCATAGACTCAAAGTACTTGAAATCACTACACCAATAGCGTTAGCTTGCAAGTGTGATAATATCTCCGACGAACTCCAACCCGAACAAACCTGGAAACCCTAGAGAACATAGAAAATAAGGGGGTAAGCTTTCGCTTAGTAAGTTCATATGAAAACAATAAGCAACTCATTAACTTGTTTTATCAATGTTTACAACATATTCTCAAGTTTACGACAAGCTGTCTTCCTGCACAACAGTCACTAAATTATTTATATCTGGAGCTACAAAACTCCGAATTAAGTTCCATAAATTTTCTCTAAAATTAGACTCATTTATATTTCTTCCATAAAATTTTCAAAATTTTTGGTCAAGCCATTTAGTACAGTTTATTAGTTAAAGTATTCCATGTTTCAGGGTATGACTACTCTGACCCCTGTACACTACGAACCGAATTTCTCCCTATACAGAATTCCAATGACCATGCCGTTTGTTTCCTGTAAAAGTAGACTCAATAAGGAATCGTTGAATATAAGGTATGACTCTTAATAATTTTTTTACAATTTATGGTGAATTTATAAAATCAGAATAGGGGATCTCGAATTCATTCAGACCCTGTTTTACAAGAATTCAAATATCACACAATATAGAATTCTTTTTCTTCCCCTATTTCTTTCATGTGAAAATAGACTCATTAATATTTAATTCCATATTTTATTCTGCCTCTAACTCATTTTCCACTATTTTTAGTGTATTTTCAAAGTTACACTACTGCAGTAACTCAAATCTGTCAAGGCTAAGTTACTCATTCATGATCATTGTTCACAAAATTAATACAACATCATTCCATCCATCATGGTAAGAACACATATTATGCATCATAGATCATCACATATCAAGGCATTCTCATAGGCTTAGTATACATACTTGCACAACTCGTAACATAACTCAAGTGCATACTCACCAATGACTTACCTCATTGGGACCATCATCAACTCTTTCCTTTGATTACCCGTTGAACACTTGGAATACTAATTGGATACTCGGAAAAGCCTTTGCACATAAGTGCCTCAATTGTAGCTAAAGCTACCTCATATCTCATGACATTTCAATGCTCACTCTCGAGCTAGTCATCTAGACTCATAATTCCTAGTGACATGTCACTCGTATCCTATTCTATTCCAAATGTTCAAACGGGATTTTTCCTCGTCTATTAAGGCTTTGTCTTATCATATTTCTATTAATCACATACACGTTAATATTTGTACAATTCATGTAATGATAACATTTAAATACATGTATAACATGGTATTGTTTACATACGAACTTACCTCAATACCACAAAGGTAAAAAAAGACGTAATTATCCCTTAATCGATTTCTTTCCGTTTTAGGTCCAAATCTCGATTTTCATCATCTAAAACATCACATTCAACTTATTAAAACAATGTACAGATCAAATTAGTCCATTGACACACTTGGGCTATTTTTACAATTTTGCCCCTATATTTTACCAAAATTACCAAATTACCCCTAGGCTCGTAAAATAATTTTTATCACATTTATGTACTCCTTGAGTCTAGATGAACCATTTTCATAACTATAGCAACTCATAATTTCAACTATTTCACACATTTACAACTCATTTTACAACTTAGCAATCTAGCCCTTTTTAAGGTGTTTTCATGCAATTTCTTTCACAAAAGTTGTTTTTTAGACAACTAGAACTCATAATCTTCCATAAAAACACAACAAACAACACATTTACTCTCATGGCAAAACCCTAGACTCTTCATCATTTTGCACAATAGTCCCCTCTTATGAAAGCTCATGCTTTAGGGGTTACAAAAATGTAAAAATCTTCAAGAAAGACATTAAAATCACTTACTTGCTAAGCCTCAAAGTTGCTGAAAATATGAAGCTTTCAAAACCCATTTCTTTGCTGGAAAAATCGGTGGAGAGAAGATGAAAAAGGGATGATATCATCCTATTTTTATTTTATTACCTATTTGGTCAAAAGTCACATAATATCCCATAAATTTTGGCTTTTTTAAAAATTTTGTCTCCCCTTGGCCGACCACACACTTAAAATGGGTCCAATTGCCCTTTAAAGGCCTCCAATTTTAGTTCTCTAGTCTATTAACACCTTTAGGCACTAAAATACAACTTTTACCTTTTACGCGATTTAGTCTTTTTTCGAAATTGGACTAGAAATCGCTAAAATTAACTTACCAAAATTTACATGCACTTATAAAATTATATTATAACACATAAAATAATACTAAAATAATTTTCTCTGGCCTCAGAATAGTGGTCCTGAAACCACTGTTCCGACTAGGCCCAAAATCGTGCTGTTACAAGACCATCACCAGCTAAAGTTGGGATTGAATCTCCAACATTTCTGAAACGTATTCAAGGTGATATATGTGGGCCCATTCATCCACCATGTGGACCATTCAGATATTTTATGGTATTAATAGATGCATCTAGTAGGTGGTCACATGTATGTTTATTATCGACTCGCAACCTGGCGTTTGCGAGACTACTTGCTCAAATAATTCGATTAAGAGCACAATTTCCAGATTATGCAATCAAAACTATTCGTCTTGATAATGCTGGTGAGTTTACATCCCAAGCTTTTAATGATTATTGTATGTCAATTGGGATAAAAGTTGAACATCCTGTAGCTCATGTTCATACACAAAATGGTTTAGCTGAATCATTTATCAAACGCCTCCAACTAATAGCTCGGCCATTGCTTATGAGAACAAAAGTCCCTGTTACAGCTTGGGGATATGCTATTTTGCATGCAGCAGCACTTGTGCTCTTAAGGCCAACAAGTTATAATAAGTACTCCCCATTACAATTGACTTTTGGTCAGGAGCCAAATATTTCCCATCTTAGAATTTTTGGATGTGCAGTATATGTTCCAATTGCTCCACCACAACGCATAAAGATGGGTCCTCAAAGGAGGTTGGGAATATATGTTGGTTATGAATCTCCTTCTATAATTAAATATGTTGAACCATTAACTGGAGATTTATTTACTGCACGATTTATTGATTGTCATTTTGATGAGACAACATTCCCAACATTAGGGGAGAGAAAATACAACTGGTTAAAGAAATTACATGGAATGGATCATCATTATCTCAATTAGATCCTCGTACAAGTCAATGTGAACAAGAAGTTCAAAGGATTATACATTTGCAAAACATTGCCAATCAACTGCCAGATTCATTTACTGACCTAAAGAGAATTACAAAATCTCACATACCAGCTGAAAATGCTCCAATACGAATTGATATCCCAATAAGGCAAATTGTTAGTGCAAAAGAAAGTAATCCACGCCTGAAGCGTGGAAGGCCAATCAGTTCCAAAGATAAAAATCCTCGTAAAAGGAAAGGATCAATTATTCAAGATGGTAATATTGTGGAGGCAAGTGCCCCAGTAGAGTCCAAAGATATAACTAATCAAAAAACCTCAGAAAAGGTTCAGGTACCTAAAAATGGTGATAACGAAGAAATCTCAATAAGTTATGTTACTTCAGGAAAAAGATGGAACCGAAAAAATATAGTTGCCGACAACAATTTTGCTTATAATGTTGCTATTGAAATAGCAAAAGAAAATGAGGATCCTGAGCCTAAATCTATTGAGGAATGTAGAAATAGAAAAGATTGGCCAAAATGGAAAGACGCAATTCAAGCAGAATTAAATTCACTTTCTAAACGTGAGGTTTTTGGACCTATAGTCCAAACACCTAAATATGTAAAGCCAGTATGATATAAATGGATATTTGTGCGAAAACAAAATGAGAAAAATGAAGCCGTAACATATAAGTCACGACTTGTAGCACAAGGATTTTCGCAAAGGCTCGGCATTGATTATGAAGAGACATATTCTCCTATGGTGGATGCAATCATGTTTAGATACCTTATTAGTTTAGCAGTACGTGAAAAACTTGACATGCGTCTAATGGATGTTGTTACAGCCTATTTGTATGGTACACTTGATACTGAAATTTATATGAAAATCCCAGAAGGATTTAAAATCACTGAAGGAAATAGAGTTTCCCGGGAAAATTGCTCAATCAGATTAAAGAAAAGTTTATATGGATTAAAACAATTTGGGCGTATGTGGTACAATCGTCTTAGTGAATATTTGTTAAAAGAAGGTTATAAAAATGATCCAATCTGCCCATGTGTATCAAACTTTGTGATAATTGCTATTTATGTTGATGATCTAAATATTATTGGAACTCCTGAAGAGCTTCAAAATGCAGTAAATTATTTAAAGAAAGAATTTGAGATGAAAGATCTCGGAAAAACAAAATTTTGTCTTGGCCTGCAGATCGAGCATTTAAAAGATGGAATTCATGTCTATCAGTCAACTTATACGAAAAAGATTTTAAATAAATTTTATATGGATAAAGCACATCCATTGAGTACCCTGATGGTTGTACGATCTTTAGATGTTAATAAAGATCAATTTCGTCCTTGTGAGAATGATGAAGAGTTTCTTGGTCCTGAAGTACCATATCTAAGTGCCATAGGAGCATTGATGTATCTTGCAAATAACACAAGACCTGATATAGCTTTTGCTATAAACTTGTTAGCAAGATTTAGTTCTTCTCCAACACGTAGACATTGGAATGGAATTAAACATGTATTTAGATATCTTAGAGGGACCATTGATATGGGGTTATTTTATTCAAATGATTCAAAATCCCTATTAGTTGGTTATGCTGATGCTGGATATTTATCGGATCCACATAAAGTTCGATCTCAAACGGGATATTTATTTACATGTGGAGGTACTGCCATATCATGGCGTTCGACAAAGCAAACATTAGCTGCTGCCTCTTCAAATCATGCTGAAATAATTGCAATGCATGAGGCAAGCCGAGAGTGTGTTTGGCTAAGGTTATTAACCCAACATATCCAGAAGATATGTAATTTTCCTTTACAGGAAAATATGCCAACTATCTTATACGAAGATAATGCAGCATGTATAGTTTAATTAAAAGGTGGTTAAATCAAAGGTGACAGAACGAAACATATTTCACCAAAATTATTCTTCACTCATGATCTTGAGAAGAAAGGTGACATAGAAGTTCAACAAATTTGTTCTAGTGATAATTTAGCAGATCTTTTTACCAAGGCATTGCCAACTTCAACATTTGAAAGACTACGAAACAAGATTGGAATGCGTCGACTCAAAGATATAATGTGATATCGCCATTAGGGGGAGTCTAAAACATGTTGTACTCTTTTCCTTTAACCAAGGTTTTGTCCCACTGGGTTTTCCTGTTAAAGGTTTTTAACGAGGCAACTTGTAATAGGAGATTGTGTACACTTTTTCCTTCATTAGGTTTTTATCCCACAGGGTTTTTCCTAATAAAGGTTTTAATGAGGCACATTCTTATTTAAAAGACATCCAAGGGGGAGTGTTGTAAATTAAATGGATGTCATAACCCCCTTTAAGCATATTAAAGTAATGAGATAAAACTCTTTACTTAATTTATAATCAAGAGATTATTAAATAGAGTAATTAAGAAACTTTAATTCATTCAATGTAATACCTTTATTAATTGAATGTAAAGGAGCTTATAAATAGCACCTTGTAAGTGAAAATAAAATAATGAAATTCTCTCGTATTTTCATCCTCTTTTATTTATTCTTTTATTAATTTTTCTATAACATGTATTTTATTATATCTGTAAATTTAATGTAGTTGTTTAGGATTTAAGGTTTCATTTTTATATTTTCATGTATCAATTTCTTAGGATTTAAGGATTTAATGTAATCTGAATATTTAAATTTTTTGTATATTAATTTTTCCTATCTGTTTGTAGTTTGTTGGGTGTTTAAATTTAATTTAGTGCGTATTATTTTTGTTTGAATTTTATATTTTGTGTATTAATATTCTAGAATGTTTGTATTTTATTGTATCTGTAAATTTAATTTGTTGTGTATTTTTATTTATTCGAATTATATATTTTTTTATTAAATATTTCGAAGTCATTTATTCAAACAAATAATTATTTTAGAGAAATTAAATTAATATTAAAAACAGAATAATTACAAAATAAAGTAAATATTTACAGATAAAAATCAAATTTGTCGTGATCTCGATGACGTCCCTGGCGCTGGCATGTAACGGTCCGACTGCCTCCGTCAGCGATGCCGTGCACCTTGCTGAGGCGTTTGATAGTTGCTTCGTCAGACCTCTGGTGTCCCGTCCTGTGTACTTAGAAAGGTAGTATAATCTTATATACCATAACCGGGAGTTAAAGGGTATTGGGTGACCAGAGGTACCAATGGAAGAATATACTTAGTAGTAGATGTACATGCTTCCCGATCAAGCTCCGGGTGGTATGAGGACAATCTGGACCGTGTCGAATGTTGAGGCTTGGGGTTTTCACTAAAAAATTCTGGAACGATGAAGGAAATTGGGTCTCGAGCTTGGGATCAAGGTGGTATGACGACAAGCCGGATGCTTTATATTAGGGCTCAGAATCGGGGTTCGAGGCAAAATCGATTTCGGTGTTCTCGAATGGCAAAACTCGATTATGGTGCGGTCGTGCGTTCCTCTCTTTCCATCGAGAAGATTTCGGTTGTGCATCTTCCGAGATCAGCATATAACGTCCTTGGAATATAAAGGGCTTCAAGTGTGCCATATACCATTCTGCGCACTAGCGCATAGGATAGAACCCTCCCTCTAAGACATACAAGGGAGGGCACATCGAATGTCGATCATTCCACAAAAAATATACAATTCATGTTTTTCCACCCAATTTAAAGCATCCCCACCCAAACCATTTTTGTCCATTCCATGGGCTTCTTTGATGTCGACGAGAGAGTTCAAGATAGGTTATGCGCAACCGAACTGCTTCAATACCCTACCTCCATCATGCCACTACATCATATGGAAATGAATCAACAAAACATTTAACACGAATAGCTGTTGCTGCTCGGTAACCCATGATGGTATAAGCGTCGCGATCCGTTCCTCGACATATGGCATCCATAGAAACTGCATAATATAGACAACACGTTATTAGTTTTTTTGTGCAATTATTGTATTTAAAAAAGAAATATTCAGTAGTGTATTTTATGCGATACCCGAAATGAGTCTCAATCATCATACGGTACATAGGTACGGTGAACAATCGCCCGATTCCCAATACAGTTGTCCATCTAAAAAAAAGAATAAATTATCAGATATTTTTTCTATGCAAAAATAAGTTTACTATACTATACAATTAAAAAACAGATGGCAAAATTGAACTATATATTTACCAGTTCACGAGTGGCCACACATACTGTTGGTGGCTCACTGATGCCAGAAATGGCATTCTGTATAATGCTCAAGACTGCAATAGAACGCAGCAAGCACCCATTTTTTTAAGGTGGCATTGTTGTTTGACAAAGCTCGCGGTATAAGCATGCCAATACTACAGAGCCCCAACTAAATCTTCCGACAAGCTCGAGATCCTCTAATAAGGGGAGATACATGATGTTGACTTTATTTTGATTGACATCCAGCAACAATATCCCACATATAAGTTACAGAATGGGCGCTTTTGCAGCGTAGATAATGTCCATCTACATTGGACTGCTCAGAAGATGCTAGAAGTTTCTCTTAACCAGGTAAATTTAATACTAATTAATCGTTCTTCCTCATCGTTAGGGGGCACTCTTCCAAGTAACCGCTTGCAAATACCACACAGATCAAGCACTTTTCTGAACCCAATCACTGCATCACCGTTTATAGACAGCTCCAATTGGACTACTACGTCTTCCAGTGTAATAGTTACCTCCCCACACTAGAGGTGGAACGTATGTGTCTCCAGGTGTCATCTTTCAACTAATGCCGATATTAAATCTGCTTGCAGCTCAGATATCTGAATGCACGCTGTACAAGCCCAATTATGCCCGGCCCAAACTAAAAGACCAAACCCAATTAAATACAAACCCTAAAGCCCAAATCCTAGCCCCCTGCAGAGAAGAGAAAACAACAGCAGCCCTCAAGCCTCAGCGGCACACTCAGCCAACCAATGGCTGCCTCACGCACCACCACCGACATATGCTCCCTCCATGCGTCTGACACACCCATACCCTGCAAACACAAACAACAAAAACAGCAGCCAAAACAGAGAAATGAGAGCATTTTTTATTGTTATTGTAATCGGTTATAAAACCGAAGGGAGAAATTTCAAAAGAAAGGACTTGGCAAACAAGATTAATCAAAAAAAAGAATAAAATTTTCGAAAGGTGAATATTTTGTTGGTGTTTCAGTTTCTGATTTTCTTTGCATTCTATTTTGTTTTCTTATTTTTTATTTACGAAAAAATAATAGGGGAAAGGAGGGTAAAAATGCACCTTCGATTCGCCATTTGGGTGCGCTCCGGTGTCCTTTCGCCGATCTGATGGCCGTCGCACCCCTGGGGTTCGACCAACGGCCGTGGCAGAGGGCGAGGAGCAGATGGGTCCTCCCTTTTCCTCTGCGTTGCTGTGGTCGTGAGTGTTCCTAATTCAAACCCGTTCAAAAAGAGGGTCGAAGGGACCCTTTCCATGTAGCGCTGGTCGCTGTTCGCGGCGTGGGACATGGGGGATCTCCCAATGAATCCATGGTCAGCCATGGAGGAGGGACGGAGAGCAAGAGATGCTCTGCTGTTTTTGTGAAAATGGAGGGGGTTTAGAACCTAACAGAGAAGAGAGAATGCTTTTGGAATTTTCTGTAAAAATGGACTGCAAAAATGGAATTTTTAAAAAAAATTTGGGGTTAAATCTGCTGCGTGAAACGGCAGCGTTTTGAAGGGTGACCTAAGTGTCCAAACGGCACCGTTTTAGGGGTGCCCGTTTTGCAACCCGACCCGTACCCGGGGGATCCGCGTTTTTCCTTTAAATGGGAAATTGCTCGCCTTGGTCCCTCCCCCTTTTTCTGATATTTGATTTAGTCCCGATTGGCTTTTTGTTTTTCTTTTTTAAATTTAGCTCGATTATTTTATTCCATCTCTGATTTGATCCCTGGACTGAACATTGAAACGCAGCGCATTAAGGGTTGGGGTAATTGCCCAGTTGACCCCTGTTTCTTCGCGCGTATCTCAATTTAACCCCCTGGCAGTTTTCTATTTTATAATTTATACCCCTTTTTTCATTTTTATTTTAATTTAGCCCTCACCCTTTATCTCAAATTGTTTTATCATGTTTTTATACATTTTATTTACTGCCCATTCAGATGTTATATTTATTTAGTTTAAAATTTCACGTGTTACTTATAAGATTTGTCACATTGTTCATTTATTTGAATGTATATACATATACATTATTTATTTTATGTTCCCTTTTGTAAATTGTTCGCCTTTTTAGTTTGCATGTTTGTTTTAAATATTTCACATGATGTGTTAAATTGTTTTGTTTTTATTATCTTATGCCGAAAACATTATTCATAGCAATTTATAAACCACCGTATTTATACTTCAGGAGTACCATTTTTTTTTAAAAAATCATCTTTTGCATTATTTATTTAAAATTTATTTCATTAGTTTAAATTGTTTTCATGTACCCTTCAAATTTCCATTCGTTTATTCTAAAACATTCTATTTATTATTTATTATAGGATTTCTTATATTACCCGTAGTATGTTTTTATGTACACATATTATTGGTTCTAAAAATTATATGTATTGTCTTTTCTTAAATCGCTTTATATACATTCTTGATTTTAAAAATAATTTCATCTTTTATTTTATTTATTTTCAAACTCGTTTATTAGTTTTCTTTATGGTTTTATAATTTATTCGATTTGACTTGCTTTGTACTATTTATATTTTTTAGATTGCCAAATATGTTTTTGTTCATTAATTGTTAATGTTAGTATGTGAATGATGTATGTGAGCCATTATTGTCATCGCATGTATCATAAATTGTTCACTTACATTTTCACCTTGTTGTTGTATGTTTACGTGACGTGACGTCATCCATGTATTATTGTTTATACTCATTCTCTCGTATCTCATATCTTTGCCTCACGAATTAAACTCCAATGTATTTATCCAATAAATCACCTTATTTTAACCCAAATAAATAACACATGTTGCTTGAAGATTGTATTCGTTACTATTCAAAAACAAAATTTTCCAAATAAGGTAATGTTATGCATTTTGAAATATCAAGGAATTGTGCCCTAACTTACGGGGTTTCGATTTCCTCGTTGATTATAAATGGCTAAATATCCTTTTCGAGTTTTAAAACACGAAACTCTCACTTAAATTAAAAGACGACCTTGTGCTCGGGAATTCATGGTATTGTGTCCTAACTTACGGGATGTGATACTCCGATATCTCGAGATAAGGAAATCTTTAAACAAATTGTTTTGTGCTAATTCAAAAATTTTAGAATCGATATTTATAGAAAAGATCGTATTTTAAAATCATTCCCGATTTTCGATTTTTGACATTAAGACACTAACTAATCAATTCGGTACCAATTATTGGGCGTGTCGGGGGCGCTAATCCTTCCCCGCACGTAACTGACTCCCGAACTTGTTCTCTTAAAATTCGTAGACCAAAACACTGTTTTAGTAAACTAAAATGTTTTATTAAAACAAAGGTGATCCGATCAGGATCGGTGGCGACTCCCGTTTTAATTTTCATTTTCAAAACCAAGTCGATCCCCGCGTTTTTTTTCAAAAAAATGGTTTCGACACACGCGGCTACCCCAAAACCCGTGACATTCAAATACGGCAAAACTCTTCGATTGGGAAAATAACCAGGATCATGCAACTGGGCCTCACAATTCGGTATTGATTCTGCATTTATAGTAAATATAGAATGTTATATTTCTTGTTTAAAAAACAATTTAAATAAATATTTAAAATAAAACGGGACATTTTTATTCTCGTTTACCTTATTCACATTTTTAGCAATGTGGTTGTTGTTATTTAAAAGAATATTAGGATTAGGATTAGGATACACCAAGTGATTGGAGATGAACGATGGTTGTTGGAAGTGTTTGGATATGATCGGCGGTTGGCAGTCGGTAGAGGACGGTGATGGTCTGCAGTTAACGGTGACGGTCGACAGTGAGCGGCAGTTATCGGCAGTGGTGATCGGGTTTTGGGTTGAAGTACCTCATTTATAGTTGGGGACCATAGTGGCTAAGCAGCGGTAAAATTAGAAGAAAAAAACAATTGTTTCATTTTTTGACCCGTTGGGTCACATTGCACTAGGCCTGCTAGTGCCAGCCAATGGAATGCCAAATGGGCTTGGTGCCAGCCAATTCCTAGCCGTTGTTGACTGGCCTGACGCTGACGCAGGCCTAACATAGGCCCTAACCCGTCCTTTCAACTTTTTTTTTCGTTTTCATTTCCATTTCATTTAAATTATCTTTTTTTCCATTTAAATTTAATTTTTTTTCTCATTTCAATTTTTTTTATATTAATAACAAGTGGCTTAGATATTAATTTTTTTTTCATTTCAATTTTTGTTTTCATTTAAATTTATAATTTATTTTCATTTAAACTTTCATTTCATTTCATAATCATTACAAATTCATTACAAATTACATTTCATTTCATATTCATTTAACATTTCATTTTATTTCATCAATTTTTTTCCATTTAAATTTATTTTTTTCCTAATATACAATTTTCTTTTCATATTAATCATAAGTAGTCTCATTTTAATTTATATTTTTTCAATTCATTTCATATTAATTAGAAATAATCTCAATTACATTTTATTTAAATTTTTTCTCAATTTAAATATCATCCCATTTCAAAATTTTAAATTTAAATGAAATTTTCTCTTCTTTTTTTTGGGGGGAGGGGGGGAAGGGGTTTAGGCCTGACCTATTGGGTCACATCATAGCAAGCTTAGTGCCTGCAGGTCATCTGTTGGTGCCAGCCACTGAAAGCCCATTTGCTAGGCCTGCCGCAAGCTTGACAGACCTATCCTTTCAACTTTTTTTTTTATTTCATTTCATTTAAACTATCTTTTTTTCCATTTTAATTTATATATTTAATCTTTTTGGCAATTCACCTCAAATAAATCTCTTTTTCCTTCTTTAATTTCTATTAAATTTGAATTTCATATCATTTCATCCCCCTATTTTAATTTTATTTTCATTTCACTTTTTACTTTATTTGATTTTAAGTTGAATTAATATAATTTAATATGTTTTAAAATAAATATGTATGTATATTGTATTATAATTTAATGTGTTTTAAAATAAATATGTATGTAAATTGTATTATAATAAAATAAATATGTATGTAAATTGTATTATAATTTAATGTGTTTTAAATTAAATACATATGTATATTGTATTATAATTTAATGTGTTTTAAATTAGGAATAAGAAAAAATATGTATTAATAATTATATTTAATCAATTGTATAATTTGAATAAAGTATATCATTTGTATAATTTTTCATGTTTTTACAATGTTTTTACAAGAACATGCGCTCAATAATATACCATTCGTCATCTTCAAGTCCGGCATTACGAGACGATTGACCGAAAACATGGACACGATGTAGGCAAGTTGACCAATTGTGTCCGGATATTCAACACACGGTGCACAGTTTGGGTTCGCCTATCTCCCTGACGTCCATGTCATTTCGAATTCTCATCGATTGTGGTCGACCTTTAGAATGTTTACGGAGACTACGGTCAGGCACCGTCTTAAAAGTAGGCGATGGAACTTCCCAGTTTAAGACATCGGGGATTATAGGAAATTCGTTCCCCCATATACACAATGTGCGTTGCAACATGTAGATCTCGCCTATGAATTGTTCAACATTTAAGTTTGCTCTCGCACACAGTGCATGAACATGCGCACACGAATATCGAAAAGTCTAAAATATCTCACACTCATAACATCTGTTTCGCAGATCAACTGCGTATGACCTAGGTGGAAGACCCGAACGACGACCGATGTACTCTTGAACTTGAAAAGTCTCCAAGTCACACGAATACAATTCTGCGTTCATTGTTTGGCCCTTAGACTGTTTACCACCATGGCCTTTCGAACTACCTCAACGTACACGTTCTTGGCCTCGATCTACTTAACTTTTCTCAACCCCATCCTAGGCATCAATATGGCCAACCTATAAAATGTTGTCAAGAAAATAGAAAAAATCGGAAGATGATGTGTGAGCCTCAATACATAATTGACTGCCTCTACTAAGTTGGTCATCATCTGCCCATACTGAAACTCATCGTCGTAACTTTGAGTCCATTGCCAGTTCTCTATGCTACCCAACCATGTCCGGAGATTTGTTGGTAAAGATAACATCTGAGATTCAAGCCTCGTGAACCTCTGCCTGAATCTTCGCGGTTCTAACTTATGAGCTGGATATGCAATTCGGAATCAGTATTTTAAAAACTTACAAGCTGAAAAAATTTGAAAAGGAATTTTTGAAATAAATACAAACAATATTTTTTACCTATGTTCACGAGTTCTTTTTTCCAATCTTTATTCTCATAATCTCTGTAAAAGTTTGTCACAATGTGCCAATGCAATAAACAGACCTCTACGGAACCCCCGATCACCTTACCGCAGCAAGGAATCCTTTCTATCTATCTGATATAAGGCAAATGTTGTCTTCTCTGACAAAGTGCCTCCGTAGATTTTTGAGGAAAAATTCCCAAGACTCAAAACACTCACACTCCACGATAGCGAAAGTGATCAGAAGTACATTTTGGTTGTCGTCTTGTGCAATAGCAATCAATAGTATTTGCGTGTATTTTCTGTACACCCAGGTCCCGTCCACCTACACCATCGGCTTGCAGTGAGGGAAGGCCCTAACACACGGTTCGAACATATAAAATAATCAGTGAAAAACTCGTTTCCCTAATTGTATTTCCCTGTCTCAGCCTTTATACGGTAGTGTTTGCAAATCAATTACTGTCCCGGGCACGTACTCTCGCATCCTTGCTATCCACCCTTGAAGGTTGTTGTATGATGCATCCCAGTCAAAATACAACTCTCGCATTGTCATTTGCTTTGCCCACCATGCCTTTCGATACGACACTTTATACTTGAATCGAGCTTGCATGTCTGCAATAAGGACCGACACCTGAATGGTGGATGACTCTTTCACTAAAGAGATGATGCAATTGCATATAGTTTTTACATCTAACTTTCGATAGTCTTGCGACATACGAGCAGACATGTATGTGTGTGGACATTCTAGTTTCCTTATCATCCACCTCTGTGTCTGTTGCATTAACGTGGCTCGAACACACCAGTTACACCTACTTGAGGCTTTCCAACATTCTTATACGTACAAAGACTGCGTCGACTTTGTTACTTTATAATCCACATCTAACTTCAAGCTAAGTTGTTTTATAACATGTAAACAGTCTTTCTTGTTATCAAATTGTTGTCTTATGAACAACTCTTCATCATCGAATTCATCATCAAGTAGGTGAGTCGGCCAATGTTTGTATATTCTGAGAACTCGCTGCAAGAGCCGCATCAAGATCTACGTCAGTCATGAAATACCCTGGATTATTTCTTATAACTATACCAGGGCCCGTGTTCCCGGCCAAATTGGGGTTTGCGTTTTCACCCTCCATCGGGCCTTCCTCCCCTATGTCTTCAGTGATGTCATCCAAATCGGGGTCACTGAAATCATCGTTGGGATCACGTAGGACTGATCGTCATTATTGGACCCTTCATCACCATCTTCTATGGTGGCCAACACCTCTAGATGGATCTCTAGACGAGTACACGAGTTTGAGATGTTATACGAGCATGCACCAGTGTTTGGATTTTCGAAAGTTGGCATTGGCCGTCCACAACTCGACTGATCTTCCCAGGAGAGATTAAGATCAAAATCAATTCCAGAACGCTGGCTTGCTAGAATTACAACTTGAATGCCCGGTTCAGTTATCTCCGCGAACAACTCAACCAGGCTAAGGTTTTCCATCTCATGGGGGCAATAAATTGCCATCATTGTCCCTAGATCATCATCTTCTTCAAACTCCATTTATGAGAACTTGAGCGGATTTGTTAAAACCGAAAATTTGTAAAACAGTCTCAACATTTGTTTTCCGCAACGGGTTGCTATCTTTGTACTGATTTTTTATTTTAAATCCGCTAGCGAAACACACTTGTTAAATCTCATTCCTTTTTTTTTCGACTTTGAAATACACAGCCTTCTTCAGTTGTATTTATCATTTCTCCATCGAAATGAACATAAACAAACAAAATCTGGGAACTCATCTTAAAAAATTTTTGCTTCCTTCTCAACAAAGAAAAAACTGATATTTTTAATATTGATTTTCAACTAATAAATCAAACAAAAACTCAAATGGAAGATAAAACACCTATATATATATCTGATAAATTTGGTGTCGGTCATCTGATTCCCAAATTTATGCAAACTAATTTTTTAATACTTGGTGCCAGCTATTAGTGTTCCAAAATAAGAAAAAACAATTTTTTTTATCTGATAAAGTTGCTACCGGCCATCGGTGTCCCAAAACAAAAAATATTTTCAAAACCCAAAAAATGTGGTGTCGGCCATCAGTTTCCCAAAGTAAAAAAAAAGTGCCTTGGGAGTTGAAAAATGTACTTGGTGTCGGCCATCTACTAGCCAGCACAAAAAAAATTTTAAATGGCACTGGTGTTGGCTATCAATGTCCAAAAGCATATAAAAAAAGTGCATTGGGAGCCAAAAAATGTACTTGGTGCTGGTCATCTACTGGTCAACACCCAAAAAAAATTTTAAAATGACATTAGTGTCGGCCATCAATGTCTCAAAGTAAAAAAAAATGTCTTGAGGCTTGCACCAAAAAAAAAATTTAAATCATCTAGTGCCGGCCATTAAATGGCCAGAACTAAAAAAAAATTTCAAATATTGGTATTTTTGTATACCGATATGATACGATTTAAAAAAAATACCTTAGTGCCAACCATTCATGACCCAAACTCAAAAAAAATCATTTTTTTAAAGCTTAACACAATCAAGTAATAGTAGGGCCAAAACACAATGTGATGCAGGCCTTTAGGTTTCCAAAACCTAAATTTATTGTTCATTTCAGGTCATTTTGGTAAATATTTTTTAACCAAATTTATTTTTATAAATATTAAATTTTTTTGGGTTAGATGGATAAAATAGCTCATAAATTAAATTTGTTTATTTGATAAATAAAACTAAGCATCTAATGAAAAAAAAGTATCAATAATTTTTTATGAAATATTTATAAGAAAAATCTATTATCATATTCTGTCGTACCCTATTGCCATTTTTTTATTAAAATTATCATGTTGCCATGTCAATATCTTCTTTTGTACCTATCTGTATTCTTACCTCATACAAAAACAGCTGTAACCTTTGTTTTCCCCTTTAAATATCTCCAACAATAGGTTGTACGTTGTAGATTGAGGAGGCTGACTCCTTCCTTAACAATATGGGATCATCATCGTCATACACTGAAGATGATTTCAGCACCTCTGCCTTCGATCCTTCAACATTTAGCGTCCAGGAACTTGTTAAATTAGCAGCACCGGATTTCTCAATCCCACAACCATTTGTTCGTATAAACCAACAACCTCCTTCCTTGTCTGTCTCCACTCCTTTGCCACCAACCATGGACATGTCTCGTTTGCTTTTGGAAGATGACCACCAGAAACTTGAGCTCCACAAGTTGCACTCTACTTGCCAAGACTGGGGCATCTTTCAGGTTTGTCTGTTTCATTCTCCAGAACTAAATTATATATATGTATGCATGTATGATTGAGTGTAGTTAATGAATGGATATGGTGGTACTGGGGCAGTTGGTGAACCATGGGGTTAGCTCATCACTGCTGGAGAAACTGAAGCACGAGGTGGAGGAATTTTATAGGCTGCCATTGGAAGAGAAACTGAAATACAAAATAGGGGAAAGAGGGTGGGAAGGGTATGGAAGGAGGATGAGAGCAGATGGCAAATATGATTGGGTTGACACTTTGAATATTATCACTAACCCACTCCATATGCGCAGCCCTCATGTCTTCCCACAACTCCCTCCTCCTTTAAGGTTCTTTCCCTCTTTGCTTTAAGCTTCTCAGAAAGTGATGTTTACTTAATATTTAACGGATGTCATCATCATCATGATGCAGAAGTACGATGGAGTGTTACTTATCGGAGCTCCAAAAGCTTGCCACAAAACTTATTGGTTTCATGGGAAAAGCATTGAAAATTAAAGAAAAGGAGATGATGGAGTTGTTTGATGATGGGTTGCAAGCGGTGAAGATGGCATATTATCCTCCATGCCCACATCCAGAGTCGGTGATGGGTCTTATTCCACACTCTGATATGACTCTCCTCACTATCCTACACCAACTAAATGGTGTGGATGGCCTTGAGATTAAAAAAAATGGCCTTTGGTTCCCTTTCAACGTCAACCCAGATGCTTTTGTGGTCAATGTTGGAGACATTTTCGAGGTACAAACTTTTTTTTGGTAAATTATATCATTCCTCGTTAAATTATAAATTTTTATTTTGTTAACTAAATTATTCAAAAAAATTTATTTAAATAACTAAACTATTTAAAAGTTTTTATTTAAGTTACTAGGTTAAATTTTTTTTAAAAAATTCCTCTAATAAACTTAAGTAATTATTCGACGATTGGTATGATAAATCAATTCTCATCGATGATATACCTTAGATTAAAGTCGATCTGACAATCAATGTTAAAGATCGGGAAAAAACTCTATTTCAATTTTGGTTCGTAAATTCATAACATCTAAAGCTATTTAATGAAGAAAATACATGAATTGTAAAAAAGAAAAGAAAAAAAAACTTTCGATTGATGTAGGTAATACAAATAGAGAAAGTCATAACATCGATTTTAATAAGCTGGTGACTTCAATGAAAAATTTTGAACAATTTAGTAAAGAAATTGTAATCTTTTTTAGTTAAGTAGCCAAAACAAAAATTTATCCAAAAATTTTGTGAATAATGGTGTACTCCACAAGCAGGTTGCGACTGTGATTATAAATGGTAATTATTTTATATATTATTAGTAGAGATTTTTAAATTCAACAAGCAAGTTGCGAGTGTGACTAATGACACATTTAATTTTTTTTATTACATTCCATAATACAATTGTCAAACCCTCAACTAGGCATTATATAATTTTTCCATATTACAAAATACATTCCTAGGTATGCATGTATATAAGAAATGTGTAAATGTTAATGCAGATATTTAGCAACGGGGTTTATCACAGCGTTGAACACAAGGTTACTTGCAATAAAGAGAGAGAAAGAATAACAGTTACCTTCAACTTAAGTCCTAACTTTGAGACGGAGGTAGGGCCTTCATTGAGTCTTATAAATGCAGAAAACCCTCCATTGTTCAGAAGGGTGGGAATGGAGGACTACTGCAAACAGTTCTCCACCCTCAAGGTCTATGGAAAAAAATATTTGGATTATATGAGGATTCAACCTTCTGAGAATGGCGACTGAGTTTTTGCTTTTTATTGATAGAAAGAAAAAAGATAATTAGGGAAAATCATGGTTTATGGTGAAGCTTTTTAAGAGTTTTTGGCTTTACTTGTAAGCTTTTTTATACATGGAGTTCCTAAATAAATAAATAGCAAAAAGAAAAAGTAAATTGACAACCGTACCTTCTGAGCCATCATAATCTCAAGATTATCATCCCAATTGTGAACGCAAGAATGATGAGCACTTTGAAGCCTTCAAAGATCACGACCGGTAAAAGCACTAGCCTCTTATGGTGATCCACGTAAGCATTTGGACAAATCAAAACCCATTGTTAATCGAATAAATCTATTTAAACCCAATAAACATTTTGCTCACCAAGATTACTATCCTCCTTTAAACGGTATCGCCAGTCGACACCATAACCGTTACTAAATTGGTGCTTAAAGAAGATGGTGAAAAGCAGAAACAGTATGCATGATCATTCTCATTATCATCACCACCGCTGCATAATAACACAGCTTTAAATCCCAGCTCAGCCATAACCATTCTTTAATGTTCGGCTGCTCAAACTATAACTTGATTCACGAGTTGTGATCCCACCCGGCAAATCCGCAAAAGAATTTTAGTACTCATTGATCGGTTCATTTTGTGACATGATTCTCTAAATATATGAAAATATTGTAAAACAAATTGAATAAAACCACATCATGTCCAACACTTCCAAATTCAAACAACTTTGCTGCTAGAATAGTTGAAAATCCAAATAACCACGCTGCTAGAATCCGTTGAGAGAAATCTTCAAAGTATAGACCACGACCACAGCCCCAACAATGGTAGGTATTGCACCTATGTCAAGGTTTGGTCTCCCTCCTCTGCCACGAACTTCACAGAAGGATAACACCTCAATTGGTGGACACACGACCTGCATGGCTCACAAGAGAACCCTTCAAGACTTTCAACAGAAGAGGGGGACAACCCCAACATGATAACAGTACCTACAATTATTGGGGGTTCAGCCAACAAATGATTTTTATAAGACTTCTCCTGAAGGGGTCATCCCCTCAACAAATATATATATCAGAAGAAAACCAGATGTAGAATGAGAGAAAATGAACGGAGCAAAACTAATAAAGACTGAGGGAGCCCGAAAGAAGTGGCAGCTAATTTCATTACAACTACAGAGCAGCAGTTGTAGTAGTATAAATATACAAAAAGATCAATTTTGATCCTTGACATTGAAATGAGAATTGCCAAGCAAAGGAGCTTTAAGAAAACAGATTTGTACCAGGAAATGCCTTTGATCTTATATTTGCCATAAAAAGGCAAAGTCACACCTGTATGCATGTATGTATGGATGTATGCAACTCCACACTTTCTTTTCGTTGCCTAAATCCTGAAATTCGATGAGATGGTAGTAGGCAATGTATGGCATCTCTCTTATAACTCAAAACCCATCTTTTCTTTGCTTTTCTTTTCATCCTTTTTTAAGATTTCCCCCCTCTTTTTCTTATTCCCTTTTCGTTCGCTTCCCACTTCATAAACTGTCTTGTCCTTAGTTGTATGTCTCTTTGGCTGGAAAGTGAAATTCTTTGCAAAATGCCTCGAATAAAGTATTCAGGTTGAAGATCTTCGCCACTGCCTTTTACTTTTCTTCTGAGGTAATTTAAACGGACTCCAACTCTTTCTACGTTTAGAGGTTTCGCAAAAGAGGCCAGAGGCTAAGGCCTGCTGAAGCCATAACTCGAATTCTTCATCTTCATCAATCATTTCAGCATCCAAATCCCAAGGATATCTGCTTGTGTTGGACCTTTGTGTCTTCTCCAATCCAACCATGTTTACATGGAAGCTAGGTCGATGGGTGTTTGGTCTACATGCCATTCCCTGCAAAAACCATTTTCAGGCAAATTAACAATCACTTTAACCAGGCAATCTTTTTCCCTCACATTAACACCCTGGACAGTTTCTTGACCAAAAGACATATTTTACATTTTAGAATTTCAAATCCCTGCACCAACCAAACTCTTCATCCTTCTATGGTCTTTTGTTTTGATTATATCCAACATCTTTTCATTCTTAAAAGAAATTTAGCACATATGGTTGAATTTCATACTTCATCATACAATAAAATAAATATACTCATTACTTGCAGCTTTGCAAAATACTATCCAACCACTGCTTTTTATCTACATTTCAAAGGATTTCATGTAGAAACATTTTAACCCCATACATTAATATTAGTATACTTATAGAATTTGAGTGGAGACACTTGCCCCCACCCTAGATCCATCCATCCTTAGACATACTGAATTAGTAGGAAAAATAGCATGCATAAGGGACTTAGTTACAGGACACATGAGATGTCTATAAAGAATCAATAATCAAATTGGGCTGTATGTTTTTTTTTTTTTTTTGGGGGGGGGGGGGGAGAGGACAGGGGGACTAGGGTGCATGCAGATGCGCAGAAGTTTCATTTGAGAAAAGACGCAATTTATCAGTTAGGACAACAACAAATAATTGCATTGCCCATTCCATTGCAGAGGAGAGTATGACTCAATTCAGTTTGATTAAAAGGAATTTTGATATCAAGTTCAAGTCTGTATTTAGATTAATTTAGCTTGGTTTATAATTCAATTTGAACATCTATTTCATAACCATAACACAATTTAACCCAGTATTTGCATCCAAATCCAAAAGTCAGATTTCAAATTTAAGCCAACTATAAGAGGAAACCTAGATAATAGAAAACGACACATGAATTTTACACACAGAACAAGATTTGTACATACCATACGCAAATACACACCATATCTTTGGCTTACGACTACGGTTTTGATTTGGACTTTAGATAAAAATAAATTGACAATGATAACAAGAAAGAAAGCCATTTCCATCTCTAAATGGTCAGCTATGTGAATCATATTTTTCTCATTCCACTTGAAGTTAATTTTTCTAGGTAAGATTCATGAAAGACAACCACTTTTTGAAATTTTGCCAAATCATTATGAACAAAAGAAAACCAACAAACAATAATTATGTAATCTGGATACTGAACTGAGTTGAAAACTATTTACCGAAACCAAATTTTATCCACTTTGTTTTACAGTGTGAACCAAGCAGTATATATATAACCAATTGTTTGATCATTTAAGTATTTAATATTATGCTATAACTTCTGACTTTCTTTCCCCTTTCATAACTTCTAAATAAGATCAAATTAACCAATAAAGTTAAAATACACATCCACCAGATAGATGTACATGTATCTACAAAACAAGAACTAACCTGACAAATAGCCCATTCTGAAACATCAAAGATCTTGCTCTCGGCACAAACAAAAGCACGTGGTATTTCCACCTAAAAGAAAGATGAGCAAACTGTAAAGTGTAATGAATACTATTGTCTGTTAAGCAGTAAAGTGCACATAAGGAGATTGCATCAAATGCTTACATCCTTAAAAAGGTATTTTAGTCACATACACATCATTATGTTCTCCATTACCGTGGATAAAGTAATCATGCAGAATGCCCTGGAGCCATATCCTCGTTATCAATCTTCAAATATTATCTCTGTTATGTTTCCCCACATTTTGTTATTAAGCAATTGTGATTCATTTTGGTTAGCACTTGTCCAGTCATAAAACACAGGGATGACAAATGGGAATCCCTGAAATTGGCCATCTGGAATTTTAAACATCCAAGTGCACATAATGCTCAGGGTCAGGAGCTGCTTAAGAACCAGCAAGTGAAGTTGCTTCTGTAAAAGAACCAACATGTCCTTCTCAAGACACTACCATTAAAGTAAGTATTATGCAAGTTTTGGTGTACTCAAATGCTAGAATTAAATAGCTTTTATCCCTGAAATTGGCCATCTGGAGTTTTAAACACCCAAGTGCACTTAATGCTCAGGGTCAGGAACTGCTTAAGAAACAGTAAGTGAAGTTGCTTCTGTAAAAGAACCAACATGCCCTTCTCAAGAAACAAACATTTAAGTAATCATTTAACTAGTATGCAAGTTTTGGTGTACTCAAATGCTAGAATTAAATAGCTTTTATAATCTAAATAATTCTTTAGCCTCATTGTAAACACCTTCCTTATTCCAAAATAAAAAATTAGTAATGCAAAACTCAGATCTGTTACCTCATTCCAGCTCCAATCTTAAATTTAGTATCAGATAAGCTATTTTCTGCTTTTAACTTAAAACACCACATCAAGAATGATTGGTAAAGCTAAGCAAATTGCCAATTTGATAATAAACACTGTAGACAGAAAACACTCACAATTTCAAGTCATACCAAATTCAGTTGAAATGATCAATTTTGTAAGAAGGAACCCACCTTTTGAGGCCTATCAAACACCAAGGAACCTTTGTACTCAACCCACCCATCTCCATCCTTGGCTTGATGATATTGACAGCAATCCTGAATGCAGAATTAATCTCAAAATTTTATGAAATAAGTTGAGGAGAATATAGATACTGTATTGAGTGTGTGATGTGTATACATGCATGTTTTTGTGCGTGTACTTACACAGACATACATGTGCTTGTAAATTTTGGGCCCACATGAAAAACAAGTGTGTCGTATGCATGAGAACATACTTGATTAGTGCTTCATTCCTAAAGAGATGCTATCTAAATACAAGGTGCTATAAAATCACCTAGAGCACAACTTCGAAGAATTTCTCTTTTGTTTGTCTCCTACATTTTTAATGTTCTTAAGTGGTTTGCATCAATTATTACTTTTTGTTTGAAGAGTACCTTTTGCTTTCTTAAAATCTGCAAGCATTGGATTGAGGTACATTTTTGTTTGAACTTTTATTTTATTATTGTTTTCAAACTTTTTAATGTTTAAATTTATAAAGATATTTATTATAACTTTAGTTTCAAAAGGCTTATGCCTCAAAGTTTCATTCATGATTAAGCCATATTTCATAAGTAGTCAAATGCAGAACTTTTTGAAACAGAGGATTTGAAAAAGACAAAAGTCCGACCTGGCACCATCTAGCCTTGGCCTTGTTCCTATTTGTGCATACCCATATATGTGAATTACCACACTTAGTGCACTGTATACGCCTTGATTCTTCAGAGCAATAGTCTGGACTGGGCTGCTGAAATAAATAATGGTTGAAAGGTATTAATTTTACATTATCATACAACATGTATGACTAACTCAGAATCACATGAATCAGCAATGCAAAACAAGCTTTCGCATGCTGGCATGCAGCCAGCAGGCACTAACCATAACAACATAAAATACTCGATAGTGACTGCCAGAGGTAAACACTGCTGTAATGTTGAACAACCCTTAATGAGTCAATTGTCAAACCAGGTAACCTCTGTCACCGTGACTCATAAATTGGTTTTTGCTCAAGAGGACAAAGTTACTATAGACTGAATTTTTTTCCATTTTCCAAAAAATCTATAGAATATATCAATATAAAGAAACTCCTGGACAGGGCAAAACCAAGTGAAAAGAACCCCGAAGCTAGATTTTTGAATTCTAAGAAGATATTATCTCCCTTGTGTCAAGAATTTTTGCATTTTCATTCCTCTTGGCTATAAATTCCATTGAAAAAAGAACCGCAAGAGAATAAATAGAAGCAACAAAAATGAAAAGGTACAATAGAAATCAAAACTACCTGCCGTGAAGAGCCATGGGACTCTTGACAGACACCCCGAGTCCTGGATTCCTCTTTTCTTAATTCCTCATCATAGTCCCTCTTTTTCGTGGAATCAGAAAGAACCTACAAAATACACGCCAAATCTGCTTAAGGCCAGAGCCGACACTTCCAGAGCTGATGACATTCTTCAGCTTTCATTTTATATGTACATAAAACAGGAAGTCAAAATAAGAAATTAAATTAAGACTAAAATATAACAAGAAGAACATAGTTGCTAACCTCATAAGCACATTGAAGTTTCTTAAATGATTCACTAGCTAAAGGACTCCCCATATTTTTATCAGGATGTACAAGCATTGCCTGTTGCAAGTAGAATGGAGAGAAAATAAATCAATAAAACAAGTAGGTATACCCAAAAATCAATCGAAAACATAAGAAGGCTTTAAAGAAACCTAATGAGAAGCAAAACAAAGAAGGATATCGTCCGTCTCATCCACAAGCATTCCCTCCTAACCATGTTTCTCCTAGATTCCAACCCATCAAGTTCCTTTATGCAAATCCTAAAATCCTTTCCGTTTTCTTAACAACAAATTAGGAAATAACCCATAAGAAACAAAGGCTAAACATGGCCGAATATCACTAGCATAGAAAAGGAGAAACCTATCTCAAGTCCAACTTTTTGTTGAATTAAGTACTGGGTGCATAGACTAGATATTTAGATAATTGAAATATGTATGCCCTTTTGCCAGGACAGAATCTACCTTCTTTTTATATTCCTTCTTCAGGACTGCAGTGTCAATTTTTGTATGACGAGGAATCCCCAGTGCTTGATAATGATCAGTGCAATTCAATATTCTTGTCATTTCATCAGCTGAACTAGTTTCTTCCTTGACCACTCTTTTTGCAGAAACCTCTTTTTGGTTAATAACAGATGTAGTAGCAGATTTGCTAGATGACTTGCATGGCTGCACCTTCTCAGAGTCAATACTAGGATTAGAGTATTCACATTCCCCAGACAAATCTTCTTCCATAACTGGTTTGGATTCCTTTGGCTCTTCATAATGTGCGGTTTCACTCACATTATCAAAACGTTGGACCAAATAATTCAATACATCGTTCGAGAGAAATGCAAGGTTTATTGATAGGAAAACACCAAGCCAACCAACTCGAACTTTGACAAAGTAAATAGAGTATGTAGTTGCTATCAAGACTATCAACCGTGCATGGCTTAAGGAGAACATATAACCTGTGCAGAGAGAAGAACTTCAGATATCTGAAATCAATAGAAGCAGTAAAAGAGATTTAATGCAAATATTAAGTCCATGAAAGTTGCAGATTAAAGAATTTCTCATCCAGAATTAGAGATGAATTGCTTCTCACAAGAATAATTCAATAATGCAACACCGGCAACATAGAAGAAATATGCACAAGTTTTTAGAGTAAATATACATGCTAGCCATGTTTTAAATGATATATAGGACTTCTGTGAAGTAAGACTCTTTTACACACAGCAAAGGCTGGATAAGGGCTTCAAAGGATAGTCAAGGATATTCCTAAAAATCATCTATCATTTAACTTCATTCCAGAAGGTTAATTATTGCCAGTAGTAGTGGCAGAAATGATAACCAAAGTCATGAGAAAGAACTGATAAAGTCAAAGAGCAATTCAATAAATCACCAATAGTCAGCATACAGACTGCATGCACTCAGTTCAGACAAAAGATTTGATGGGACAGCGGGCATGCATACACAAACACTGGTATCGAGGAAAATGGCAATTGATGATTGAACTCAACCTAAATGACGATAGATGAAATTGAAGTAAATAACATTAAAATATAGTCAAAGAACCCTGCAATTTACTTTCGGAATTAGTGATTCAATTAATCACCAAGGATTAACAACTGCAGGCACTTGGTTTGAATGGTTTGAACCAATGCTGTTGGAACTGGACAGGACCGGCCGATCCAACCGTTGAACCAGGAACCAGTGGGTGCACCAGTCTAGACAAGGACATTGAACCAGGTTTTGAGCAAATTGCTCGGAATTGCCATTGAACCAGTTAAAAAAAACCCATTACCAGATTCTTATATTTATTAGTCCAAACCGGTAAACCAAAAAAAAAAATCTGGCCCAAAATCCAAATAAAAATAAATAAATTTTAAAAAAAACACTAAATAAATCTATTGGAGAAAAATTATTTTCTCAGTCAAATTTGATTTAAAAATTTATCGAAGCAAGTTGAATTAAAAGAACCGAGTTATAAATCTTTTCAACTTAAAATAAATACCAAGTATAATAAAACAAGATCTATAAGATGTTAGGAGACTTAAGAGTTCATCTAAAAACTTCACAAAAATTAGGACTTTAAATGAGCCATTGTTCGAAAAGTTGCAAACTTTTAATATGGGCATCGGCGTATGTATGAGCCTTCAGATCAAATGCTTTTGCTTGCTGCCATTTAATATTAAATTGTGTCAAATTGTCAAGGTCTTTTTATTTCATGGGTTATATGTCTATACATACAATAACAGCATGGGAACCGATGTTTAATTAGTTGTGGGCTATATTAATGTGTTTATTGCTTGAAATAATCTTAATTAGTTGGATGATATTGGACTCGGTATGTATCTTAACTCAAGCCTAGAGATTAGTTATGTTGTTTACCTGAAATTATATTGTTGATGTTTGTTTTGGTAGTTCAGTTTCAAGTTTTCAATACTTCAATTATGATTTAGGAATGATAATGTTGACGTTTTAATTGAATTTGGAATGTTTAAAAGATGTTTATGTCATTATTATTTATTAATGTTTATAAGTTTTTTAGAATTCTTTTTTTCTGATTTTTCCAATTTTTCTAAATTTTTTCTCCCTTTTTTTATTTTTTGGCGGACTGGCTGGACTGGGAACCAATCATCTGACCAATTCAACCACCAGTATGGTTCTGAAAACATTGGTTTGAACAAAGCATTTGATAGTAAAATGGGCATGCTTAGACAAGCACTGGTATTGAGGGAAATTATAACAGATAGATCTCAACTTAACCTAAAGACATCATATAATAGATTAACGAAAAATAGCAAACTTGTCAATTTGAAATAGGAAATAACATTAAAACAAGTACCAGCAAAGGATACTATAATCACTTCTGGACCTGATAACATCAAAGTGTGAACTGGAGGCACTTGATTTGGATAAAGCATTTGATAGAGCAGTGAGCAAAGCATAGTACGACAAGAGCTGGTATTGAGGAAAATTACTATAGATAGATCGAAGTCAACCTAAAGATATGCTAATAACTTAACCAAAGATAGAAAACTTTTGAATTTGAGATAGCTTATAATATTGAAACAACTGCCAAGTATCACATAATTTTTTACTTTTTGGATTTGATAACATCCAGGAGCAATTCATTTAATCAACAAGGTGTTAAAACAAAGATTGGAGGCACTCGACTTGGACAAAGCATTTGATAGGACAGTCAGCAGCTTAGACAAAGCACTGGTACAAGGAAATTACCATAGATGGACAAAACTCAACCTAAATAAATGCATGATTTAACCAAAACTGGCTCACTTTCAATTTGAGATAGTAAATAACATAATTACCGTCAAATGATCCCACAGATTTTACTTTTAGAATTTAGGCTCTTATGTTCCTAATAATAAATCTTATAAGGTCTGATGAAACTAATCCCACAACCACCTACACTTACTAGACATGCAAATTCTCTAAAGTTTAAGAAGGAAGTAAAGAGAGCCTAAGATGGTAAATGCTTAGCTTATAACAAAAATTTACTGACTCACACAGAAATTAACAGGCAAAGCTCCTTTCATTATTTCCTGATCTTGTTCCTACCTTTCGATTATTTCAAGGCCATATCCTACTGATACTTGTCACAAACCAATACTTTCTCCTTCAGTTTCCATTGGCAGAGTACCACCCTTCCAAGAAAACCAGATCAATTTGTAAAAGAACTTATAAAGATATGGGTGCTTCATTCTCCCTATATATTCCTATAAGTTTTCGACTTTAATTAGCTTTCCATGCACAAGCACATGCATGTTGGAACTTGTATATACAGACTAGAAAAATGAGGCATAAGTCTTTTGGACACAGAATAAGGTAGATAACATCTGCTTGAGAAAACAGATAATCTCATACTTGATGCCTGTAACTATTCCTCAAACAGAGGATGTATCACAGTCATCAACAACATTGATAAACCCATCTCCTGTATCGTGATAGAAGTACGCATGAAATAAGTAAAACCATCATCTTAAGACAAGAAAAATTCATAGTCAGGGAGTAAGAAACAAACCATACCTCCAACTATAAACAGTGTTCCCGTCATCCAAAAGTTAGCATACATCCATAGTATCAAAATGCTGAACAATCCTACAATAAAGAGTCCTGGAGTGTAACCTAAGTTCTGAATGGCAGCTCCAGCAGCTCCCTGAAACATATGAGACAAGACTCTTAATATCATTCTCAAGCTTCTAATGGCTATTTAAATAAGATTGGTGCCACTCAGTAAAACTGACCCTTATATTTGTTTAATAAAGTGAAATCCATCAGAACTCCCAATAAACCATAACATCGGCAAGTTTTGTTTAACTTAATAAAAAAATCCACCATTAGCATCTATTAGTAACTTTTGCTCTTTCAATTTCATGTCCAAAGGAACCAGTAGAAACAAAATGCTATCAGACAGAATAACACATTTGTAGGTTAGGGGATATTTTGAACCTTCAAAGTCACAATTTTGAGAGAACGAGTAATTTGGCTCATTCGAGATTTAAGTGTTGAAATAAACTTCACTGGCACTTGTACACATCACTACGCAGATGGTTTTACTCACAATAGTGTGGGGCAAAAAACAAGGGCCAGCACTTCAAAACAGCCAAAGGATGATGCTCGATGAACTTTCCATCAAAAACCAGAAACAAAAGCATGTTGAAACCTCTCAGAAGGACTTCAGGAAATAATTTGCAATCAACAGTTCAGCAATCAGCACAGCCAGATGATTTTGGGGAAAACAACCTATAAGCTAAATCAAAGTATTCTTTCCAAGAGACTCTAGCCTCTAACATATTGATTGGTAAACAAAATGTTTTTAACTTCATTTTTGTTTTTAACTACTCAACATCAAGCAATCAGGCCGAGAAATTTTACCATAGAAAACCCAGTCTTTTTTTCTTCTCTAACAAATTTCAAAATTACAACAACGTTAACAAAAATAAAAATCGAAGTAATCAATAATCCCAACTTGGTTTTAGCTCCTTCCAGTCAAATTAACAAGCCTATCTAACTAATCAAATCAATATAAAATCTGCAATCAGCTTGAAAAGTGTTCAATAACGCAGATAACCCAAAAAGATACCATATTTTAACAAAAACATAAAACGAGACATACCATACTTAGAAGTAGATAGAGCAAGCAAGACATGGAAGTCAAGCTGAGGAAACAACTCCACATTATAACAAGCAAGGAAGCTGAACCCAATCTGCTACATGACTGAAACCCTCTCACCAAACAATCTTTCCAATAAACCAAAAGCAACCTTGAGAACTTCCAGAGATTAAGAAATGCACTACAAACCATAGGCCAATGCTTCTCTATTAACAACCCCATTTTATCTCTAAAACAACCAACAGCTGTTTTCGCCTTGGAATAAACATGCTTCTGAGATTTTAACCATTTCCAACCTTGCTCATACAGCCCTATATCCTCCATCACCGCTTTTAGCCTTGGATTCACCTCACAAGATGGATGAAACTTTTGCCAAGGAAAAAAACGTTTCAGGAATTGAAGCTCAAAGGAAATAAAATACAACTATTACCCATTTATCAGAAAGAAAGAAAAATCTTTAAACACTATACCCATTTGAAAAATTGCAGTTGAGAGAGTAAATTCGATCACACTGGTTCATTCAAAGCTGAAATTTGCTTCACATGTAAGCTTCCAAAAAAGTATATTTTAAAAAATGAAAATAAATAAATAAATAAAAAGCCGAAAGATGGAAGCAAATTATGGCCCTTTTTGACTCTGAAAATCTAAAACTAAATCCAAAGACAGAGACAAGTGAAGTAAAGCAGATGATAAAGTGAGTTGAGCTAAGTGAGTAAAAGCAAAATTATATCAGAAAAGGATTAAATGTTTATTTTGATTCTGTTTTTCTGGTATGGTTACAAAACCCTAATAGGCTAATACTACAATTATTTGGGGCTTTCTTTCTTGAGAGATGGTTTTTTTTTTTTAAGCAATTAAAGTTAAAAAGAAATTCAATTGATTCCGCTGTTAGAAGTAAGATATAAAGTTTGATTATCCATAACAATTAATTATTTTAGGAATGTTGACCGTCGTCTTTAAAGTTCCATCTTAAATTTGTCTCAATTTATCTTTATTACTTTATCCAATTTGGTTGTTGCACTAAATGTATTTTAATAATTTGGTTTTAATGCTATTTCCCTTTTCTTTTTCATGTTTAAACCCTTATCTATTAATAATTTAATTTGGATGTACATATGGATAAGGATGGTGTGTTGGATACCTATTGTAATTGCTGAAGACTACCCAGAGAATTTGAGTAATTACACCTAATTTTAATTTGGTTAAATTTTGCTATTAGACCCTGTATTATGTGTAAATTATAGATTTAATATATATGCTTTAATTTGGTCATTTTCAATCCATATACTTTTTAGATTTTGAAAATTTTAATACTAATCATTAATTCATTAAGTTAAATTTTATTTTATTTTTAATTCTAATTTTCTTTTATATTTTTTCCGAACCTAAGTTTTAATTTATAAAATGTGAATTGGTATGATTAAGACATAATAAATTACCATAAAAATACACATTTGACAATTAAGTATGATATTATACATCTATCCTACTCACTTAAGAAGGAACGTACCCAAACTCCTTTATATTTTAAAAACAATATCATAGGTTTTAATGATAAAATTTATATAAAAATATTTAACACCAATTAGAAATTGAGAGATCCTCAAATCAATAAACAATTTTTAGAAATATAAAATCAATGGAATTAGCTTTTAAAATTAAAATATGATCCAAATGTAGAGATATAGTCCTTTACCTTGGGGTATGATTGTCGTCTAGCTTGGAACAAGCAAATTATAAATTTTGTGGGATGGAAACACTAGAAAAGAGAATGATAAAAATTGTGGCCAACAATGATTTTTAAAAGGATGAAAATGTTGGCGTTCTAAAACTATAGGTTATATTCATAATAAATACAAAATAGGTATAATTGAATTAAATATAATTGCTTATAAGATTGTTTGTTATATTCGTAATAAAGGCTTGATACTTTTTTAATATAATGGTCATTTTTTAGGTTATAAATAAGAAATAATACAATTTAACATCCGTTTTTATTTAAAAAATAACATTTATTAAAGGATTTTACCGAGACAATTGTCTATTAAAGTCCAAATTTACTTTATGTCTATCTTTTGACATGGTTTTCGTCTGTCTTTTGACACGATTTTAGAGAGGAGTGCTAGGGATTTTTTTTCTTTAGAGTTTTGTGTATACGTGTTTATGGAGGAAGAATTGGCTAATTTGAATCTCAAATAAGGAGGAAGAGGCACCGGTGGAGGAGAATGAATATAAACTTTGTATGGTGCGGCGCTGCTTGGCTGACAGTGTGGTCCACTTCCTTTCTCTACGAAATACAATGGCTGACTTCTGGCATCCCATTGGGGGATATTCATATCGGATGTTTGTGAGAAAATGTATCTTCCAATTTTTTTCATGCAGTAGATATGAATAGGGTAATGGCTGGCACCCAGGGGCGAAGCTAGAAAATTTTTTTAGGGGCGGTCGGATGAAATTTTAATTTTTTATAGTTTATATCTTTATAATTTGTAAATGATTAAATCAAATTTTTATAATTTTAGGGGGGCCAAAGTGTAATTTTACCTTTACTAATTTAAATTTTTTTAAAAAATTTAAAGGCCTAAAAAATAATTTTACATTTTAGAGGGCCGAGGCCTATGCCATCCCCCCTGGCTTTGCCTCTGCTGGCACCCCATGGTTTTTTAACAACCATTTACTCCTACTACGTAAGATTTAACTGGGGGAAGATCCGATGTTAGCTCTGTTACTATCGGCAGAATTTTGGGTCCAGGTCCGTTACTATCGGTCAAATTTTGGGTCTAAGTCCAGGTACATAACTTGCCTCCATGGTTAATGTCAAAGGTAATGGCTCAATACTTTGGTAATTTCTTAGGGATTTTTATCGAATATGATACATCAATTCCAATGTTGGGCCTTCAAAGGTACGTGCGAATCAAAGTGAAGTTGGATGTGAGTCTGCCTCTAAAGCGTAAAAAGGAGGTTTTGGTGGGAAATGATCGATTTTTCTATGCATGATTTCAATATGAAAAGTTGAGCTTGTTTTGTTTCATATGTGGTAAGCTTGGTCATGGGGAGAGTTTTTGTTCCATTAGGGTCAGAATAGATACGTCAAAAGTAATCTTCGGATGGGATATTTTGTAATACCCCCTACCCGTATTCATTGCCAGAATAGGGTACGAGGTATTACCAGAATTTACGATCTTTTTTTATATTCAATATAGCCCATTTATAAATATCTAACCTTCCCTACAATATTAAATCGAGACCAATCCATTTCAACCAAACCAATTCAACATATTTTCAAGATAAATTCATGCATATTTATAAGATAACGTCATCACATACACAAAACCAGGTTTGTTAACCATACTAACGGCTAACTTTACATTCATTTCACGTTAACATTTACTTTATTAGCTTATACATGCCATTGATTTCCAAAATAAAGTTTCTTTATATACCGAAATCCTGAGGTTGATAGTGTGGTGTGTCTCCGACTAAATCCGACCTCCGAGCTCTTAACACTACAAAACAGGGGGAAAGGAAACAGGGTAAGCACTTTGTGCTTAGTAAACTCATGTAACAAGAATTATACTTACCTAATATTTTCAATACAATACAATAAACATTCATATATCCATTCAATGCATTATTACCTTAACATGCACAAACTCAACATTCAAGTTAGTAAAATAATTTCCATGTACCCATAATATATACTATGATTGATGAGCTCATCAATACCACGATTTCCATTTCCTTGTTATTTTTCCATATTTATCCCGTTGAATTTCTCGGAATTTTGATGGATTTTCAGAGGTACACTTTTAGTGTACATTTTCGGGTCCGTCAAATCATATTCATGTGCGCACATTTTCATTTCAAAGAGCACACTCCCGCGAACCTCATCCTTACAGCGGGATTACCAATCCAGGCTAAATCCCCTGCAATGACAATTACTCTAATGAGCTTGGATCTAAATTACCAGTCCAGGCTAAATTCAGACCCTAATTCGGATTACTCGTCCGGGTTAAATCCATTTTCCACATATTCTTCGGGAGGGCTATATCAGGATAGGATCACCCGTCCGGGCTAGATCCTTTTTACCGTCAATTCCTTCTCAGAGATCCATTGAATTTTCCTTTCATTCAACCGGGATTTCTTCCCCTTTTTATCAAATATATCAATGTTTCATAAATTTTTTATATAATGAACATTCAAATCATATTCACATCAATAACATACATTTCAAGTATTTAAGAATATAATTAAAGTTACACGAACTTACCTTGATACTTGTTCCTGTACAAAAATCTACTAATCCTGAACTTTTTCCTTTCCTCGATCTAGCTTCGTATTTGAATCTTCTGGATTTGGTGCAAAAATTATGGAATACCAGCTTAGATAACCCTCCTATGGCATTTTTAGCTGCTGGAATTAAAGAGAAATGAAGAGAAATCTAGATATTTCCTATTTAGTCCTAGTTTAATTTAGTTAATTTTGCAATATTCCAATTTTGCCCTTAATTTATCAATTTTCCTGCTGATTTCATGCCCTTGTCGTCCAGCCCAAATAAATTTTGGGTCTAATTGCCTTTTAAATCCTCTCTCGTTAGACACTTAAGCTATTTAATCATCCCATCCACTTTTACACCTTTTACAATTTAGTCCTTTTTATTTAATTAAATATCCAAACATTAAAATTTCCTAATGAAATTTTAATACCACATTACTAACATTTCATAAATATTTATAAAATTATTTTCGACTCGATTTTAAGAGATAGAGGTCCCGATACCTTATTTTACCCAATTTCTTCAATAATTTCTTTTTCTAACTAACCAATAAATCGGTAAAATTTTTCTATCAATATTTTCATACGATTTTCCTATCATATCAATTTTTATGCAAAAATATTGAAATAAATTTCTCTTTAAATCAAATTTGTAGTTACGAAACCACTATTTCGATAACCTTGAATTTAGGCCATTACATATTTCACTTCGTGCTGCAACAAGGAGGAGAACTACACCGATGAGTCATTGGTTGGGTGAGGCGAATGGACTGGTTTTCCAAAACTTGGATAAGAAAAGTAGGGATAATTGGCATAATGGTAGGGATGATAGGGATATGCGGTGGATTTGGAGAGATTATGTCCCAACCCAAACTATATCCCATTAGGGCATAGAATTGAAGTGTTAAATCAGGAACCTGTTAATCAATAGAACATGGGTTGTGGGGTCGATAGTAGGGCCTCGAATGTGCCTGAGCCTATGGATTTGATATTGGAAGGGGAGAATGATCTTCTTCACACAATGGATGGTAAGAAACAACAGCGTTTGGTGGGGGACTCGTCAAGATTATTAAAACAGGATGTTGGAAAAGATCCAAGTGAGAGATCGGCTAACTTTGCTTTGCAGAGCAGTCAAGAGCAATGAAAATTCTAAGTTGGAACATCCGTGGATTCTGGAAGCCAAAGATCGTTAATCGCCTCAGTAACAAACTGAGGGTTATTTCTCCTCAAATTTTGTTTCTTATGAAAACAAAGTTTAGTATGAAACAGATGGAAGTTTTACGAAAGAAATGTGGTTTCAGGAACAAAATTGATGTAAGGGCTATAGGATCCAAATGAGGCTTATCTTTGGGATAGAAGGGTAATTCTCTGGTCACTTTAAAGAGTTTTTCCCAGTAGCACATTGATGTTAATATTCAAGATGACGACAATAGATATATATGGAAGTTAACAAGATTTTACGAAAATCTTGAGGAACAGTAAAGAAGATTGTCATGGAATCTTCTTAAGCAGTTGGGTCAAGATCATTCGATCCCCTAGTTGGTTGTAAGGGAATTTAATGAGATCATATTTTCATTTGAAAAGAAAGGTGGGCGCATTTGGTCGAAAAAACAAATGATTGAGTTTCGTTTGACACTAGAAGATTGTGAGTTAAGTGACTTGGGCTTCATTGGTAGATGGTATATATAGGAAAGAGGGATGTTGTCTTCAAATAATATAAGGGAGAGACTTGATCGGAGTGGGCGACTTTAGACTGGTGGAGTCTTTTCTCATCTTATTCGATTAAGCATTTGAGTTATACCAACTCAAATCATTACCCGATACTAATGGATACAATAGGAAGAGCTCAGAAAGAATTGAGGAGAGAGAATCATAAATTTTGTTTTGATGCCAGTTGGTGCTTAGAAAAATCGTATGAAGAGGAAATTAGGTATGGATGGGCATTTTATTTTGAAAAGATCTCGGTGAAGTTAGAAAAGTTGGGTGGACAACTATAGAGATGGAGTCGTCATATCAAAATGGAAAGAGTAGCGAGTCGAAGGAAACTGGAGAAAAGACAATTGAAACTTTATGATCTCGATCTAGAATATGATGTGTTGGCAGAAATCATTGGCATTCACTTGGGTATTAACATTGAAGTGAACAAAAAGGAATTGTTTTAGGAGCAACTTGCCCGTGTTAACTGGTTGAAGAATGGCGATCGTAACACCAAATTTTTTCACAAAGTTGCGGTAGGGCGACAACATAGAAATAGAATTCATAGGTTAGAGAATGAGGCTGGTAGTTGGGTCACCAATGGTGATGATATGTTGTAAATTGCCTTGGAGCATTTTAGGAAGTTATTCACTGCAACTGAGATAAATGATGATGAGAGAATCTTGGGACTTGTTCAACAGAGGATTATAGCGAGCATGAATAAAGAATTACTAAAGTATTTCACTAAGGAGGACATATAGATTGCAGTCAAGTCGATGTCTCCTCTTAAAGCCCTGAGGATTGATGAGTTCCCAGCGTTGTTTTACTAAAGGTATTGGCACATTGTTGGCTCTCATATTTCTCAATATTGCTTATTGATTTTAAGATAAGAGATTGAAATGAGTGAACTTAATAAAACCTGTATAGTCTTGATACTGAAAGTTGATAAGCCATCAAATATGACACAATTTAAACCCATAAGTTTATGCAATGTTATTTATAAAATTATTGCAAAAGTTTTAGTTGGGCACATGAGTGGAATTCTAGATTGTTGTATTGATGAGGCCTAATGGGCGTTTATACCAGGCAGACAGATTTCAGACAATGTGTTAATTGCCCATGAGGTTTTACATTCATTGAAGATGAAGAAAATGGGCTCTAAAAGAAGCTTTGCACTTAAACTCGATATGAGTAAAGTGTATGATGGGGTGGAGTGGGACTTCCGAGCTAGTATGATGGTTAAATTGGGATTTCATGCTAATTGGGTAACACTAATTATGATGATTGTTTGCTTAGTATCTTATACAGTGGGTGTTAACGAAGATCCCAATAAGCTATTTTGGCCATCGAGAGAGTTGAGGCAAGGGGATCCGTTGAGCCTGTACCCCTTCTTAATTTGTGCTGAAGGTTTCTCAACATTATTGAATGAGGCAAGGGGATCCACTTGCAGTTAAAACTACACTTTTAAATTTTTTTATAAAATTGTTTGTTTTCTGCTCATGCGCATACGCGATCAACCATTCATAACCCTATTAACACGACTCTGAATTGGACAGATACATAGATCATCCATCCAACACACCAAACTAGCAAAAAGTTGCTTCATTAGATAAACCGAAGAAAAGGGTAAATTGACAAATAAATTGCATATTGGCGCACATAATGCATACTGACAGACAAAGTGCTACTAGCGCACAGAGCACATCCTGGCGCATAATCCTATACACAATCAAATCCTATGGTATGCCAACTATATCTGACTCAGCTTGACTAGTTAATAGGGTACTAATGTTCAATAGTATTATACAACATGATACATATACCAATTCACATTCATATGCATATCGATAAGTTAATTTCATCATCAAACATATATATTTCATATTTTATAACATACCTAATTTCAATTCTCATTTCACATATCACAATTCAAGTATCTCATGTCATTTTTCATTTTAGTCCTCTAATGTGATAATTTATATCACAACCAATTAAAACCATTCACAACCTCCTCATGTACTTAACATGTATTCATCTAATTAACACATTTAATCAAGAAATCAATCTATTATGAATCATAAAAGTACAAACTGAGATTTCGTGCATCACTTGTCCACGATTTTTGCTTTTCCTTTCCCTTTCGATGGTTCAGTGTTGTTGTTAACTAAAAATGATCACAAAACATATCATATTATCAATTTCCAGCCAAATCAAAATCAAATATCAAATTTCACCTATTTTGCAAATTATTCAATTAGTCCTTAAAATTGAGACAAACATAACTTTCGATTTAAGGCTTTGGATTAAAATCCGATTTCACCAAAACTCTTTGGGGACTCTCGATTTGCTATTCCTACCAACATTTCACAATAGTTTTGCATGTAACTCGACTTGGTCCCTAATGTACGAAACCAACAATTAAACTTTACAAATTAGTCCTTTTCATAAACTAAACTTAATTTCTAACAATTTCACACCAATTTCATCTAATTCTCAACAATGGCAACTTTAAAAAACTTTAACAGTTTTACAAATTGATACATGAGCTAACTAAATCAAACTTTCATAGTTCAATGTCTATAGAAATAAAAGAAAAATGACTAGGGACTTACTTAAAATTAAGGGTCAAATATGAAACAAGATAAAGAAAATAGTAGAGTTACCATTATTTTTTTTTTGGGTAGGTAAGTAAAGGTCGTTGAGACATTTAAAGAATTTTTACCAATATTTTGTTGGTAGATGAGACATTAATGTCTCAATAAATATTTTATATAATTTAAAATAAATATTATAAAGGTTTATCTATACTTATTTATTGGATTTCAACTCAGTTAGAAAATTATTAAAATATTCTTCTATACGCAAAGTTATATTATTATAAGAGTATTTTTATCTTTATTCATTTTTATATAAAAAATTAATAAAAATTCAATCATGATCCAATGAATTTTAAATATTTAACTTCATCATTTAAACCAAGGGAATATTTGATACACGGATAGTTTTTAGACTGCACATTCTATAAGTAATGTCAAAGCGTTGACAAGTGCCTTATATAAAATATTAAAAAAATAAATATTTTTTAAAAAAAGACACGTGTTAAAATTTTAAGTCTATTTGTGGAATAAAAAAATACGCTGTAGTATACCACATACTCATCCTTAAATAAAAACCTCAATTATTTTTTAAAATTATTTTTTATAAATATATTTGGCTAAATTGATCATATATGTCAAAAATAAAAGTTTATTGTCTAAATAGGCAGATTGTTTTTGAAAAATTAGGAAAATAGGTCTTTTTATAAGAGAAAGTAGGAAAGCACGTCCAATTGGGTACACTTTTCCTGCCAACTAGGTACGAAAGCGCGCTCAGCTGGATGTATTTTCTCTTTAAGTTGTATTTTTTGACTTTGTTAAAATAATTAAATTGTTTGGTCAAATGGTTAAATGTCATTGGTTTTATCCTCAAGTTTTAGGTTCAATTCTTCTTCCACTCACATTTATATTTTTTATTTCATTTTGTTTTAAGCTTTTTATATTTTTAATTAATGTTTTTAACATATCAGTTCAAATGGTTAAATAATAATAATTTTAGCACATTTGTAATTTTTATTTCATGTTGTTTCAAGTTTTTTATTTTTAATTAATAATTATATTATTTTTGAAAAATATATTTTAATTCATCTTTTTAATTAACAACTCTTTTATTCACAAAATCAAATAATTATTAAAAATGTGATTATTTTTAGTAAATATCATTTTTATATTTGTAATATTTATTTTTCAATCCATATTATGAGTGTAGTAAATTTTAGCATTATATATTTTTGTATGTGTATTTAAGATATTTCACATATAAAAATATTTGAAATATCATAACCACAATTTAGATGAAAAAACAATGGCATTTGAAATATTTTACACGTAAAAATAATAATTATATTTGAAATAATTATTTCATTTTATAATATTAGAAATCACCATACGCATAATTTATGTGAAGAAAATAAATATTTTACATATAAATATTATATATAAAGAAAAATATATAAAAAAATTAGTTGATGTTTATATTATACATAAAGGAGTTATTAATTTCAAATATTTTTAACATAATGATATATGTAAAATATATATTACTATATAATTACATATTTATTATTTGATTTTATCAATAAAAGAATTATTAATTAAAAAGATGAGTTAAAAATAAAAAAATTGAAAAAAAATATTATTAATTAAAAAAAAAGATTCAAAACAACACAAAATAAAAATTACAAATGTGTTTTGAAAAAGAGAATTAAACCTGAGTCTTAAGGATAAAATCATTATTATTTAACCATTTAATCAAATGAACTAATATATTAAAAACATTAATTAAAAATATAAAAAGTTTAAAGAAAATGAAATAAAAATTATAAATATGAGTGGAATCGAACCTGAGGCTTACAAAAAAAAATACTAACATTTAACCATATGACTAAACAAACTAATTAAATTATAAAAAAATAAAAAAATATAACTTAAAAGTGAAACAGCTTACTTTTTTAAAATTTCAGAAAATCAATCTATTTAGCCAATAAAATTTTATTTTTGATATATATAACTAATTTAACCGTATTTTTCATACAATATACCGATCCGCTTGTATCTAGAGCGTAATACCCAAACCTGGAGTAAGTTAAATTTGAGCACAAGTAAGACCAATTTTCATAATGAAGGCTGCAGTTTGATTCCCATCCTCTTGAATCCAAGCCCTAAAACATCTTTTTAGTGGTCAATTATGTTTAGTTCTTTCCTCACAAATATTTACTATAGAAAATTATTTTTTCATTTTTATTAACAATGATGAATTTCTCGATCACTTAATTAAATGATGAAGTAAATAATTAACATATCATACATTATGATTAAATTAGATAATGTAATTTTAGGACAAATAATTTATTTCTTACTTTGTTCTTTTTTTTCGTTCTCCCCTGCTATGTTTGAAAATAAACCATAAACTTATATTTTTTTTTTGGAGTAGATTACACTGATTAAACTATTAATAAGTTTATGTTTTTGTTATTTAATTTAAAAAAAATTACAAAATAGTATTAGACTATTCGAAAGTTTTGATTTAAGTCATTAAACTATTCAGATGTTTTTATTTAAGTCACTAGGTTGTTAAAGTTTTTTTCTCATTAATTTAGTTAGCAAGCTCTAAGTAATAATTTGATAATTGGTATGGTAGAGTAATACTCATTGATTAGTAAAATATACATTAGATCCAAGTTAATCTGACAGTCAATGTCGAAAATCGAAGAAGCAACCGATTTAGATTTTGGTTCACAAATTCGTAATGTTTAAAGTTGTTTCACGAAAAAATAATTTGTAGAAGAGAAAGGAAATAAAACTTTCAATTGGTGCAGATGATACATACAAAAAAGACTATATATTGGTACTTTTAACAATTTAATAATTTAAATGGAAATTTTTAAATAATTAAATAATTATTTTATATATTTAAAAAAAAAACTGAATGATCCAAATATAATCTTACTCGAGTAATTTATTTATTTTTTACTTTTTTTTTTTTTAGGTTTTGGTGTTGGTTTCTTCTTTTCGGGGATAAAGGTGAAGCCTTCAGTTCCATTTAAAATTGTAACTCAGAAACCCAGAAATATCTATTCAGAATTCATTGAAAACTAAAATCAGATACTAACCAAAATTATATAAAATATCGTGAGGTTAAAAGGGAAGTATGACTATTCGTTTTCGTGTCTTATCTACATACGACACCCTTTTTCAATTTTGGTCCAATTGTCATCTAACCCCTTTTACTCATATATTTTTAATTTAATTTTTTTACTTTAAATCTCACAAGTTCATTTCCATCCCTCTTTTGATTTAATAATTAAAACTGAATTGAAATAACTATCAGAAGACTTCCACAAAATTGAATTACATAGCATTTGTAAAATATAAGAATTAATCACATGAAAAATATTACACATGCAATAAGTTAAAATAAAGAAATAAAAATATTAAATCTAGAATTATAATATTGAATATAGGGTTACAACGTCCTATTTCAAATAAAGAAGAGTATAAGTTGATATATATCTTGCTTATATGATTTTCATGCAGTTTTTTTTAACTGTGACAAGTACAATATAATAATAAATATATGTTGAAGTAATTATAAATATTAAATTATTATAAATAGATTGTCCGAGTAATCATTAAATAGAATCAAACTATTATCGCATAAATGGATTTAGAACTAATACAATCTAGATTAAGTGTGCGTTTGGATGGACAATGCGATGTGGTACGTTTAGCTTACTTTTTGTCTCGCGCTACAGTATCTAATAAGCACTACCCATCCAAACTCACCCTAAAACCAACAATTTGAGATTAAGAGCATGTTTAGTAGTGCTTAAAAAAAGCATTTCTGATTCTAAAAGTACTTTTGAATGAAATAAACAAACTGTTTTTTATTTTTCAAAAGCACTTTCGAAAAACACTTATGAGGAGGAGAAACTAAAATTTTTATCTTTTTCTCTCCCAAAAACACTTTTGGTGCTTAATTACTTTTTTATCCCTCTAATAATGTTTTTTAAAATACTAATTACAAATATTTAATGTTTATATTTAAATATTCAAAATATAGTTTATATATTCTAATTAAATTTTATAAATAATTAATATTTATTGCTTAAAAAATTTAAATTTTATATTTTATATATTAAAATATTAACAATAAGATATAATAATTTTTTTATATTCTTACTAAAATATAATTATATTAATTAATTTAAATATTATTTAAATATATATTTATTACTTAATAATATGTCTAAAATGAATATTTTATTTTTTAGAAGTACTTTTTAATAATAATGCTAAAGACTCAAATTTTAAACTAAACTTTTTAAAAGTACTTTTCAAAAATATTTTTCCACAATACTTCTCAAAAGCATTGTTAAACTAGCCCTAATTGAATTAAGATCCAAGTTAGCATTACTTCTAAAAAGCACTGTGTTCTTTGGAAATAAAATTATTATTAAATAATATACTTTTGAGCTTTTCAAAAATGTTTTTGAAAAAAAAAATGTTACAAAAACACTTTTTTAACCAAAAGTAGAAGCAAAAAGAATTTAACTTGAATCAAAAGTAGAAGTAATGCTAAATTAAATTCGCAGATCTAATAAGATATGATAAGATTGAGAGATGTTCACATATAATTGTATACTGCAAATCTTGAATCAATTTTTAAAAATTAATCATGCGAGTAATTTTTTTTATTTATTTTAGAAATGTCATATAATATAATTTAATATAATATTTCTTATGATTTTATTATTTCAAAATTAGTTATTAAATCATATAAACCATGAAAATTCTAATACAACCAAACCAGTTATATTCTTTCCGTTTTCATCTGTCAAAGGTTTGGCTTCTCTCCTTCAAGTCCCAGCAAATACAATCCCCACGCCTCTTTGTTTTCTGATTCTTTTTCTTTTATTTTTCTGGGTTACTTATTAAATCAAATCAAATTCTTGTTGTTGGTAGTTTTTGAAAGATTTAGATTGTATTTCGTTGGGTTTTAAATCTGGTATTTTGCTATATTATCTGTTGCCGTTTCTGTATCTTTGGCTTCCGTTTTTATAGAGAAATTGTTCTCGATTTTGGCAGCTGTAGAATACTGTGGGAATTGAAGCATAATTTGTATCAATTTATTTGGCCAGTTATCACATTTTTTCAGAGAATAAAATGGAAGAGAAGTATGAAACTCTGAAGATTCAGCAAGAATCGCCAAATTCTGGAGTTTTTAACCTAATCATAAACCGCCCATCTGTCAGTAATGCACTTGGACTCAATTTCTTTAGTGAATTCCCCAAAGTTCTTAATGCGCTCGACCAAAACCCTACCGTCGCTGTCATCGTTCTATCCGGGTCCGGCAACCACTTCTGCGGAGGTATCGACCTTAAAAGCCTCGCAGCTATGGCCGATGATAACTCGGGAGATCAAGGCCGCACCAGCGAACGGTTACGGAGAAAAATCAAGTTCCTGCAAGATGCGATCACCGCCATGGAGCGGTGCCGGAAGCCTGTAATCGCGGCGATACACGGCGCGTGTCTTGGCTTGGGGATCAATATCGTGACTGCCTGTGACATAAGGTATTGTACTAAGGATGCAATTTTTTCTGTCAAGGAAGTGGATTTGGCTATTACCGCCGATCTCGGTACGCTCCAGAGACTACCCGGGATAGTAGGGTTTGGGAAGGCCATGGAGTTGTCGTTGACGGGAAGGAGGTTCTCGGGTGATGAGGCCAAGGAATTGGGCCTGGTTTCTCGGGTTTTCGGTTCGAGGGAGGAACTGAAAGAAGGCGTTCGCACCATTGCAGAGGGTAAGTTGGTGGTTGGTTTCCTCATTTAATTTCAATACTTTTGCAGACATAAATGATGAAAAGGAGTTGTTTGGATGGCAGGAATCGGAGGGAAGCCGCCGCTAGCGGTGGTGGGAACAAAAGCGGTGTTGATACGAAGCAGGGATGTGAATGTGGAACAAGGGTTGGATTATGTTGCAACTTGGAACTCTTCCATGCTTTTGTCAGAAGATCTGACAGAGGCAAGCTCTGCTCAAAAACAAAAAAGGAAACCTACTTTTGCTAAGCTTTAAATTTGATGTTTTTCTTTTATTTGAAATTTGGTATGTTTAATAGGAATGGGTAGCTGGTTAGAATCAAGCCAACTTCAAGTTTATGTAGTAATTATGGTTAATTCGATGTGATATGGGTCCACTTTTCTAATTTAATCTGTCTTTGTTACTAAAAAAAATTTCAGTGATTAAAGAAAAATAATAAAACATGAATTTAAATAGCCGTTGTGTTTAGTTACTAAAAAAAGTGATGGCAGTGATATTAAATACTATAATAATATTATAGTTTGAGATAAAAAAATAAACTAAACGTATTTTAGTGCACTCAATCACCTATATAAATCCATCCTTAGACTCCCCTAAGGATGACAATGTCACTTAACATCTTTAAATTGATGAATTCTAATTTTCTATAAATGTCTTTCAAATTTTGCAATTGGTAATATATGGATAAACAGATCTACTAAATTATCACTAGCCATTTTGTTGAACTTTTATCTCACATTTATTTTAAAGATGATGAGTAAAAATTAATTTTGGTGAAAATATGATTCGTTATATTTCCTTTGATGTATATCCTACTAATTGAGCTATACAAGTTTGTATTATTTTTATATAAAATAGTTAGTACCTTACATAGCTTTATGATATGTTGGGTCATTAGTCTTAACCAAACACTTCAAACTAGCCTCATGTAGTGCAAATAGTTTTGCATGATTTGAGGAAGCAACCACTAATGTTTGTTGTTGAACACCGTTGTATTTTTGTACATTCATATGTAAATATATAGGCTTAAGGATGCAAAAAGCTCTCAATTTTTTTTTAAAAAAAAAACAATTAAGCCTATGTTTTTTTTTTGCACTCATTTAAGTAATTGAACTTTCAAAATGCATCAAAAAGGCCCTCAAACCTTTTCAAAAAAGCAATTAAGCCCTTTTTTTTGTACTCAATTAAATACTTGAATTTTTAAAATGCATAAAAAAGACACTCAAATTTTTTTCAAAAAAAGCAATTAAGCCCGTGCTTTTATTAAAAATTATTAAAATATATAAAAACTTAAAATCAATAAAAGATATAAATATTATTAAATTTTAATTAAAATATTATTAAAAATTAAAAAATTGTAAAATTAAAAAATTAAAAAATTGTAAAATTTTATAAAAATCATAAAAAATTATAAAATATATAGAAATTTTTAAAAAAATTATAAAATTTTATAAAGTCATAAGAAAATTATACAAAATGTAAAGATATATAAATTTCTTAAATTTTTTTATAAAAATTAAGTACCAAAAGAAGAATTTTATAATTTTTCTATGACTTTTTTTAAAATTTTATTTTATTTTGTCATTTTCCGCCACACTAATTTTTTTTACGATTTTTATAAAAAAATATAATTTTTAATTTTTTTCTTTTTATTAAAATTTAATAATTTTTCTAAAATTTATTATTTTTATAATTTTTTCTAATTTTAATAAGAGCAGGGCTTAATTACTTTTTTTAAAAAATTTGAGGGTCTTTTTGATGTATTTTGAAAGTTTAAGTATCCAATTGAGTAAAAAAAATAGGGGCTTAATTGCTTTTTTTGAAGAAGTTTGAGGGCATTTTTTATGCATTTTGAAAGTTCATGTGCTCAATTGAGTACAAAAAAAAGAGAGGAGGAACTTAAATTTTTTTTTTAATTTGAGGGGCTTTTTACATTCATAAGCCAAATATATATAATTTTTAAGATAATCTTTTATGCGGATCTGATAAGAACCTAGCTCAAAATAGCCAACTAATTGAGACCAAAAATCATTTGAGGAAAATATCCCCATTATAATCGTCCTCTTGATATATTTAAACATATAATTAATTTTATAATATCTATTTATTGGAAAATAGTTAAATCTTGCTAATAAATTTACAACAAATATTATATTAAGATGTCTATTTAATATCCCTGTAGTGGTGAATCTAGGGGTTGGCAGGGCCCGACCCCCATTAAAATAAAAAATTTTCAAAATTTTAAATTTATAATGGTAAAATTACACTTTGATCTACTCGAAAATGATAAAATTTTGATTTAATCATTTAAAAATTATAAAGGTATAGGATATTAAAATAATAAAATTATATTTTTATTATCATAAAAATATACAATTTAATTTCAACCCTTCTCAAATTTTTATAGCTTCCCCAGCCCTTATGGCATTAAGATATAGTACATTAGTGCCCTTGTAAGAATATTTAAGTCCAACAATCTTACAACCATTAGAGTGGCTTAGCCTCGCTTCTTTTACCAAAAAAAAAAAAATTTATAAATCTTAAAAATGATAAGTAATTAAAATCTATATTTCATAAATTCATAGAAGTACATTGTAATTAAAATGCTAACAAATATGTTGATAAATATGTCTTTCAACTACCTTTAAATCAAATAATTATGACTAAATTTTCAAATATTAAATTGAAGTAATGCTTTTATGTGTTCAGTAATTCAGTTATCTATTATTATTTTCAATTCAAATTTTTATTATGTATAAATCTACTATATATTAAAAAATTAAGAATTTTATCAAAAATTTCAAAATTAAAGAAATAAATCTGTGCAATGTAAATTTTTGTTTATTTTTAATTTGATGAATTCATATTACACATTTTTTTATTATCGTGTTTTTTATTCTCTTAATTATATTATCTTAATTAATACATATAATCAACATGTATATCACATGAGAAAAAAAAACTAGTTAAAAATATATATTAAAATTTAAAATATACCAATCAATTTCATTTGAAATTTCAAAATTATTTTTATACTTATGTGAAAAATAATAATATCATATTTAAAAAAATTATATCTAAATAACGAATGAATATTAATTATTTTAAAATTACTTATATTAAAATTTTATACTACAATATCAAATTTGATACTAAAATAAATCTTACTGAAATGAGTATAATTATTTTTTAGAAAAGTTAGCCTAAAAAATAAATTTTAAATTTTTAGATTTGATACTATATATTTTTTAAATTACTTATTATATAACTAAATTTAATTATTAAAAAAATCATTAACCAAAATGAAAATTTATTAAAATTTAGCATTGATTATTAATGAATGGTGCTTAAAATGAAAACTTACAAAAGTCGGGTGACTAACTTAGGAGTTTACCCAGAAATCGGTAAGAGGCAGTGCAGCTTCACATGGCAACGCCGAGTAAAAAAGCCCCAGCCCCGCTTTCCGATCATTACTCAAAGAAAAAAGAAGGCTCAATTCACACTCACACGAGCCCCAATTGATTAGCATCACCGTTTACGACACCTACCGGGATAGAATGCAAAACACTGTCGCCAAGGTTGCCGTGGTGGGAAGCGGAAGTAGCCATACTTACTATCTACTATAACATCCCACTTTCTCTTTCTCCATCCACTAATAAACAAAAATTAGAACCCCACTCCTCTGATCTTTTTTTAATTTATTATTATCATTATTTTGTTAACTTTAAAAACTTGAAATTCACAGTTTCAGGGTCTGTTTGTGCCGCTACTTTGGCAAGGAATGGAATTTCAGTGATCCTTTTTGACTCTGCCAGGGGTCCTGGGGGCCGCATGTCTCAAAGAAGGTTCCTTTTTTGTTTCTCTCCATCTATTTTTTTAATTAAAAATTCATTTTCTTTGACGAATTTTGGCTACCCTTTTTTATATTCTAGTATTTGCTGGTGTTTTGGGAAGCAGAAATAAAATTTTAAAGTGCATAGTTTAATGAATTATTGTTGTTTTTGGTAATATGTAACTTTGGGAATTTAGAGAGATAAGTGAAGATGGGAGAGAGCTGTTATTCGATCATGGTGCTCCTTATTTCACAGTGACAAATCCCGATGTGTTGAGTGTTGTTACTGAGTGGGAATCAAGAGGCCTTGTTGCTGAATGGAAATCGAATTTTGGGTCTTTTGATTGTTTCACCAACAAATTTGTCAACACTGAACACCAGGTTCTTGTAACTATTATTATACTATTTGTTCTTCACTTCTTTTGCTCCACCTAATGGTACTATTATTTGTTTATTTGCATGGTTTTATCTTAACTATATCTTAACTTGCTTATGAGGAGAGGGAAAGATGTTTTTGAATTGCTTATGTGCTTGAATTGATGCTTTTTTGTTGATTTCTTAGAAGCTTGGAACTTCTCTTCCTTTTTTTTTTTTAAAAAAAAAGTTAATAGGATACTGTTAAACGTTAATGATCCTTGCTATAGCTGCTTCGTAAGTGCTTGCTTGCTATATTGTTCTTTTTTATGTTCATGCACTCTTCAGCTTGATTCACTTGTAGGGGTTCTTTCATTTAACCCTTCATCAGCTGGCTGTTTATGATTGTAGGGGTTCTCTTTTTTATGTTGCATAGTTGGTCAACATCCAGCTCTAGTATTGATTCTGATGTTTATATTTTATATATATATATTCTCACAGATGCCCATTTTTTAGACAAATAAAAACTGGTGATATGTAATAAACTCTACTGTTTGGTATTATTGCTTTAGTTCTCTGTTTGATACACTGGAATTTCCTCTCTTTGCGGAAGTAAGGAAAAGGAGGGGGAACTATTCCATTCTGTCTTGTGGACTTTGGCATATATGTCTATAATTTCATGCCAAATAATAATTGTTTGAAAGGAAAAAAAAAAAAGTAAAATTATTTTTGTAAGCCTTGTTTGCAATCAGCATAGTTCATTAACATTAATTTCAATAGCTTGAAAAACTAAATTTGTGAGTCTTATTACATCTGTCATGTTCATCCTTAAATGGAAATGGTAAACACCATTAAGCTTTCTTCTCAAATAATTTTTTCCTGAACTAATTCCCTTTTAGGAAAGAGAAAGCAAGAAGTATGTTGGTGTGCCTGGAATGAATTCCATTTGCAAAGCGTTGTGCCACGAGCCTGGTGTGTAGCAAGATGACTGCTTTGTTTTTCAACTACTTATTGAGGTTGGACTTACACCTAAACTTCCATGCTTCCACTTTATCTGTTCTTCAGGAGTAGACAGTAAGTTTAATATGGGCATCGGGAAGTTTGAATGGTTAGAACACGAGAATCTATGGTCATTGATAGGTTTGGACGGACAGCATCTTGGACATTTTAAGGGAGTGGTGGCATCAGACAAAAACATTGCTTCACCAAGGTTTACAGCGATAACAGGACAACCGCCCCCTCTTGGTATGAAAGTTTATGTTTAGGTTTTAGTAACCCATTGTTGCAAATCCAGCTGTGCATGTTATTTAATCCTTTATGGTCCATGTACCATGTGTAATATTTTATGCAACCATGACTAGATATTATCACGAAGGTAATACAAGAACTCAGCAATAACTGTGGTTATCACAAAAGTCAACTCTACCTAGCTGGAGGTAAAAGAATATTTAAGCATAATCTTTGGAGGTAATTCAGGGTGAAATGATTGCATCTATTGGACAGGGAAGTTTTCTCCTTCACATTAAGTAGCTTCCAAAATTTTATTTAATTGTACTCCCAACAAAACATTATATATATATTATGAGATTAAACAAATATATAGTTTGGGAATCTTTCTGTTTTTATATTTATTTATCATTTTAAAGGTAAAAGAGACACAAAGAAGAATGGAATATGCTATTGACAAGTTATTATCCTCACCTTCGTCTGCTGTGTTCCATACAGATTTGAGTTTGGCTCCGGAGTTAGTGAAACTGCACGATATTCCCATTGATCCTTGTTTTGCTCTAATGCTAGGATTCAATGAACCTTTGTCTTTGGTGAGATATTGGCCAACTGGAAGAAAAGAGATTTTATTCTGCAAAACTAACCAATATGGTCTTTGACATGTAGTTTTTGTTTGACAATTCAGGTACCTGCAAATGGGTTGTCGTTCACCAATTCTAAGGTTTTAAGCCGGGCACACTGTGAAAGCAGCAAGCCAGGGCGCTCTTCCACAAGGCACGGTTTTTATATATTGCATAATGACCCCATTTCTGGGCCAAGCAATTGAAGTTTGTATTATTAATGTTAGTTTTCGGCACATTCTTACGTGGCTTGTTTCTGGAATGCACAGTGAACGATGGGTATTGCATTCAACAACGGAGTATGCCAAGGATGTGATTGCTCAATCAGGCCTTGAGAAACCTTCGAAAGAAACGTTGTCGAAAGTGGGGAATGAGATGCTTCAAGAGTTCCTCGGCACAGGTCTCACTATTCCGCAGCCATTTTTCATGAAAGCTCATAGATGGTAAGGCGTAAAATCAACACAAAAAGCAAGCACTTTGTTCTCATTGCATAGGTATTGAAAAATTGGCATATTTTACAGGGGAAGTGCCTTCCCAGCAACAAGCATAGCCAAGGAAGAGAAATGTGTCTGGAGTGAGAAGAAGAAACTGGCAATCTGTGGGGATTTCTGTTTGAGTCCAAATGTTGAAGGTGCAATTCTCAGTGGCTTGGCTGCTGCTTCTAAGCTTAAAGGCTTAATCGGCACCCTATAATATAACCTTTGATTTGCTTTCCCTTGATGTTGGCTGCATGACATGTTTGAACATGATGTAGGAAGAGCAAGATTTTAATATTACCAGCAAGGGCGTTGGGATTTATTCCAAGGGTTTCACCATTTTGTTAATTTACTTACTTTCAATGCATATTATTTTCATTCATCTCATCAACCCTGAAATACGATCTCTTCAATGAACCCATTATTTTAATGATGTCAAAACACTTGTTTACCCTTTATTAAACATATGATCATCAATATTTATTTACATTCACATATTAGCTTACAATTTATTAAAGCTCTATATGTTTATTTAGGTTAGTTTAATAAAAGTTGAATATTTTATTGGTTTTTGTACTTTGATAAAATGATTTAATTTTTGTACTTAACAAATTAAAAATTAGTTTTTCTGTATTGATTAGTTTTTTTAATTTAATCATTTTTCATCAAAATTTGTAAATTATTATAAAAAATACCAACAGAAGCAAGGGGCAGCCTCCTTAATTAAATGATGCAATTGCACTTTGATTTTTGAGAATTAGTGGTTCAAACGAAAAAATTGCAATTTTGCTCCTCCAAAAAAGTTAATTATTTAACTCAAATTATTTTAGAGCAATTGTTGGAGCTAGAGGGGGCCTTACCTTTCCCTTGAAGGTTTGAAATTTTTTATGGGTAAATTATATTAATAGTTACTTAATTTTGATATAATTGATAAAATAATTATTCTGATTTCAATTCGGTCATTCAACTTTTAAAAAATATCAAATGAATTTTCCGTACTATTTTTTATTACAGACATGACGGAAATTTAACTTGTCATAACTGGCCATGTTGGCATCTAGCTGTTGTTTAAATGACTAGTTGGGTAGTAGAAGAAGGAGAAGAGAAAAAAATATACAATCTAAATAATGTTTTTTATCCATGTTTTTCTTCCTTTCTTGTTTCAGAAACTGGAAAAATATGGTAATTATAATTGCTACAAAAAATGGTCCAGCTCCAACAATTGTTGGGGAAAATCCTTGCTGTCCGCCATTTTTGGTTTCTCTCATAGCTTCGTTCCTTGCTCTATCATTGATTCGAGAAACCCATAAAACCACGACAAAACGCTTGGTGGTTTTAAATTGAATGGCCTGAGCATAGAAAATGTCAGAAAGGTCGAGTTCTCCCATTAATCCCACAAATTCCTCTAATCGATCCTTAATTTCAAGCCCAAGCTTTGCTTATTCTCCGTTCAGCGAACCACCCCATAGCATGCTGATTGTAACGCTCAGCGTTGTTAAGAATATTTGCTAGTTGAGGTTAATGGGTGCCTCGGTTTTCCTATGGTTTTTCTTCACCATTTGTCGGATCTTTCATCGGCGAAATTCGTAGTAGGCATTGAGGCCTTTGTCGCTCATGATTTCAAGCACGACGAGCTTACGTAGCTTGTGCAATTTTGGGCCGTTGGATCTCCACACAATGTCAAGTTCGCCGAAGGCTTCGTTTATGGCCGCCACCGGAATGTTGCGGTTGGCGAAGATAGTGTTGAGGTATTTGAGGATTTGTTTGGCAATTGATGGTGAGCGTATGATGATGTAAACTTTTCTTCCCAGCTGAAGCTTGATGATGGGGCTTGACGGCGATGGCTTGGTCTTGATGACGAGTTGTGGGGGAAGCGAGATTGTTGGGATGGAGAACAAGAAGCATAAACATTTTAGGCTATTTATGCAAAAATAAAAATATTGGGCCGTTTATTAAAAAAAATGGGAAAGGAATGACGAATAAAATATTCACTCAACTTTGCCTCGTCCAATGTAACAAGTTAACTGGCCACGTCAACTGTCTTGTTAAGCCTGTGATGGAAAATATTAATGGGTGATTAATTTATCTCTTTTTTTATAACATTAGTGACTAATTGTTATTTTTTAAAAATTGAGTAACTGAATTGAAATTAGAGTAATTGTTCTGTGAGTTGTATCAAACTTGAGTGATTGTTAGTGTAATTTTTTATTTTTTTTTTTATTATGCGTGTGAAATTTTTAAAAATTCTTGTTAATCCTCTAAAATAATTAAATCACATAACTAATTAAATCACATAACAAATTTAAAATTTTTAATAATAATATGTGATGTGGTTATTATTCACCTTAATTTTTTAACTATGAGATGAGAGTTTAAAAATTGGAAATGAAACATATTTCATAATTAATCGTTTATATCATAGAAAAAATATTGATAGTTAGAGTACAGTAAATATAACAAAATAATTTTTTGAAAATTTTAAATAAATATTTAAAAGCTGTATAACACAATCGACCACCGTAAAGTTTGCCCCAGAATCTTTTAATTTAATTTTGAAGTCACAAGAGTTTGTTTGTTGTATGTTAACAACAAATGAATTATAATTTTAAAGTTAATAAAGTAAAAAAAAAAGGTTTAAGATATAAATACAAGGATTTCATTAAATAAAGTGATTGGCAGCATCTTTTGACAAGCAAGAAGATTTCCCTTTTTCCCCTCAATCATGAAAATACATTGAAAATGGGATAAGAAAGCATAATCATAATTTGTAAGTGTAAACTTCCCGACATAACAAGAACTAAAAACCAATAGATGAAACATCATGTCACCAAAAACAAAACCAACCCTAAACATTTCCCATAATCACATTCAAAAAGACACACACCCAAACAAGCAAAAGGTCAAAAATTTATAATAAACAATTTTGGAGCCCACCCAAACCCCCTAAAAGCTTCAACTTTTTACTCCCTATATATTACATTTCCCCCCTTTCCCCCTTCTTCACTCTTTTTTAACAGGTTCTTATCACCCTCCAAACTCTAACAAAGCCTAACCAAAACCAAGCCCAAAAACAGAGCTAATACCCCTCCCTCCATTTGAGATCTAAACCCCAGCGGTGAATTTAATGTAAATTTTCCTTTTTCAACTGGGTTTTTTTATTATTTTTTATTTTTTGGTTTGATGGCTTCAGCTTGTGTTAACAACATGGGTATCTCGCCGGAAAGTTTCCAACCATATGGTTGGCTGAGTCGTAGGATGTCGTTGAGCCGAGAAAAGGAGCTACCTAAGTCGGTTCCGACAGATCCTGTTGAACCAGAGCTCCAAGAGACACCACCGGCTGGTGACTTTGAGTTCAGGCTTCAAGATCCAGTCACTAATATGCTTCCAGCTGATGAGCTTTTCTCTAATGGTAAGCTCCTGCCTTTACATTTCTCATCACTTAAACAACAACATCATCCTTCGTCTGAGATCAAGTCGCCGGAAACTTCCAAGCCTCGCCGTGGAATGGACATGGATCCTTACTTGTTTTCTCCCAGAGCTCCAAGGTGTTCCAGCAGGTGGAGGGAACTTCTGGGTCTTAAAAAATTGTCCCAAAACACTAACCAGCCCCATAAACCAGAGCCACAATGCTCCAAATCTCTCAAACATTTCCTCCATAGAAGCTCAAAGTCTTCATCTTCATTAAACCTTCCACTGTTAAAAGACTCAGACAGCGAGTCCTTTTCCATATCTTCATCAAGGTTATCCCTTTCTTCTTCAACATCAAGCCACGAACATGAACACGAACACGAAGATCTCCCAAGGCTGTCCCTTGATTCCGATAAGCCCAGCCCCAACCCTTTCGCTCCTTCCAGACCCAGGATGAGGATGGTTAAACCGAGAGGGAGTGAAACTACCGGTGGGGATCGAACAGGACGGAGGAGGAGCCGGAGGGATGCAACGACAAGCCGGGGAGTATCAGTAGATAGTCCAAGAATGAACTCGTCAGGGAAAATAGTGTTTCAAAGCCTGGAGAGAAGTTCAAGCAGTCCAAGTAGTTTCAATGGTGGTCCCAGGTTTAAACAAAGAGGGATGGAAAGGTCATATTCAGCTAACGTAAGGATCACACCAGTACTTAACGTCCCCGTGTGTTCATTACGAGGATCTTCAAAATCAGGCTACGTTTTTGGATTCGGAAACTTGTTCTCATCTTCCCCACAAAAGACTGCAAATGGAGCAAACAACAACAGCAAAGCGCGTCAATGTAATAACAGCGGCATCAGAAACAAAACGTAGCCTTTTTTTTTTTTGAGATTTTAATTTAATCCCACATTTTGTTTTTTGTAACTTAGACGTAAATAGTACCCATTTTTCTTTCATACGCATGGATTTTGGATTTGATGATCCGAAAGATATGGAATCTCTGTTTTTCCCTGTTGATGAGTTTTGAGACTGTGACTACACACTCACTCTGGCTATGGGCAATGAGTTTTGGACTTCACGCGCTGGATTTGAAATCGTGATTTCATTTTCCAGTCTTTGGTGATACTCATGTTACACCTCTTATCTAATATATGATCTAATTTGTCTCTTAGTGACTATCTGTCTCTTCAATATTTAAATATACATATATTTGAGCTTTGTTGTTTAGTGTGGAGCTTGGGAAATGATGCCAGCTTTCCTACTCATTTTTTAACTTCTTTATATTCTTTTCGCCAAAATACATCCATTCCTTTTTATTTTTATATAAATTATTAGGTCCTTAAAATTATTTTTATAAGACATCGCTAAAATATCATGAATATGTGAATTAAAATTTAAATTATTTAAAATTATTTAATTTTTTTTACTGTTACTGTATTTTGATTTAACCAATTGTTAAAGACTTTAGGTTAAATTGATTTATGTGATATTTGTAAAATTAAAAAAGACGTGCTTATAAATTTGCATGGAAGCCATATAAATATTTCTTTGAAACAACAGTAAATAATTTTTCTATAAATATTAAATAATGTACTTCAGTACACTTAAACTTACGACCTTCTACACTAACAATAATATTTATTTCAATCGAATTAAGACTCAATCGTTTAACTTCTAACTTAAAAATTAAAGAAGGGTCATATATAATTTTAAGTATCCTATCAAAAAATATATACAAAAACATTCAAATCTGCTTTAAAATTATTAACTCAATAATAAATCTTTGAATAAAAAAAATCTGATTTTTTTTTCCTATTCCTATTTCTATTTCATCACATTCTTCATTGATTAGTACAATCTATTTTCTTTTCAAAATTTGGGGGCACATATGCGACCTGCTTGCCCTAAATTGTGAAATGTTAGGGTGGCAAATGGACCACATGGGGTATCAACATTTAGCTAAGAGGAACCAAACATGTGGGATATCTTCAACTAATACTTCAATTATTCAGATGCTAACTCTGTTTCCATCTTAATGTCATATTATTACTTGTTCCATTGGTCCCACTTGGTTTTTTTGGCCTTTTCCTTCCTTAGTTTATCCAAATAAAGAATAACCCACTTTTTAACACCCACCTTCCAATTCATATTATGCTATGAGTTGAAGATGGAATTTTGTGATGAAAATTATATTAAAAATTGAAGTATTTTGTTTTCTTTATTAAAAAAATAAATATAACAGTTTTTTTAAATGTTTGATTATATAGTAAATTAATTGTTCTATTAAAGTTTTTATTTATTTCTATTGTTAAAAACTGATTCATGTATGTCGGCATGATATATATGTGGCAAGTTCTGTGTAAATTTTTGGAGATTTTATTAGTCATGCCACATTTTAATGGTAGAAATTGATGAAAATTTCAACTAAAATATCTAGTTTTCTCTTTGGTTTAGTGTATAATTAAACAAAATACAATCTTACTTATAATACAAGACCTCAATAATACTTTTATCAATTTTGTGACAATATTCCATAAAAATTAAATATTATGTAATAATAAGGGTAAATATAAACAACAAATTTTGGGGTTTTCCAAATTGGTAACCATCAAACTTTGAGCTGTTTAAAAATTATGAAGACCTTTTTCCCTTACTGTTTCTCCAAATTTTTTCTCCCTACACTGAACACAAGAAAAAGAAATAAATATGTAAAATAGTGAATAAATCTCTTTCGTGAGGTATTTCTAAGGGTCAATTTCTTTATGAAGTCCTTGTACTTTGAGCTTTTGATGGTTTTAGACACTCTATTATAATTTGATCAATTTTATTTCTGTACTTTTTTTATATATTTGTTACGAGTCCAAAGGTCAAATTTTTTCATTAATTCTATTAAGTAATTTGTCATATCTTATTTTTTTAATAATTGAAGGTAGAGGTTAGGATTGCAATTAGAGGTGTGCATGGGTCGGGCTACCCGGCCCGGCCTGAAGGTCCGCCCAAAAAATGGAAGGGTTCAGGTAAAAATATAGGCTCGAAATATAGATTTGGACAAAAAAAGAGACCCGTTTTAAGTAGAACTTTTTTGGCCCGGGCCTGGCTCGGCCCCAATTATATACTAAATATATATATTTATTTATTTTTAATCATATTTACATTTTATTTTTAATTTTAATATAATCACTTTTTATTATATTTTTAATTTGTGTATTGTTTTAATAATTGTTTTAATATAATTTTTTATTTGTTTCTTATTTTAATATTTATTTTAAATGTATTTGATGTTTTATTATATTTTAAAATTTTTTATTTAATGAAATAAGTTAAAAAAATTTAATATGTGCCGAGCCGAGCCGGGTTTTGACAAATTTTTAGGCCCATATTTCGAGTTAGCCCGGGCCTAGAAAATGAGCCTAAATTTTTATACGGGCCCAGTCTGAACCCGACCCGACCCGGCCCATACACACCTCTAGGATTGTTTAATATTGAATCCAAGTATTTCGTTTATATATCTTATTTTTAAAACATGTGATGAGATAACATTTTCGTACACTTACACAAATATTTTGCACCTCTAAAAAAATTTAAGTAAAAAAAATTTAAGTAGACATTTTCGTTTATATATATCACATCACTGCATGTTTTACAAAAATAAAGCTGTAAAACACGCCAAATTATTTGACGAAATTCAAAAAATGTTTTCAAATTGTAAATACACATTTAAAAAAACACTATAATAAAATGGTTAAATCCGGAAAAGAATACATAATACAAAAAAGTCTATAAAATTATACCTATTTATAAGCAATGAATAATGATATTTAGTCTATTGAGTCTTAACTCGATTGAGATAAATATTATTGTCAATGTAAAATGATGTAAATTTAAGTATGTTAAAAAGTATTATCCCTCTATTCTTACTTTAGAGAGGTGTTATGAATAATTCTAAATATTAAATATAGATATAATGGAGATCTTATAATATTCAAATAATATCAACGATGATGTTTAGTTTGACCGAGGTCAACCTGCTTGTCTCTTGGAACCAAGTGCAAGACCAGCTCTGCTTGTCTGTCCCATTAGAGATCTATTTAACTCACCTCTCACCACCTCATTGTCTTTTCCTCTTCCTCACTAATCGCAATTCCCGCCTTTTTCTTTTCCCACCTTCATTTATTCATTCTTTATTATTAGTTTTAAGGTTTAACTAATGGAGTTTTAAAGAAAGAAAAAACCAACTTATACGCAACAGATTTGTTACTGATGCATGATTCTCGACACAGTTTAATTACAGCATTTTAATTTTATTTATTTAGTTTTTAAATAAATTGAGTCTTTTTTCAAATAAAAATTTCGTTCAAGTGAAGGAAAAGTATTACAAACGATCAAATGTTTAGATAATTAAATTTTTTTAAAGTTGAAATTAAATTATAAATTTTTAATAAGTTAAAATATAATTTTATTTACTAATTTATAGCTTCTTCATTTTTTAAAGAATTATTCTTTTTTCATTTTTTAAGAATCAAAATGTAATTTTATCTATACTAAAGGAATTAAATTATTAATTTTTTTTATTTTGAGGCTACCAGCGTCCTTAAATTAAAATTAAGTAAATAATTTTCTTTTTGTAATTTTTATTATTCATTTTACGATTCATATTCGGAGTTTATGACTGCTCCTTCTAATAATGTTGACTCTAAAATTTGAATCAACGCATCCCTTTGAACATGCGATATGTCTTACCATTATAAAAAAATAATTATAATTAAACTATTTAAATGTTAGTGCTGTATATAAATATCGTAAATATTTTAAAATAAATAATTATAAAAACGATTTAATTTTAATAATCTATTTAAATATATTCATTAACAATTTATTTAAAAATTTTGATGTTAATATTCAAAAATCATTTTCAATTTTCATATAAATATTTTTTTTCCTGAGCCATTCTTTTTCTACTCCTTTTTTGCTGTAGCGAATTTCATCATGTTCATCCTATTTTTTAGAATCCACTGTTATTTCCAATTTTCGACGCAACCATTGGCTGCCGCTGTTGAACCCATCCTCTAGATGTAATCTTTCATTTTTTTTAGTTCATTTGAAATCCTTTAATCAAGCATTTGAGAGTCCCTCAATGAATAATCCCACGACAAAGAATACGTAATTACGTAGAAATCATGGAGATTACAATGAAATAAAAGAAACACATGTATCCATTTACAAATCCATAAAGGACAATCATCATCAAGAAGACAAGATGGATGGTTGGAGCCAAAAAAAGCCTACAAATTGAGACATCAGCCACTGCATTGATTTTAGTAGCACCAAAAACTTGTACTCTTCATGTAAACAAATCAATCCTCGAAACAATGAGATGGGAGAAAATAAGTCACAACTGTTGAAATTTTATTTGGTAATCAATCCTTTAATTTTTTTCCATCCAACTACATATTTGCTTAAGTTTATATGGTATCAAATTTGGAATTTCTTAAATTTTTCCGTTCATAAAATTCTTTATAATTTCTCTAAAATATATTATATATATACAACAATAATAGGTTTTAGAAGTCGTCCGAGAAGAAGAAGAAGAAACAGACATCAACAATGGAAGGTGGTTTTGCTTTATATTGTTGATAAGTAGGAAATTGAGAAATAAAGAAGAGGAGAGAATGGTGAAATGCAGTTGCATAATCCATTGATTGCATCGCAGGCTTGCAGCCAAATAAATGAATATATTAGTGGGAAACAAGTAATGAAATAATAATAATAGGAGGCAGACTGACTGCAAAGCCTGGGAATTGGGGCATCAATGAATGAAACAACGTGATTTTCTGCCTTCCGCTCTGCAACTTTTGCCTCTCCGCCCCCGCCAACGTTTTTTTTTTTTCTTTCTACTTCTTCTTTTACCATCTTAACTACGCATTTGCTTCACCAGATTCGCTTCTGTAAGCTTTTTCCTTTTTTAAAAAAACCCAGCTTTCTTTAATTGATTGGACTAATCGAATTGATCTTTTTATTATTATTATTATTTTTAATCACTAACTATTTAAGTCATTATAATTTATTGAATATTTATTATTTCTGTTTTCTATTGTATTTATAATTAAATAATTAAAAACATATATTTAGTTTAATGGATTATTTTTAATATAAAAATGGAGTTAAAATCCAAAAATACTCGTAGGCCGACTTTGCAATTTTTTGGTTTACACTTGCAAAGGAAACCCAAAATTTCATCCCTTTGATTTTTTTAAGGATTTTGGATTACATCTCAAAGGGGCAAAAAAGGTACATAGGGAGGACCATAGTGGCATCTATAAACACAATTAAATTTCTTGAAGGGAAAGCGACTCCAACATAATGACTAAGAATTGGCGTATAATTTTATAAATAAAAGGTGATTTTTTTATTAATTTTTTTTAAAATATAACTGTGAGGAGGATAAATTTACAATATAAAATAATATGTATGTTATAATTAATTCAATCCATTAATCTTAATATGAAATTTGCCGATATAGTTTTAGTTGTGTTGTTAACGCCGAGACTACAAAATTATGTGTGGATTCTCTTATAAATTTAATATAATTAAATAGATAATTTGAAGAAAATTAATTATTCTTTGTAACTTGAAAAAAAACTATATTAATAATTATAATCAATTATAAAATTAATAATTTAACTCATCTAATTAATTAGCCTTTTGTGGCAAAAATAAATAAATTAAATAGCCTTACATTAATTTTCACATAGCACGATGAAGGCTTAATGTCTCAAGGTCTCAACATTTATCAATATATTGACAAAAATATTAATGTAGTTTTTTAACTTTTAAAAGGAATGGTAATTTTTATTTAATATTTCATGAATAAACTACGATTTTTTAACAAAAAAAATAATAATTAATATTAAATCTCATATGAAAGGTTTAAAAAAAATAAAACTTATTTACCAAAGAAATAGAAGGTAAAAAAAGGGAAAGATTTTTAAGGGAAGCAATGATAAGAAGAAGTAGGGTAGGAAAGAAAAGATAGTAAGTTTAGTAGGGACACCAGGAATTATGTATATGGATGATTCCATTTTTAAAGTAAGATGGGCAATAATACGCCATGGCGGAACTATGTTGGAGCCAGAAGAGGCTTTCACCTTCCAATAGGCTGGAAATTTTTAATTAAGTTTTTTTAAAAGTTTTGACAATTTTATTAAATTCCATAAACATTTTTAAAAATTTTATTGCACCTTTATTTTTTTTTAAAAAAAAGAAATGATATAAGATGAGGATCATAAAATTTATATAACATAAATTGTTAATATAATGGAATTTATTTTAAATATAATTAGTATGATTAACCCACATTTCCCGTTGAGTTGATTATTTATTTTTGTCAAACTATAAAATTAAAATTTGAAGATTAAAATATATTCTAAGCAATATTTTCAAGATTGGACTGGTGGTCAAATTGATCATACTATTGGTTTGTATGATTCGATTTAATAAACCATTAAAAATCATAAAAAAAAACCTTGACTTAATCCATTTTTAGCCCGGTTCAATCAATTCGTACCAAATCACGACTCAACTGATCTGATGCCTCTCTCCAGACTGATATCCCGACCAATCTGGTCCGATTCAAACAACCATGACTCTAAGTCTCTACATTTCGTACATTTGGAATTTAGTCCTCCTACTTTTATATTCAATAATTTAAACTCTCTACTATTTGGATTAAAAAGTTCAATTTCAAATTATATATAACCACGTAATATTTTAATTGAAAAGTTAACTATATTAATTATTTGAATTAATCAAAAGCATTATAATACGAACTCGTTTCGGTGATAATTTGAGTCGTTTAGATGCCCAATCGTGAATTTGAGTAAGTTGTTCTTCATTTCAAAACAAGACAAGTTTAAACAAGAATAGGCTGAAGAAAAAAGGAAATGAGTTTTAAAAATAGGATAGGAAAGTGGTTAAAACAAAGAAAATGGATAATTTACTAAGGCCGAAAAAGAACCCACAATATTGGATTATTGACCCAAATCTCAAATAGCTCTTAGGTGTTTTACGGTTTAAGGAAAACAGCAAAGGATAAACCTTGACCCACTATCAATTAGTGATAGGAACCAAAGGTATACAAACGCCACACTTGAAAGTGATAAGTTTGATAAACAATGGAAAGGATAGACGCCACAAGCAATGCTTGAGAAGTCAGATCAGTTCCAAAAGAACAAAGAGAATTGGATAACTCACAAAACTCAAGTTTAACATAAATTTAGCAAAAAATGTTCTCTTACAATAGGCTGATTACAACTATTTATAGTGTTAAAAGTGGCTAGCCGAATAGTCACTTTTATTCAGCTTAATAGCTGAAATGAAAAGTCAGAACATTTGAAATTCTAGCCTAAGTAACTTCTTCCTTTAAAATGATTCAATTCTTCAATTTAGCTGATTTCAATTCACTTGAATGCTTTAAGAAAAACTTTTGAAGTCTCCTGGGTCAGCCAAATGGACACCTGTAACACCCCTTACTCGTATTCCTTACCGGAACAGAGTATGAGGTATTACTAAATTTTTAAAAATTTTCGACAGCATTCCTACTTATTTTTGCTTAAACCTCCTGCAAATTTAGAACACATTCCAATATACCAACCAATTTCATTTGTATAAACACACATATAGTTTAACTATTAATAAACACTACATTTAAAAGGGAACCATAACATATATTTACATGATGATCCCACATTACATAAAGTGTCTATACATGCCATAAAATTTCGGAACACTAGTAGTAAAATACCCCAAATGTGAAGGATAGTGTAGATGATTGTCTGACTTCGTTCCAATTTCCGAGTTGTTGGAAGTCACTATAACCAAGAGAAAAATAAAATCGAGTAAGCATATAGCTTAGTAAGTAAACACATGATAAATAAGTAATTACTCCCATAACTACACCAAAATATAAACTTATTCATGAATAACTTTATTGTTTAGGCAATTTCCAGCAAGCTGTTTTTCTGCGTCATAGTCGCTAATTTATTTTTATCTGGAGCTACAGGGCTCCAAATTGAGTTCTGTAAATTTTCCCTGAAACTAGACTCATATACCATTTCACCATAAAAATTTCAGAATTTTTAACCCAGCCAATTAGTACAGTTTATTCATTAAACCTTCCCCTGTTTCACTGCCAACGGTTCTGACCCTTCCTCACTAAAATTTACTTAACTCTCTGTACAAAATTTGAAAAATGGGTTTTCTTGTTTCTAATAAAAATAGACTCAATAAGGATTCCAGGGATATAAATTTCATGCCACAATTATTTTTTTTCAATTTTTGGTAATTTTCCAAAGTTAGAACAGGGGATCTCGAAATCAATCCAGCCCTGTTTTAGTAAAATTCAGATATCTCCAAAAATACAACTCTTTTGCTTATTCTATTTCTTTCATATGAAAACAGACACATCCAGCTTCAATTTCATATATTATTCAGCTTCCCATTCATTTTCCACCATTTATGGTGATTTTTCAAAGTTACCCAACTGCTGTTGTTCAACACAGTTTATAATTAAATCGTTCCTTTTTCGTTTTTGATATTTTCTCCCATCTCATACATGGATCGATTTAGTATCCAACTCAATATTTGCCCCATAAAAATTTCCACCATATGGCAATATTCACCTTCCACACTTTTTCGTTGAGCACTCGGAATGTTAACCGTTATTGGTGGATCTCGCACTTAGCACCACCACTTAATCGGGGAATCAGCACTTAGCAACCCCTTGGGGGAATCAGCACATAGCAACCCCCTTTTTATTTCAGAGATACGGTGGATATCGCACTTAGCACCACCAATGAACCGGGGAATCAGCACTTAGCAACCCCTCGGGGAATCAGCACATAGCAACCCCCTTTCACATTTCAAAGATACGGTGGATATCGCACATAGCACCACCAATGAACCGGGGAATCAGCACTTAGCAACCCCTCGGGGGAATCAGCACATAGCAACCCCCTTTCACATTTCAAAGATATGGTGGATCACGCACATAGCACCACCCATAAATCGGGGAATCAGCACACAGCAACCCCTTTTATATACAACATACTACGGCTTATTCCGAGTGTTCAACCCATAACCCATATATTGCAACCCTTTATCACCTTTCCCGATTTAACAACATTTTTAGGATATTGCCAAACATTTATTTTAATTCCAAATAAATCTCAACATATATTAAATAATATCAAAATAATACATTAAGTCACGTGTTTACTTACCTCGGTGCAAAATATCGTAATTTTGCACTTTACTCCACTATCTTTTCTTTTCCTCGTTTGATATACTCTTCACGTCTTTCTTGATCTATAATAGCAAATTTAACTCGTTTAAAGTCCACATTTATTAAAATAATCCACCACCCAACTTTTTGAAAATTACAATTTTGCCCCCAAACTTTTGCATAATTACACTTTTGTCCCCAAGCTCGAAAATTAAACTTCATCACTTATTCTTAAGTTTTATAACATGCTGAACATTTTTCCCTTCTATGGAAACATCAAATTCCCACTCCAACACATACTTTTGAATATTAATTATTTTTACCGATTATGTCTATTTACCCGTTTTCGCTTAAAATTGCTTAGCAAAAGTTGTTTAACATAATCTCTAGCTTCATATTCCACCATAAAACAGCAAAATAAACACATTTCACCTATGGATATTTTTCCAAATATGAACCCTAACATGAATTAATGGTAGAATAAGCTAAACCAAGTTACCGGGACTCCAAAAATACGAAGAACATTAAAAACGGGGCTTAGAATCACTTACTATGGAGCTTGAAAGCTTAAAAACCCTAAATATGGCTTCCCCCTTGCTGATTTCGTTCACCATGAAGAAGATGAGCATATTTTGCCATCTTTTTCCCATTTAATTCTATTTAATAACCAAATGACTAAAATGCCCCATTTAAAAAAAATCTATTTCACCCATTTCTTATGTTTATTTTTGTCCATCAACTAACTAATGGTCTAATTACCACATAAAGACCTCCAATTTAAAATTTCATAACAATTAGACACCTCTAAGATGTAGAACTCAACTTTTGCACTATTTACAATTTAGTCCTTTTGACTAAATTGAGTGCCCAAACGTCGAAATTTTCGAACGAAATTTTTACGAAAATTTTCCGTGAAATTGTAGATCATAAAAATATAATAATAACCATATTTTTCTCGTCGGATTTGTGGTCCCGAAACCACTATTCCGACTAGGCCCAGAATCGGGCTGTTACAACTCTCCCCCCCTTAGGGATTTTCGTCCCCGAAAATCTTACCGAAAAAGAGGTTTGGGTACTGTTTCCTCATAATTTCCTCCGGTTCCCACGTAGCCTCTTCCATTCCATGTTTTTGCCACAACACTTTCACTAAGGCTACACTTTTATTTCTTAACTGTTTGACCTCCCGAGCCAAAATCTTTATGGGTTCTTCTTCATAAGTCATATCTGGTCGAACCTCAATCTCTGTAGGAGAAACTATATGTGAAGGATCCGAACGATAACGTCGCAACATCGACACATGAAATACATTATGTATCTTTTCCAACTCTGCGGTAAAGCTAACCGATATGCTACAGGGCCAACTCTCTCGGTAACTTCATATGGTCCAATAAAACGTGGACTTAGTTTGCCTTTACGACCAAATCTCAGAATCTTCTTCCATGGGGATACTTTCAAGAACACTTTATCACCCACTTGAAACTCAATTTCTTTTCTCTTTAAATCCGCATACAACTTTTGCCGATCTGAGGCAGCTTTTAGGCAATCACGGATTATTTTCACCTTTTCTTCAGTTTCTTTCACCAGGTCGACTCCATGAATCCGATTCTCACCGAGTTCAGTCCAATATAAAGGGGTTCTACATTTACGCCCATATAATGCTTCATACGGTGCCATTTGTATACTTGACTGATAACTATTATTATAAGCAAATTCAACCAGTGGTAGATATTTCTCCCAACTGTCCTTCATTTCTAAAATACAACACCGGAGCATGTCTTCAAGAACTTGAATCACCCTTTCTGATTGTCTGTCAGTTTGCGGATGAAATGCAGTACTGAAATTCAATTTCGTACCCAAAGCTTCCTGTAACTTTATCCAAAACCTCAAAGTAAATCTCGGATCTCTATCCGATATAATAGATTTAGGCACCCCATGTAGTCTCACTATTTCAGCAACATATAATTCAGCCAACCTGTCAAGTGAATAATCAATGCGTATCGGAATAAAATGGGCTGACTTTGTCAATCTATCCACAATTACCCAAATAGCATCTTTCTTCTTTGGAGTTAAAGGCAATCCTGTCACGAAATCCATCGTGATACTGTCCCACTTCCATTCTGGAATCGTTATCGGTTGAAGTAAACCCGATGGCACTTGATGCTCAGCCTTCACTTGTTGACAGATTAAACATTTTGTTACAAATTCCGAGATATCCTTTTTCATGCCCGGCCACCAATACAACTTCCTCAAATCATTGTACATTTTCACACTACCCGGATGGACTGATAAATCACCACTGTGTGCCTCACCTAAAATAGTCCGAATTAGCTCATCATTTCTCGGTACACATATTCTGTCCCTGAACATCAGGTAATCATCTGAACCAATTTGAAAATCTGAGTCAACACCTGCTTCACACTGAGCTCTCTTGGCTTGCAATTTACTGTCATTCTTTTGAGATTCCCGAATTTGCTGAAGAAATAACGGTCTAGCTCTCAATTCAACCAACATTGAGCCATCATCAGATAAAGTTAACATCGTACCCATAGCTCTCAAAGCAAATAAAGATTTTCTGCTCAAGGCATCAGCAACCACATTAGCTTTCCCGGGGTGATAATCAATCACTAGCTCATAGTCTTTGATTAGCTCGAGCCATCTTCGTTGCCGCAAATTCAAGTCTTTTTGACTCATCAAATATTTCAAACTCTTATGATCAGTGAAGATTCGGCACTTTTCACCATACAAATAATGACGCCAAATTTTTAAAGCAAAAACAATGGCAGCCAATTCTAAATCATGCGTCGGATAATTCTTCTCATGCGGTTTCAACTGTCTCGAAGCATAAGCTATTACTTTGCCCTCTTGCATTAACACACACCCAAGGCCATTCAATGATGCATCACTGTAAATCACAAACTCCTTCCCGGACTCAGGTTGCACCAACACTGGCGCCTCAGTCAATAATGCCTTCAACTTTTCAAAACTCTGTTGACATTTATCGGTCCATTCAAACTTGACATTCTTCTGCAGTAACTTAGTCATAGGAGAAGCAATCATCGAGAATCCCTTGACAAACCGTCTGTAATACCCAGCTAAGCCCAGGAAGCTTCTAACTTCAGTCACATTCTTTGGTGGCTCCCAATCAACAATTGCTGAAATTTTGCTTGGATCAACCCGAATACCTTCACTTGAAACTATATGTCCCAAGAATCCAACCTCACGAAGCCAAAACTCACTTTTGCTGAATTTAGCATACAATTTCTTTTCTCTCAGAATCTGCAACACAGTTCTCAAATGTTCTGCATGTTCCGATTCATCCCGAGAATAGATTAAAATATCATCTATGAACACCACCACGAACTTGTCTAAGTACAGCCGAAAAATTCGGTTCATCAAGTCCATAAAAATAGCTGGAGCATTAGTCAACCCAAAAGGCATTACCAGAAATTCATAGTGTCCATACCTCGTTCTGAAGGCGGTTTTCGGCACATCAGACTCTTTAACTCTCAAGTGATAGTAACCAGACCTCAGATCGATCTTGGAGAACACTGTTGCCCTTTTAATTGATCAAACAAATCATCAATTCTCGGCAAAGGATACTTGTTCTTTATGGTCACCTTATTGAGCTGACGATAGTCAATACAAAGTCTCATAGAGCCGTCCTTCTTTTTCACAAATAACACAGGAGCACCCCAAGGAGAAAAACTCGGTCTCACAAATCCTTTATCTGTCAACTCTTGTAACTGAGCTTTTAATTCCTTCAACTCAGTCGGAGCCATTCGATACGGTGCAATAGAAATCGGTGCAGTACCAGGTAACAGATCAATAGAAAACTCAACTTTTCTAATCGGAGGTGGCAATTCCTCTGGAAATACATCTAGAAATTCACAGACTACCGGCACTGATTCAAGCTTCGACCCAGTTATATCAGTATTCAACACATAAGCAAGATAAACTTCACATCCCTTTCTCAAGTATTTCTGAGCAGACATGTGCGAAATCACCATAGGCAACTTATTCGGCTCCTCTGTTTCAATCCGGAGAATTTCACCATTTTCACACTTTAATTCAAGAATTTTCTGTCTACAATTCACCTTGGCATCATGCAATATCAACCAATCCATCCCCAAAATAACATCGAACTCATCAAATGGTAACAACATCAAATTAGCCAGGAAACAGTGACCTTGAATCATCAGGGGGCAATTCTTGCAAATCTTATCAACTAAGACATACTTGCCTAATGGATTTGATACTTTAACTACATATTCAGTGTTTTCAACAGGCAATTTCTTACTAGATACCAATTTCATGCATACATATGAATGAGTAGAGCCGGGATCAATCAAAGCAATAACATCTATATCATGAAGAGAAATGTACCAGTAATCACATCGGGAGATGAGGCATCCTCTCGAGCATGTATGGCATAAGTCCTGGCAGGCGCTCTAATTTCTGATCCTCCAGCTGCATCTTTCATCACACTTTTACCACTGACTTTGCTTCCCACATTTCTCGGCGGTCTCCCTCTACTAACAATATCACCCGATCCAGCTCTTGGCAAATTTTCTTCCTCTCTTCTCTCAGGGCAATCTCTTACATAATGCTCTTGGGAACCACACCTGAAACAAGCTCGTTTAAATCCCCAACACTCACCAATATGTCGCCTGCCACACTGTTGACATTCAGGCCGGGTGTTTCCTACATTGCCCACACTTGCTACAGAGGTAGCTTGAGTTGTAGCTCCAGAATACGACCTCCCTCGGTCTCTGCGTGAATACCCAACTGAACCAGTTGGTCGTGGATCCATCCCTTTAAACTTCTTCGAATGAGATTGAAATGTTCTGCCCATTGTCCTCTTCCTTACATCTCGAGATTCCATCTCTGCCCTTTTCTTTTCTCTACTCAGTTCTTCAGCTTTACAGGCCCGATCAACTAACACCACAAATTCTTTTAACTCTAAAATCCCAACATGCAATCTGATGTCTTCATTTAGCCCCTCTTCAAATCTTTTACACATAATAGCCTCCGTAGGCACACATTCCTGGGCATATTTACTAAGCCGAACAAACTCCCGTTCATATTCTGCTACGGACATTCGGCCCTGTTTCAACCCGAGAAACTCTTTGCGTTTTTGATCAATAAATCGTTGGCTTACATATTTCTTTCTAAATTCTTCCTGAAAGAAGTCCCAAGTAACTCTTTCTTTTGGAACCACCGATATCAATGTTTTCCACCAACGATATGCCGAATCCTTCAATAAAGACACAGCACATTTCAAACACTCTTCAGGGGTGCAAGATAATTCATCAAATACCCGAATAGTATTTTCAAGCCAAAACTCGGCTTTTTCCAGATCATCATCAACATTGGCCCTAAAATCTTCAGCCCCATGCTTTCGAATTCTATCAACAGGTGGCTTACTTGATCTCACCAATTCGGCACTCCGTGGAGCTACGGGGACCGGTTGAGGAATAGGAGGGGGTGGAGGAGGAGGAACATTCGGATTTACACGGACATATTTTATATACCAATCACTCATCATTCGGAGGAAGGCTTCCCGAGCCTCATCCTGTCCATGTGTCTCATGTCTACTCTCTTCCTGCGCGGTCCCTTGCGCGAGAGCCGGCGCGTTACTTTCAACATCATCTGCCACACTTCGATCAGGATCCATTTACTATATAAAACAAAATTTTAAATTGTCAGAAATCATCACACTATCACAATAATTTTATGGCATGTATAGACTGACTTCCACACGTATTTTATTGGTCCGAGAACCAACTAAACCTGGCTCTGATACCACTAAAATGTAACACCCCTTACCCGTATTCCTTACCGGAACAGAGTATGAGGTATTACTAAATTTTTAAAAATTTTCGACAGCATTCCTACTTATTTTTGCTTAAACCTCCTGCAAATTTAGAACACATTCCAATATACCAACCAATTTCATTTGTATAAACACACATATAGTTTAACTATTAATAAACACTACATTTAAAAGGGAACCATAACATATATTTACATGATGATCCCACATTACATAAAGTGTCTATACATGCCATAAAATTTCGGAACACTAGTAGTAAAATACCCCAAATGTGAAGGATAGTGTAGATGATTGTCTGACTTCGTTCCAATTTCCGAGTTGTTGGAAGTCACTATAACCAAGAGAAAAATAAAATCGAGTAAGCATATAGCTTAGTAAGTAAACACATGATAAATAAGTAATTACTCCCATAACTACACCAAAATATAAACTTATTCATGAATAACTTTATTGTTTAGGCAATTTCCAGCAAGCTGTTTTTCTGCGTCATAGTCGCTAATTTATTTTTATCTGGAGCTACAGGGCTCCAAATTGAGTTCTGTAAATTTTCCCTGAAACTAGACTCATATACCATTTCACCATAAAAATTTCAGAATTTTTAACCCAGCCAATTAGTACAGTTTATTTATTAAACCTTCCCCTGTTTCACTGCCCAACGGTTCTGACCCTTCCTCACTAAAATTTACTTAACTCTCTGTACAAAATTTGAAAAATGGGTTTTCTTGTTTCTAATAAAAATAGACTCAATAAGGATTCCAGGGATATAAATTTCATGCCACAATTATTTTTTTTCAATTTTTGGTCATTTTCCAAAGTTATAACAGGGGATCTCGAAATCAATCCAGCCCTGTTTTAGTAAAATTCAGATATCTCCAAAAATACAACTCTTTTGCTTATTCTATTTCTTTCATATGAAAACAGACACATCCAGCTTCAATTTCATATATTATTCAGCTTCCCATTCATTTTCCACCATTTATGGTGATTTTTCAAAGTTACCCAACTGCTGTTGTTCAACACAGTTTATAATTAAATCGTTCCTTTTTCGTTTTTGATATTTTCTCCCATCTCATACATGGATCGATTTAGTATCCAACTCAATATTTGCCCCATAAAAATTTCCACCATATGGCAATATTCACCTTCCACACTTTTTCGTTGAGCACTCGGAATGTTAACCGTTATTGGTGGATCTCGCACTTAGCACCACCACTTAATCGGGGAATCAGCACTTAGCAACCCCTTGGGGGAATCAGCACATAGCAACCCCCTTTTTATTTCAGAGATACGGTGGATATCGCACTTAGCACCACCAATGAACCGGGGAATCAGCACTTAGCAACCCCTCGGGGGAATCAGCACATAGCAACCCCCTTTCACATTTCAAAGATACGGTGGATATCGCACATAGCACCACCAATGAACCGGGGAATCAGCACTTAGCAACCCCTCGGGGGAATCAGCACATAGCAACCCCCTTTCACATTTCAAAGATATGGTGGATCACGCACATAGCACCACCCATAAATCGGGGAATCAGCACACAGCAACCCCTTTTATATACAACATACTACGGCTTATTCCGAGTGTTCAACCCATAACCCATATATTGCAACCCTTTATCACCTTTCCCGATTTAACAACATTTTTAGGATATTGCCAAACATTTATTTTAATTCCAAATAAATCTCAACATATATTAAATAATATCAAAATAATACATTAAGTCACGTGTTTACTTACCTCGGTGCAAAATATCGTAATTTTGCACTTTACTCCACTATCTTTTCTTTTCCTCGTTTGATATACTCTTCACGTCTTTCTTGATCTATAATAGCAAATTTAACTCGTTTAAAGTCCACATTTATTAAAATAATCCACCACCCAACTTTTTGAAAATTACAATTTTGCCCCCAAACTTTTGCATAATTACACTTTTGTCCCCAAGCTCGAAAATTAAACTTCATCACTTATTCTTAAGTTTTATAACATGCTGAACATTTTTCCCTTCTATGGAAACATCAAATTCCCACTCCAACACATACTTTTGAATATTAATTATTTTTACCGATTATGTCTATTTACCCGTTTTCGCTTAAAATTGCTTAGCAAAAGTTGTTTAACATAATCTCTAGCTTCATATTCCACCATAAAACAGCAAAATAAACACATTTCACCTATGGATATTTTTCCAAATATGAACCCTAACATGAATTAATGGTAGAATAAGCTAAACCAAGTTACCGGGACTCCAAAAATACGAAGAACATTAAAAACGGGGCTTAGAATCACTTACTATGGAGCTTGAAAGCTTAAAAACCCTAAATATGGCTTCCCCCTTGCTGATTTCGTTCACCATGAAGAAGATGAGCATATTTTGCCATCTTTTTCCCATTTAATTCTATTTAATAACCAAATGACTAAAATGCCCCCATTTAAAAAAAATCTATTTCACCCATTTCTTATGTCTATTTTTGTCCATCAACTAACTAATGGTCTAATTACCACATAAAGACCTCCAATTTAAAATTTCATAACAATTAGACACCTCTAAGATGTAGAACTCAACTTTTGCACTATTTACAATTTAGTCCTTTTGACTAAATTGAGTGCCCAAACGTCGAAATTTTCGAACGAAATTTTTACGAAAATTTTCCGTGAAATTGTAGATCATAAAAATATAATAATAACCATATTTTCCCTCGTCGGATTTGTGGTCCCGAAACCACTATTCCGACTAGGCCCAGAATCGGGCTGTTACAACACCAGTAACAATCGGTTATGGAAGATGGAAAAGGCTGCTACCGAATTTAAGGATGTGTAATGCTTCCTTTAATTGATGATAACAACTCCTTTTAATGAAGAATAATGTTCCCCCTTGTATGTAACTGAAATTCACTTGAAAAGTCACATTAATCAATTTGTAACAGCCCTTGAATGTAAAGGTTTCCAGCTGAAAAGACACCTGCAATTAAACACATTAAAACAAACATATTAAACACTTATTAAACACAAAACACATTAAACACTTAACTTAAATAAATGAACTCAAACACATGCATCAATAAAATATTCCAGCAACTAAATTATTTAAGATAAACATTTATTCTAACAACTCAATTAACTAAGATGTTTAAATGCATGGTTTAAAATGCAAACTAAATAAGCAGATGAGTTATTTAATGCAAGACTTAATTTAAAAATGCAGACTTAAACTAACATGGGAGTTACATAATGCAAGTCATTATTTATGATGCATACTTAACTAACATGAAAGTTACATAATGCATTACTTTATTAAATGCAGAACACACAAAGTGCAAGTTAAAATTAAAATATGAAAACTTATTAATTTAAATAAAACTTAATTAAATTAAAAAGTCCTTAAAAACATTGGCCCAATAATCAATCAGGCCTATTAGATGTTTCATCTTACACTTAGGCCCCTCAAGTTTAGGCCAATCTCGATGGCGTCGAGTTGCGTCATAACATGATGCGACCGGGTTCGCATCACATTATAAAAATATAAAGACCGAACTATGTTAAAATTTGAAGTGTAAGAATTAAATCCCAGATTTAAGTATATTAGAAAGACTACTGTCGAAACCTTTTTTTATATTTGAAAAAAGTGAGGATCGACTTTAAAACAAGGTATGGAGTCGCCACCGATCTTTTCCAAGGTGTGATCGGATCACCTTGATCATTTTAATAAAACATTTTAATTTATTAAAACAATGATTTTGGGTCTAAGAAAATTGAGGAAAAGGGTTTGGGAGTCGGTTACGCACGAGGAAGGGTTAGCACCCCCGTAACGCCCAAAATTGGTACCAATTGACTAATTAATGTCCAAATGTTGAAAATTTGAAAAAAAACATTAAAAATACGTTCCCTTAAAAAAAAGTGTGAACAACTCGAGTTGGATTTTAAGATTCACTCATTCCAAATGAATAAAATACCACATTCAGTACGTTAGGACACGATATTTTAAGCCCCCAAAACTGAGATCAGCTCAAGATTTCCAAAACGCACAATTAAATCTTAAAAGGGTATTAAGTTATTTGGCCTGTAATGACCCAAAATTCACGGGCACCGGATAAGTGAATTATAGGGCCTCCGTCTTAGTGAAATAAGTTCGAAAATAATTATTAAGAATAATTCTGAGCCTAATAATGTGTTTAATTAGGCTTTAATTAAGTGAAATTAGCCTAATTTAGTGTAAATAATAAAAAAGGACTAAATTGAATAAAGAGTAAAAATTTAATTGTAGATTAAAATAAAATAAAAAGGGCCAAAATGGCAAATATGCCATTTACTATAAAATGAGGCGGCATAAGTGTCAGATTTTTCTTACTTTATTAAATTATTATATTATATAATTATTATTTTATTTAAATTATAATATGAATTATAGATAAATAAATAAATAAATCTAGTTGTGTGACAAGTGTAGGGTGATGAAGTATACAAGTGTATTGAAATAATAATTAAATAGGTACACTTGTAATATATTTAGTTATTTACTTAATATTTAAGTAAAAAGATATTTTATATTTATTATTAATTAGTAAGAGATATTTATTAGATGTTTATTATTAAAATTATTAATTATATTATATTATGAAATAGATTAGATCAAGGCAAATGTAGGGTGGATATGGGATACAATTGTAATATATACATTTCCTATTAAATAGATATTTTATAATTATTAATTAATTAAATAGAAAACAAATTAAAATAAAGTAAATAGAATAAAATGAAACAAAAGCCACTAAACAAACAGAATAAGAAACAGAGGGCATTCGAAAAATAGGGGAAGAAAAGGGAAAGAAAAAAAAAGGGGAAATTGGGATTTTAAAGCTTCAAGTTTGTTTGGTAAGCTAAATTTAGTTTTTTTTTCTTAAATTTGATATTTTAGAAGTCTTAAAACAAGGTTTTGATGAACTTAATTTGATAGTTAGAAAGTTTAAGCTTTTAAACAAAGTTCATATTGAAGAAAAAAGATGAATTAGGGATTGAATTGAATAAATTTTAAGTTAGAATTAGTAAAAGGATTAAATTGTAAGGTAAGCTATAAGTTTTGTAATAGAGGGATTAGATTAAAAGAAATTTTAAATTAGGGTTATATTATAAATACTTGATAGTTAGGATGAATATGGAAGAAAAATGAATAGAATTGAAGTATAAAATAAATATATTAATTTTCAATTAGTAAGAGTTTTATTGGGTTTTTCACACAGGAAAAAAAAAGAACTAAGTTATCTGGATGAAATATGAAGCTCTTGTTGAAACTAGAGCAATAAAGTAATATATCCGGATGAAATATGAAGTTCTTGTTGAAGCCAGAACAACAAAGTAATAATTCCGGATGAAGTATGAAGTAAGTTTGGGAGTTGCAACCAAACGAACATTAGGCATAAAATGAGTAGAAATTCAATTAATTATTTAAATTAATGCTGTAATTAATAATATAATTTGTTATTATTATTTTTTCTTAGCTAACAAGGAAAACGAGGCATCGACATCCAAAGAAAAAGAAAAGACCATTGAGGAGTAAACTCGTATTCCGGGTTTGTATTACTATAACTCAAACTATTTATTAAATGTATATTAATTTATAGTTACAGAATAATTAAGATAAGGTAAGTATTATATTTGAAATTAAATATGAGTATGTGTGAAAATTTATTTGTATATGAATTAAGATAATAGATGTTTGAATTGATTGAGTATTGAAAATTTTTGTGGAAATGAAATTGAAATTAGAAAAGTAAAATAATACCTTATTAACTTGTCGGACTAGATTTGATACAAATGGCATGCCATTGGATTTGTGATGTGATGAGGATATTTGTAGTTCAGTCGAGAAGATGTTTCTGTTATTATATACTTCGGTTTATCCGAAGAGGCATTTAATGCCTTATTGGTGTGTTTGGGAGGATATATTATACTGGTGTGTTACGGAGGATTTATAATATTCTAGTGTGTTTGGATGGAATCTGCGTATCTGTCAGAGTCCGAGCCTTGTTAATAAGGTAAATAATTGAAATGAAGTTTTGAAAATGAGATTAATTGTTTTGGCACTATTGAAAAGTATGAGAAATAATGTATGAGTTAAATTATGAATTGAGTTAGTATGTGAAAAATGAAATATGAATTTAAGAGTTATGAAGTAATATAATTATATATAATTAGTTTAAATGATTATAAAGTTTTAGGGTTGATGTTTGTAATTTATTAATGTTAAATGGTTTTGATTTATAGTAATACCACTGAGTATGAAATACTCAGCGTATGGTTGTTTCCGTGCGTAGGTCATTAGAGTTTCGGATCCGGTCCAGCATCCAAAACAAACCCGACTCCGACAAGAAAAATTTGGTGACGTATTTCTTCTTTTTGTTTAAGTGGCATGTATTAGGTGGTTGTACATGAGTTATATATATATATATATAGGTTAAATGATCTTGTTGTAATTAGATAGTTATGCAATTTTGGATGATAAATAAGTTTAAAGTTATAAATTAGTAAATTTAGTATTAAATTTTGAAATGAAATGAAAGATATAAAATAGTTCATTGTATGTTAATACTTTAAAATTTAAGTAATAAATTAATGGATTAAGCGTAATCTAATAGTATTTAAGACGTAAAATTCTTTGGTTGAAATATTGGTATTGGTTGGTTACTTTTGGTTTGAATTTGCAGGGGGTTTTAAGTAAAAATTAGCAGAAATACTGTTGAAATTTTTATAAAAACAACAACAACAACAATTTACAAAAAATTTTCCGAGATACTCGAACAAGTCCCGTTCTACTTTTAATACGTTTTTTGGGCTTCGAGAATCCAATATAGAGACTCAATTATTTGTATTACTATGAATGTTATATTAATTATGAATTAATGTTATATTAATTGTGAATTATTCGTAAGTTGTCTGATATGTCCAGTAATGCCTCGTAACCTTATTCCGGCGATGGTTTAGGGTTAGGGGGTGTTACATGGCCAAACAAAAAAATGAAACCCATCACGTTAGGACACGATTTCTCGAATTTTCAAACACGAAACATTGCCTTGTTTTGAGGAGTTTTCAAATAAACAATTATAAACCGGCTCAAGATATACTTGTTTAGTTTATTTAAAGGTAAAAAAAAAGCAATTGATATTGGACAAAAAAAACATTTGAAATTTTAAAGTCCGATGAAAATAGCAATCATACAAGCATTAAATTGAGCATGAAATAAATATATGCAACCACAATGTTACGTGAATAATAAAAAGGAAAATACAAAGAACCAAGTTACATGCAATAGCAACATATCATATACTATATAAATACGATACGATCACTAATGTCCGAAGGCTAACGAATTGGGCCAATTTATAAGAAATTCCAAGCAAACTATACAAATAAAATATTAAGTTTTAAAACAAAATAAAATGAATAATAGGGTGGAAAGTTAAATTTAAAACATTACTGTGCAATGATACAAAAAATTTGAAAACCGACCATAGATACAAAAATTTAAAATAAGAAGAAAAATATAAATAAGTAATGTACTAATTAGTAATATACAAATGAATTTTAAAAAAATGACATAAGGTAAATATTTATATAAAAATTTGAAGTGTATCAAAAAAAACAAACATAGATAGCATAATAATGCGTAAATGAAATTACAAAATAAATAGTGTACATATATATATAAAAAGGTAACATATAAACTAATAAATACGTCAATCAAAATAAATAATATACATGAGGTAAAATTTTATATAAAAATAATATATATACAATAATAACAACGTAATATTAAAACAAAGAGTGTACATAAAATGAAATTTTAAGATGAATATATTATACAATAAAACATAAGGATATGCACATGAAAAATAAAATGAAAACAATGTGCACTCAATGAAATAATCCCCAAAATAATATGATTTTTTTTAAAAAAATAAATGACTAAAAACCAAATTGAAAGAAGAACCAAAATCAAAGGGATATTTTACAAACCATACAAATTATTGAAACATAATTGAGGGCCAAAAAAAGCGTGCCTAAATGTTCGAGGGTTAAAAATGAAAATGCCCCAAAGCGATTCATTTTAGCGTGGACCGAGATGAGTAGACGCACAAAATTCTTGGGACAATTTAAAAAAACAAGGGAAATACAAACAAGTTTTAATTACAAATCAGCGCAAAAGGAGAGGACTCAATGTGCAAATTCCCCCATTTGAACCAAAATGCATAAGTCCAGCACCAAATGGTGCTGTTTTATTTTTATGACTTAAACCATTTTTGTTTTAAAACATTTTCAACTCCTGATCTTAAAAAACCCTAGAGTTTAAAACTTTCTTGTTTCTCCTTGCCACAGCCGAAGGGCTAACAGCCCCCAACCACCGCCGAAACCAACTGCAACGAACGGTCCTCCAACGGAGTGGTAAGTCTCCCTCTCTCTCTTATACTTTAGTATGCAAAAGAATCTAAATGAAGAGCTGAAAGTAATAGGGAAAAAAAATATGCAATCACCTTCAAAATAAAAACCAATATTCACTTGCTGTTTTTTTTGCTTGTATTCGCTATCTCGTGTGAATTTTTGTACTCGATTTCTATTCTATTTCTCTGAAAAAAACCACACACCCTTTTACAATCAAAATTTGAAGGCTTTATAGCCAAATACAAGCGGTTTCTGCCTATTTTCTTGCTCAAATTGCAGGTCGTGAAGACGTGGAGAGAGGTGGGCGAGCAACGAGCGAGTTGGGGGTCGTGCTTGGTGTGCCGACGCCCGTGGTGGAGGGGAGCAGCGACTGTTTTCTTTTTTTGCTGAAAAGTTAGTTTAGTTTTGGGCTATTTGGGCTCTAGGGTTAGGTTTATTTTGGGCTTATAATTGGGTTTGTTGTTTTTTGTAATTTTGGAATCTTTTTTTTTTAGATTTTTTTATGTGGATTATTTGGGTTTTATTTATTTATTGGGCTGGAATTTGGTAGCCCAGCTAAAATTGGGTCTTATAGCTGCCCCTTTTGGCCGTTGTCGTGTAACGAGATCGGAGCAAAGACTTCAAAAGTGCCAATTTTGCCCGGTCTTACTAAGTCTTGACTTCTTGATACTTCTTTTCCTTGCGTAGCTTCGCTCTAATGCACCGCATCTTTAGGGATATGGAAATTGTTGCTTCAATCTGCTCCACTACTGCTTAGGGAGATATGATCTGTAATCTTCAGTCTGTTTCCCTACTGCATAGGGGGATAAGGCTCATTGTCTTCGATCTGCTCCACTACTGTTTAGGGGAGATCTGTATTTTCTAGCCTGTTACCCTACTGCTTAGGGGGTTAAGGCTCACTATCTTCGATCTGCTCCACTACTGTTTAGGGAGATAAGATCTGTAACTTTCAGTCTGCTTCCTGCAACTTCAAGAAGATAAGACATTGTATCTTTAACCTGCTCTCTTGCTACCTCAGAGAGATAAGACTGGTGGCTAAAATCTGCTCCATAACCGATACATGGAAATAAGACTTACCATTTTCGATCTGCTCCATAGCCGATACATGGAGATAAGATCTACAATTTTTAGTCTGCTTCCTACAACTTCAGGAAGATAAGACTTGTATCTTTAACTTGTTCTCTTGCTACCTTAGAGAGATAAGGCTGGTGGCTAAAATCTGCTCCATAGCCGATACATGGAGATAAGATCTGTAATTTCAGTCTGCTTCCTGCAACTTCAGAAGATAAGACTTGTATCTTCAACCTGTTCTCCTGCTACCTCAGAGAGATAAGGCTGGTGGCTAAAATCCGCTCTATAGCCGATACATGGAGATAAGACTCGTCATTTTCGATTTGCTCCATAGCCGATACATGGAGATATGATCTTTAATTTTCAATCTGCTTCCTACAACTTCAGGAAGATAAGACTTGTATCTTCAACTTGTTCTCTTGCTACCTTAGAGAGATAAGACTGGTGGCTAAAATCTGCTCCATAGCCGATACATGGAAATAAGATTTGCCATTTTCGATCTGCTCCATAGCCGATACATGGAGATAAGATCTGCAATTTTCAGTCTGCTTCCTACAACTTCAGGAAGATAAGACTTGTATCTTCAACCTGTTCTCTTGCTACCTCAGAGAGATAAGGCTGGTGGCTAAAATCTGCTCCATAGCCGATACATGGAGATAAGATCTGTAATTTTCAGTCTGCTTCCTTGCTACCTCAGGAAGATAAGACTCGTGGCTAAAATCTGCTCCGTAGGTGATACATAGAGATAAGACTCGCCATTTCTGTTCTGCTCCATAGTCGATACATGGAGATAAGATCTGTAATTTTTACTGATGTCGCTACACTGTCCTCTGGGGAACATGCCCTGCAGACTCGGTTTCATGTCTATATTTATGCCAAATGATTAGAATGCTATGACCGAAATGAATCAGATGCTCCTAACCAAATGTGTTATGAATGATATGAATGTAGAAATGTCATGAGAATGATTCTTTTTACATGCTTAAAGTGTCATCACTCATTATTCATCAGTGCCTTATCACTGACGTATTAATTGCCATCTTGTTTGGCTAGTATTCTTGACAAAAAACCCAAAGAAACAATCTCATTCAGCTCAGCAAGCCTGCCCCAATGTAGTTTCAAAGTCCCTTCTACTGTACCTTCTAGGACATAAAGTTTGTACTTCCCACTGCAATTTCAGGGGAATAACATTTGGTTTCTTCAATCAATCCTGCTGCAACTTAGAGGTATAGGATTCGAACCATCTTCTTTAATCAAATGATCTACTACACCCCTCTCTGAGTAATATGACCAGATGTGTATGCAGAATATCAATTTTCTTTTTCGAGCTGATCCCATTTAATGCTTGGGTGAACATTGTTCTTCATTCGTCTAGGTTGTATCACCGATGCCATATCTTGTATCTGATATTTTTGATAAAAAATTCTAAAGAGATAGTGACAATTTAGACTCCTCTTTCCAACCCTTAAGTTCGGTAAGTTTTAAATAATAATCTTGTTTCAGGTTCTTGTATTATTTAGAAACTTCCAGAGTAATATGCAGAACCTCTTTTTGTGAAGGTATTATTAGTCCACTAATCATTATTTCGATGCAAAAATACTTAAAAAGGATCATAGCAATGGACTAGAAGGAAATTAGGAGCATAGCTCGAAGTAAGTAAGCAAATGCAACTTTAAGAAGGAAATTTATTGGAGTGTATCTTGAAAAGAATAAGATAATCAAAGATATTAAATCCAAAAATTGGTGAAATAAAAAATTAGGTGCCCCAGATATCGCAGCCTGAGCTTCTTTGTACGAACTTTTTGAGGACCATTTTGAGCTTGGCACGTGTTTAGGAGATCTATAGTACTTTGTCGATGCCCTAAGATGTAACGTACTTCCTCTTCGTTGATTCCAGCATAACAAGACTACCATATGCCTCATCTTTGGCCGAAATTTGAATTGCCCTTTTTGGGGTTTCAATTCAAAACCCCTTTGGTCTAAAAACACCCTTTGCGGGTTTTCGCCTTGGCCTCTCCTTTTTCTTTTCCTTTTCTTTTTTTGTGTTTTTTTGAAACTATTAACTGTGACTGAATTTGAGTTCACAGGATTGGGCAAGTCCTTGCCATCCATTTTGATCAATATCAATTCTCCTCTAGAACAGACATTCTTTACTACATAAAATCCCTCTCAATTTGGCATATTTCTTCCTTTGAAATCCTTCTATATAGAAATGATCTTCTACAATATCAAGTTCCCCTCATGGAATTCTCTAGGATAAACCTCTCTGTTATAAGCCCGCATCATCTGACTGTGGCAGACATCCTTTAAATTTGACTGAACATATCGGGATTGGATTCATTCTGCCTTATCTCATTTTAATTCTGACAAGACTCGGAGAAAAGGAATTTTGTTTTCAAAATTATTTTTATCCCATAAACAAATGAGCAATGTGTTGCCCTAGCGAAGGTCCTGGTTAACATTCAATAAGCATAGAGGGTAAATGGTAACTTCTTTATGCCAATCCTTACAAGTCTCGGTCACTTTCTACAATCTATTTTTGTTGTTTTTGTTTTTGTTTTTTCTTTCCTTTTTTTATCTTTTTTCTTTTTGGCCGCCTTTGCTGTATTAGGATATGGCGTCTGATCTTTGAACAAACTGTAAACTTTTGACATTGTGCAGTTGTATTAGACATTATCTTTTCTGACATTACTTGTCGACACCCTTTTTTGACGACTACCGACCTTGTAATATTGGCATATGAAGTAACCCTCACCCTCTTAATGAAGTTATCAAAGACCACCAAGATAAATCGATGTATATTAGACGAGAATGGCCTGATAACATCCATGCCCCACAGATAGAAAATCCATGAAGAAATGGAGATGGCATATAAGTCCTGTCTTCCTCCATTTGGAATTTACGGCATAACTAATACAATCCCTTTCTATGGTGGATCAGTAGCACCCGAACCTCATGACTAGTGTGTCTACCGTGAAACTATTAACATATGTCCTTCTGACACCCGTATAGACATTTTTTGCATCTCCAGGTATATCTTGATATGATCATGTGAAAACATCTTTAAATTCTTGGAATAACTCAATAACGATTTACTTTGTCTTTGCGATGACTCAGGCTCTGATCTTTGCCTCTTGCTCACAATGTCCACTGACCCTTTGTAGAGTAGGATCTATTTTTTATCTTGTTTGTCATCCTTAACAAAAACAGGCCATAGGCTACAGTCTCTATCATCTTCAAAGTCTTAAAATCCGCTTAAACACATATCTCACCCTAAAAGGGAGTCAGTTACAACGTTGCTCATGTCATTGACATCTAGGGACCTATTGTAGGTACAAAGGCATATTTCCAAAGAATAAATAATTTTAAGGATGATTATTTGTATGATATGATCATAAATGAAGCATTTTTAAAATACAGTCAAAAGAATATATCAAGAATGAAAGAACATTCACTCCAAAAGATGCATTTGATTGAAATAAAGATTTTGAACACAAGCCTATTTCACAAAATGATTCTTATTGCCCCTAAGATTAAAGTAATAAGCGTGTTTTGAACATTACTCTAGATCAGTTCTAAAAATATAGGGATCTCTTCCACAGTCCCATTATTCAAAACATCCTTCAGGTACATAAGAGTTTAGAAATTTTCATTTCCTGGTCCTGGTTCCCTCTTCAGATATATCATTCAAATTCCCCGATATGTCATTCGGATAGATAGCTAGTGGTTACAGCAATCGGCTGGCCTACATTGATAATTTGGAAGGCATGTTCACGATGTTCACTTCATTTTGGGGTTGACCTATTGGCGCTTTCTCCCGCATCTATCTTCCCGCTCCTTATTGCGTTTTCAATCAATTCACCAGACATTACCATATCTGAAAAGCTCGGAGTAGTGCTTTCCAACATATGGTTAATGAACTGGGTTTTCAGAGTATTGATGAAAAGTATGGTAGTCTCTTTTTCTAGGAGAGGTGGCTGAACTTGCATGGCAACTTCCTTCCACCTTTGGGCATATTGCCGGAAGCTCTCATTCGGTTTCTTTCCCATGCTCTGTAAAGTAATCCTATCAGGAGTCATATCCGTCACATGACTATACTGTTTCATGAAAACTTGTGCTAGATCTTTCTATGAATTGATTTGGGTACGGCTCAATTGGTTGTACCATTTGGATGCTGCCCCAACCAGAATTTCTTGGAAACAGTGAATCAATAATTGGTCATTATTGACATACCGAGTCATTCGTCTGCAAAACATGGTGATGTGAGATTCGGGACAGCTAGTCCCGTTATACTTTTCAAATTCAGGCATCTTGAACTTGTAAGGAAGTATTAAGTCTGGAACCAAGCTCAGGTCCTTGGCGTCAATTCTGTGATAATTATCAACATTTTTTATCGCTTTGAATTTTTCCTCCAACAACCTATACTGCTCCTCGAGTTGTTTTGGCAGTTCCATCTTTGCTTTTTCCATTTCGTTCAAATCAGGAACTACAGGGGTAGTTGGATTGCCCCACGGATTGGAGTCTCATCTTATCAGATAATTCACTGGTGCTGAGGTACTGGCCTGATTTTGCTGAGTTCTGATAATTGGTACACCTTGCGGACATGCTTGTGCATTTGTCGGAGTGAAACCCAGAGGATAGAGAGACCCCTCATTGTCCACCCCAGCATTGATCATGGAAATTTCCCTCTTTTCTAGCTCCTTAGTCAGTAATTGGGACAACTGGTTCATCATACTCCTTTGAAACTCTAGCACTTGGTCTCTCATATCTTGCCGTATCCTCATCAGTTGCTCTTGCATTTGCATTTGTAACTGGTCATGCATCTCTCTTTGAAGTTGTTTAAGTCTTTCCAATCGCTGGTCCATATCATTTGCCTTAGCACGGGTACCGTAGCGATGCTTGGTTGGTAAGTTTTTATCGGTTTCTAGATTTAACTGAAATGATTTTAATTAATTAGGTTCCTTTTGTGAAAATCTAATGCAAATGATGTAATGCTATGCAAATGCATGGAATGAATGCAAAAGAAAGAAAGGTGTTGATTCTGAATTCAATTCTATTGGAACAACTTTTCTAGAAAACAAATTCCTTTACATAAAACGGATTACATATGCGGCCTTGCCCTCATGTTCCAGGCGAAGACACCGATTTTTTTCTTTGTAAAAGCCAAATCTTGCAAGCTTCCAATAGATGCCCCCACTAGCTCCCTTTTGCTTGATTCGGGCCGCGACTTAATACTCACTTATCCTCGCAATGTTCGTTAGATCCTTTAAAAAATTTGAGACATGATGTCTTTCAGATAATTTTTATTGACTTGAATCCTCAGGTAAAGTCTTGTTTTTCTCCGCGAACTATCAACCTTCTTCCGTTGTGTTTACTTGGACCATATTCAGACAACCGTATTATAATCCACTTTATCAAGAAATTCGTTTTCTTATGACAAACTATTCTATTTAGCAATCAAATATGAATCAACACCTCCTTTCTATGATGATGTAATGCAATGCAGTCATAAACAAAACAAAACACATTAGCACAGGAGGGAAAAAAACAATATAGGACACCTACTTGGGTAACCGCTAAGGTTCAACATAGCTCTACCTAGGGCGGGCTTCTAGAGTTCACTATATGTGGCTCGGTTCTAAGAAAATGGTACCTGAAGCAGCAGATTCCTCAACCCTCACCCATTATAGGCTCATGTGGATCGAGTTCAGTTCAGGGGAATTCATTTCCCTATGGCCATGCGGAGGTGAAAACCTCACGAAGACATAGGTACGGATGTATCCTGGAAGCAGTCCACTAGCCCATGCGGAGGTGAAAACCTCACGAAGGCATAGTTTCTCACTCCCACTTAAAAAGGTGCGACCACAACGGTCATGCAAGATGATGTGAGGGGGAAAAAAGCTCAAAATGCAAAACACGAATAAAATGATAAAAACCATAAAACCAATGAAATGCAATAAAAGGATTGTATGTTAAAACCCAAATTTTAAATTTTCGTCAAAAGGACAGTAAACAATTAATTTTACGGCTTGACTCTCTTATTGGTTCCCAACGGAGTCGCCAAGCTGTCGAAACCTTTTTTTTATATTTGAAAAAACGTGAGGATCGACTTTAAAACGAGGTATGGAGTCGCCACCAATCTTTTTCCAATGTGTGATCGAATCACCTTGATCATTTTAATAAAACATTTTAATTTATTAAAACAATGATTTTAGGTCTACGAAAATTGGGGAAAAGGGTTCGGGAGTCGGTTACGCACGAGGAAAGGTTAGCACCCCCGTAACGCTCAAAATTGGTACCAATTGACTAATTAATGTCCAAATGTTGAAAATTTGAAAAAAAAACATTAAAAATACAATCCCTTAAAAAAGTGTGAACAACTCGAGTTGGATTTTAAGATTCACTCATTCCAAAGGAATAAAATACCACATCCAGTATGTTAGGACACGATATTTTAAGCCCCCAAAACTGAGATCACCTCAAGATTTCCAAAACGCACAATGAAATCTTAAAAGGGTATTAAGTTATTTGGCCAAACGAAAAAACGAAACCCAGCATGTTAGGGCACGATTTCTCGAATTTTCAAACACGAAACATTGCCTTGTTTTGAGGAGTTTTCAAATAAACAATTATAAACCGGCTCAAGATATACTTGTTTAGTTTATTTAAAGGTAAAAAAAAGCACTTGATATTAGACAAAAAAAAACATTTGAAATTTTAAAGTCCGATGAATATAGCAATCATACAAGCATTGAATTGAGCATGAAATAAATATATGCAACCATAATGTTATGTGAATAATAAAAAGGAAAATACAAAGAACCAAGTTACATGCAATAGCAACATATCATATACTATATAAATACGATCACTAATGTCCAAAGGCTAACGAATTGGGCCAATTTATAAGAAATTCCAAGCAACTATACAAATAAAATATCAAGTTTTAAAACAAAATAAAATGAATAATAGGGTGGAAAGTAAAATTTAAAACATTACTGTGCAATGATACAAAAAATTTGAAAACTGACCATAGATACAAAAATTTAAAATAAGAAGAAAAATATAAATAAGTAATGTACTAAATAGTAATATACAAATGAATTTTAAAAAAATGACATAAGGTAAATATTTATATGAAAATTTGAAGTGTATCAAAAAAAAGAAACATAGATAGCCTAATAATGCGTAAATGAAATTACAAAATAAATAGTGTACATATATATATAAAAAGGTAACATATAAAATAATATATACGTCAATCAAAATAAATAATATACATGAGGTAAAACTTTATATAAAAATAATATATATACAATAATAACAACGTAATATTAAAATAAAGAGTGTACATAAAAGGAAATTTTAAGATGAGTATATTATATAATAGAACATAAGGATATGCACATGAAAAATAAAATGAAAACAATGTCCAGTCAATGAAATAATCCCCAAAATAATATGTAAGAATAATACGATTTTAAAAAAAAAAAATGAATGACTAAAAACCAAATTGAAAGAAGAACCAAAATCAAAGGGATATTTTATAAACCATACAAATTATTGAAACAGAATTGAGGGCCAAAATAAAGCGTGCCCAAATGTTCGAGGGTTAAAAACGAAAATGCCCCAAAGCGATTCATTTTAGCGTGGACCGAGATGAGTAGACACACAAAATTCTTGGGACAATTTAAAAAAAAAAAAGGGAAATACAAACAAGTTTTAATTAAAAATCAGTGCAAAAGGAGAGAACTCAATGCGCAAATTCCCCCCTTTGAACCAAAATGCATAAGTCCAGCACGAAACGGTGCTGTTTTATTTTTATGACTTAAACCATTTTTGTTTTAAAACATTTTCAACCCCTGATCTTAAAAAACCCTAGAGTTTAAAACTTTCTTGTTTCTCCTTGCCACAGCTGAAGGGCTAACAGCCCCCAACCACCGCCGAAACCAACTGCAACGAATGGTCCTCCAATGGAGCGGTAAGTTTCCCTCTCTCCCTTATACTTTAGTATGCAAAAGAATCTAAATGAAGAGCTGAAAGTAATAGGGGAAAAAATATGCAATCGCCTTTAAAATAAAAACCAATATTCACTTGCTGTTTTTTGCCTGTATTCGGTATCTCGTGTGAATCTTTGTAGTCGATTTTTATTTTATTTCTCTGAAAAAAAAACCACACACCCTTTTACAATCAAAATTTGAAGGTTTTATAGCCAAATACAAGCGGTTTCTGCCTATTCTCTTGCTCAAATTGCAAATCGTGAAGACGTGGAGAGACATGGGCGAGCAACGAGCGAGTTGGGGGTCGTGCTTGGTGTGTCGACGAGCGTGGTAGAGGGAAGCAGCGGCTGTTTTCTCTTTTTGCTGAAAAATTAGTTAGTTTTGGGCTGTTTGGGCTCTAGGGTTAAGTTTATTTTGGGCTTATAATTGGGTTAGTTGTTTTTGTAATTTTGGACTCTTTTTTTTGAATTTTTTATGTCGATTATTTGGGTTTTATTTATTTATTGGGCTGGAATTAGATAGCCCGGGCTAAAATTGGGTCTTACAACTACAATTGAAAATTAAGCATTATTATAAAATAAAAAAGAAAAGAGGCATAATGGGTGTGCCACATGCCAGCATGAGGTATATAGATATATATTACAATTTTAGCATACTTTAAGGAATAAAATTAAAATTATACCACTATTTTAAATTTTCAATAGCAAGAAAATGGAGCTTTCTTTATTTCTTTAACATATAAAAAAGAGGCATTGTAACTGCCCTAAAGTGACCCTAGTCGGAAAGCGGTTTCGAGACCGCTAAATCGAGTCACCAAATTATTTGAATATGATATTTATTGTCTAAAATATGTGAATATGAATGTGTGAAAGTTTTAAGCTTCGATTTAGTCGATTACATGTGAATTCAGCTAATAGGACTTATGTGTGACACTTTTAAAATGTGATAGGTTAATCTATAAGGATCCATTAGTGCATGTAATAAAAGGGTAGACTTGCATGTCAATTTCCCCCTTAATTTAGTAGTGGCCGGCCATGACAAGGAGGGTGGACAAATTGTTATGGGCAAAACATGTCATAAACATGTTATGTTAGTGATTTATGTTAGGAAAAATAAAATAAGGAGTATGGGCAATAAAATAATAATGGGAAGGTAAATGATGATGAAAGAAAAAAAAAAGAGTTCATCATCCATGTTTCTTCCTAGCCGATTCTAAAGAAAAAAAGAGAGAGAACAAGAGCATTCGGTGATGAAAACAAGTTGTGTTCTTTGGTTATTCTTGGCCGAATTGAAAGGAGGAAGAAAGGAGTGAAGCAATCGGTTATCTTAGGTCAATTTTAAGGTAAGGAAGTTGATACTAGTTCTTGAAATCCTAGTTGATATTGAGTGAGATATCAAGTTATTGTTGGTAACCCATGTTGAAATTGTGATTTTGGAATAAGTAAGGTTTTCGGCTATGGAGATTAATAAGGGTGATGGTTGTGTTTCATGCTAAATCTAGATGAACAATGGTAGTTTGCTTACATCTTGATATTTATGAGATCCTTTCTTGGTTCTACCTTAGATCCATAAGTATGATTTATGCTTGTTATGTTACTCATGGTTAAAGTGATTCGGCTATGGTTCATGTAAAATAAGATATACATGTGAATTTGGTTATTATATTTGGTTAATGATTTATTCTTGTGAAGTATAAATTTGTAACATGAATTGAGTTGGAAGTTATTACAATGTACTTGTGCATTCGGGTATATGATGAAAATATATGAGGTGGTTATAATCAACTTTGTGATTCGGCTCTTGCACATATATATATATTTGCACATGATGTATTGGTATGACATATATATTATCTCAAGGTATATATTTATATATGATGGTGTTTTAGTTATGGAGAAAATGATGGATGCGTATTGAGTTATAATATGTAATGCATTAGTTAGTAAAATGTATGCCATTTATATGTGGTATTAAGTATATAATTGGCCTCAACATAGACATGCATATTCGGCCACATGAGATGGATTGGTGTTGCATGTATTCGGTTAGAGGCAAGCATATTGATGCTTTTATCTTGGCTTAGATAATCGGCTAAAAGAGAGTGTGGGTTAATATGTTAAGTTGATTCATGATTTCATATGTATGTGACTTAAATGTCTAATGTATATATATGGGCTAAGTACCTTGAGTTCCTCTTTTCGATGCGCAAATGATTAAATCAATTTATTTGTTAAATTAAGTTCAAGATCAAAGGGGAACTAAATCCGATAAAGGGAAGGAAAAAGTGGTAGAATAGCCATCGAAATCGTTCGACAACATCCGAGGTAAGTTTTCGAGTAACGAGACTTAGTTTACGATTTGATTAAGTCATGACGTATGAGCATAACAAATATATGGTGATATGATGATTCTACTTGAATTATATGTTGAGTTAATTAGTCTATACGTATGACGGGTAGCCGTATGTGCATAGAGATCGTGTCATAAAGCAAACTAAACCATGCTGTTTGTATGTGGCTAGTGAGCCGAAAATGGGATTGCTTGATACGTGACTTGTGTTTGAACTCTAATTATGAAAATGAAATATAGATGTGTCATGATTTATTGATATGTGCATGAATATTTGGATGATAACCGGGCTAAGTCCCGAAGGCATTTTGCGCTAGTGACTAGTTCCGGGCTAAGTCCCGAAGGCATTTGTGCGAGTTATTACATCCGGGCTAAGTCCCGAAGGCATTTGTGCGAGTTACTATATCCGGGCTAAGTCCCGAAGGCATTGGCGCGAGTTACTATATCCGGGCTATGTCCCGAAGGCATTGAGCGAGTAGCTATATCCGGTTAAATCCCGAAGGTACTTGGCTTGGGAATGAGCGACCTTGCTGTAATAGTTTCAATTAATATGCTCGTAAAATCCCAGCAATGAGGTATGTCTCGTATATGCATTGATTTAGTTGATCCCTTACAATTAGTATTCGCTCAGTCGATAAATGAGCTACCGGCCTTTGGCTAAGTTGATCTTTTGTGTATGAATATAAGGGTTGGTAAGGTGAAGTAAGTATGATATTGAGAATTTGTGCATATGAAATTATCTGTTTAGCCATATGAATGTTACACTTTAGTTGTGTCTAATTTTATGGCTCAAACTTACTAAGCATTAAATGCTTACTCCGTTCTTTGAATCTCTGTTTTATAGATTTTGGTTCGTCAGCTATCGGACTCGGGATTATTGAAGTCGAAGTCGCCCACACTATCAAAGCCCCCCTTTGGTACACTTTTGGTTGAACTTTGAAATGGCATGTATAGGACTACCCGTTTTGTTATTGGTCATGGACCCTTTGGTTTTGTATAAATTTGGATAGCCATGCGAAAATGGCTTATATACACTTTGAGCTTAATATTATAATCGTCTTGTATGATGTTCGTTAAGAGGTATGGAAATTTTTGGGAATGATTAGCCATTGGAATGGTTAATCATGATCATATTTTGTGCTATATATGCTAAAGGGCTAGTTGAATCATGGAAACTATGTAATAGGTAAAGTCTACCTTAAAAATAGATGCTGATAGCAGCAGTGACGTGAATGTGAAAAATCACTAAAAATAGTAGAAATGAAATTAAATAGTGAATAAATTATGTAATCGAACCTTGATGAATTTATTTTCATAGGAAAGTAACGAAACGATCATATGAACAGTATATTATGAGATATTTAAGTTTTCGCAAAACAGGGCCAGAACGGTTTCTGGATTCCCTGTTCCGACTTTGGAAATTCATTAGAAATTAACCAGAGATAATTAGAAGTCATTCCATATATGTATAGATTCCTTTTCGAGACTAGTTTCTATAGAAACAAACGGCATCAGTATTGAAGCCCTGTACAGGGAGATATCCAAGTCGTAATGCGCAAAGGTCAGTGTAGTCGAACCCTGAAACAAGGGAGACTTTAACTAATAAACTGTACTAATTGGTTTGACCAAAAATTCTAGAAAAAAAATTGTAGATGGACATATGAGTTTAGTTTCAGGAAAAAATTACGGAACTGGTTTTCGAGTTTTGGAACTCGAGATATGATTTTTAAGGTGACAGTGACGCAGTTAGCCAGCTCGTCTGGAAATTCAAAATGGACTGTGCAAATAAGTGATTTAAGTCTGCAAACCCCTCGTGTCCGACTCCGGCAATGGTCTCGGGTATGGGGTGTTACAAAATAAGTCCGTAAATACCTCGTGTTCGACTCCGGTAACGGTCTCGGGTACGGGGTGTTACAATTAAATTGGTATCAGAGCTACGGTTTAGTCGATTCTAAGACTACCGTAATACCTTTGGGTCTAGCTATACATACCATTATGTGATTATTTGGTAGTGTGGTGATTTCTGACAATTGAAAATGTGTTTATTATAGTAATGGATCCCGATCCCGACCGAGCGGTAGCTGAAGATCTTGAGAGTGTAGCGCCTGCTCCCGCACAAGGGACAGCTCCGGCGAACTCTCAACCTATTGCTAGTAATCCGAATGATGAAACTAGACAAGCTTTCTATAGCATGATGAATGATTGGTTCAACCAATACATTCGAACTAATACGGCTGTTCCACAACCTCCATTCCCGACTAATGCCTCCCCCGCACCTACAATACCTCCGGCAACTGACCAAATAAGGTCAAATAAACCCTCAGTAGACAGAATCCGAAAACACGGGGCTACTGAATTTAAAGCTACGGACAGCGACGACGCCGAGCAAGCTGAATTTTGGTTGGACAACACTATCCGGGTACTCGATGAGCTATCTTGCACACCCGATGAGTGCCTAAAGTGTACTATCTCATTGCTACGTGATTCTGCCTACTATTGGTGGAATGCGTTGACTTCTGTTGTGCCCAGAGAGCAAGTAACTTGGGAGTTTTTCCAAACTGAGTTTCGGAAAAAGTATATCAGTCAGAGATTCATGGATAAAAAACGGAAGGAATTTCTTGAACTTAAACAAAGTTCCATGTCGGTTACCGACTATGAACGAAAGTTTGTAAGGCTTAGCCGGTACGCTCGAGAATGCATTTCCTCAGAAGCCGTAATGTGTAAACGTTTCGAAGATGGACTGAATGATGATATAAAGCTTTATGTTGGCATTTTAGAAATCCGAGAATTTGTGGTGCTTGTCGAGCGAGCTTGCAAAGCCGAGGTGTTCAGTAAGGAGAAAAGGTAAGCTGATGTGGGAGCAAGGGAGTTTCGTAAGAGATCTTCAGGAAAGCCCTTTCAACAGTCATCGAAGAAATTTAGAGATGACTTAGGCCGGTCTAGGGACACTTCGGGTTTTCTAGACGAGATCGCAATCGACCCCCTGTGAGCACACGAGTCACTCCGGTCGCCAGTGTTGAAAATGATCGTCGAGACAGAACGGAGTGCCAGTATTGTGGTAAATGGCATTCAGGGAGTTATAGATTCCATGACCGCTCCTGTTACAAGTGCGGATCAGTTGACCACTTCATTAAAGATTGCCCAAGGTTGTCTGAACAGAATGTAAATCAGAGTGGGAAACCGGGTGCTACCACTGCTCGAGGTAGACCATCTAGAAATACGGGCAATGCTAGTGGTGGTCAGAGAGGATTTAGAGAGGCTACGACCAGATTTGAGGCTCGTGCTCCTGCCAGAGCTTATGCTATACGCGCATGTGAGGATGCTTCCTCGCCAGATGTTATTACCGGTACTTTTACTCTCTTTGATACTAATGTGATTGCTTTGATTGACTCTGGTTCTACTCATTCTTATATATGTGAAACCTTAGCATCCAGTAAGACTTTACCTATTGAGTCTACTGAGTTCGTAATTCGGGTGTCAAATCCCTTGGGTCGTTACGTGCTTGTCGACAAAGTGTGTAAGAAATGCCCCCTAGTAATTCGAGGTTCCTGTTTTTCGGCGGACTTGATACTTTTGCCGTTCGATGAATTTGATGTTATTCTCGGTTTGGATTGGTTGACCGTGCATGATGCGGTTGTGAATTGCAAAAGCAAGACTATTGATTTGAGGTGCGCAAATAACGAGATAATCCGAGTTGAGTGTACTGCCTTGAGTGGATTGCCAACAATAATATCCTCGATGTTAGCTCAAAAATATGTAAGAAAGGGGTGCAAAGCGTACCTTGCGTATGTACTTGATGACAAAGAGTTGGAAAAGAAGCCTGAATCTGTGCCAGTGGTTTGTGAATACCCGGATGTTTTTCTCGAAGAATTACCGGGTTTACCACCTGTTCGAGAGGTAGAGTTTGGTATTGAGCTTGTACCTGGGGCTACGCCGATTTTGATAGCTCCATATCGTATGGCACCAACCGAGTTAAAAGAGTTGAAAGCTCAATTGCAAGAATTGACGGATAGAGGTTTCGCTCGACCAAGTTTCTCACCTTGGGGTGCACCAGTATTGTTTGTGAAAAAGAAGGACGGAACCATGAGGTTGTGCATTGACTATCTTCAGCTGAATAAAGTGACGATAAAGAATAAATATCCATTACCGCGTGTTGATGATTTGTTTGATCAACTGAAGGGAGCCTCGGTGTTTTCAAAGATAGATCTGAGATCGGGTTATTATCAGTTGCGAATTCGAGATTTGGATATACCCAAAACTACTTTCAGAACGAGATACGGCCACTACGAGTTCTTAGTGATGCCGTTTGGGCTCACTAATGCCCCTGCGGTATTTATGGATTTGATGAATCGGATATTCAGACAGTATTTGGACCGGTTCGTAGTTGTGTTCATTGATGACATCTTGGTCTATTCAAGAGATGAGACCGAACATGCTGAGCACCTGAGATTAGTGTTGCGAATTTTACGGGATAAGCAGTTATATGCTAAGTTTAGTAAGTGTGAGTTCTGGTTAAGAGAGGTTAGCTTCTTGGGTCATGTGGTATCTGCATCGGGTATTCGAGTTGATCCGAGCAAAATTTCAGCCATACTTAACTGGAAGCCTCCGAGAAATATTACTGAGGTTCGGAGCTTTTTGGGACTTGCCGGTTACTACCGACGGTTTGTAAAAGGTTTCTCGATGATAGCCACACCAATGACGAAGCTACTTCAAAAAGATGTTAAGTTCGAATGGACGGAAAAATGTCAGAAAAGTTTTGATCAACTGAAAATTTATTTGACTGAAGCTCCAATTCTAGTGCAGCCAGAATCAGGCAAAGAGTTTGTCATTTATAGTGATGCCTCCCTACTGGGGTTGGGTTGCGTATTGATGCAAGAAGGTCGAGTTGTGGCCTATGCGTCGAGACAATTAAAGCCACATGAGAAAAATTATCCGACCCATGATCTCGAATTAGCTGCCATCGTATTCGCTTTGAAAATATGGCGACATTACTTATTTGGTGAGAAGTGCCATGTATTTTCGGATCACAAAAGTCTCAAATATTTGATGACCCAAAGAGACTTAAATCTGCGACAAAGACGTTGGCTCGAGTTGTTAAAATATTATGAGCTTGTCATTGACTATCACCCGGGAAAGGCTAATGTGGTTGCGGATGCCTTAAGTCGTAAATCACTGTTTGCTTTACGAGCAATAAATGTACACTTGTCTGTTCTATCCGACAATGTGTTAGTAGCGGAATTAAAGGCTAGACCATTGTTGATTCATCAAATTCGTGAAGCTCAGAAAGTCGATGATGAATTAATTTCAAAACGGGCTGAATGTGTTTCGAATATGGAATCAGAGTTTCAAATTGATGATGACGATTGTTTGAGGTTCAGAAGTCATTTGTGTGTTCCAAGAAATTTAGAACTTATTTCGATAATTCTGAACGAAGCTCATTGTAGCCGAATGTCAATTCACCCGGGGAGTACGAAAATGTACAACGATCTGAGACGTCAGTTTTGGTAGCATAGTATGAAACGAGACATTTCCGATTTTGTTTCGAAGTGCTTAGTATGTCAGCAAGTGAAGGCAGAACATCAAGTGCCTATGGGTTTACTTCAGCCGATCATGATACCTGAATGGAAATGGGATCGAGTCACGATGGATTTTGTATCTGGGTTGCCAATGTCGGCAAGTAAGAAAGATGCGATTTGGGTTGTTGTTGATAGACTGACTAAGTCGGCTCACTTTATCCCCGTACGAACGGATTTTTCATTGGATAAACTAGCTGAGTTGTATGTTTCTCAGATTGTGAGACTACACGGGGTACCCATTTCTATTGTGTCGGATAGAGATCCGAGATTCACCTCGCGATTTTGGAAGAAATTGCAAGAAGCTTTGGGTACCAAGTTGCATTTTAGCACCGCTTTTCATCCACAAACCGATGGTCAATCCGAGCGGATAATTCAGATACTTGAGGATATGTTGAGATGTTGCATCCTCGAGTTTAGTGGTTCATGGGAGCGGTATTTACCTTTGATTGAATTCGCTTACAACAATAGTTTTCAATCAAGTATTAAGATGGCACCTTACGAGGCTTTGTACGGGCGTAAATGTCGTACGCCATTGTTTTGGACCGAGCTCGGTGAAAGTAAAATTTTCGGAGTGGATTTGATTAAAGATGCTAAACAAAAAGTAAAAATAATTCGTGAAAGTCTGAAGGCAGCACCAGATCGTCAGAAGTCGTATGCGGATTTAAAACGAAGAGATATTGTGTATCAGGTGGGAGACAAAGTGTTTCTTAAGGTCTCACCTTGGAAAAAGATACTCAGATTTGGCCGTAAGGGCAAACTGAGTCCGAGGTTCATAGGGCCATATGAAGTATCCGAACGAATTGGTCCAGTTGCGTATAGATTGATTTTGCCCCCTGAACTTGAAAAGATTCACGACGTCTTTCATGTTTCGATGCTTCGACGTTATAGATCTGATCCATCACACGTAATTAATCCATCGGAGGTTGAAATTCAATTCGATATGAGTTATGAAGAAGAACCGATTCGTATCCTAGCTCGTGAAGTGAAAGAGTTGCGAAACAAAAGGGTTCCGTTAGTAAAAGTGTTATGGCTCAAACACGGGATGGAAGAAGCTACTTGGGAACCCGAGAACTCTATGAAAGAGCGATACCCAAACCTATTTACCGGTAATATTTTCGGGGACGAAAATTTCTTAAGTGGGGGAGAGTTGTAACAGCCCTAAAATGACCCTAGTCGGAAAGCGGTTTCGAGACCGCTAAACTGAGTCACCAAATTATTTGAATATGATATTTATTGTCTAAAATATGTGAATATGAATGTGTGAAAGTTTTAAGCTTCGATTTAGTCGATTGCATGTGAATTCAGCTAATAGGACTTATGTGTGACACTTTTGAAATGTGATAGGTTAATCTATAAGGATCCATTAGTGCATGTAATAAAAGGGTGGACTTGCATGTCAATTTCCCTCTTAATTTAGTAGTGGCCGGCCATGACAAGGAGGGTGGACAAATTGTTATGGGCAAAACATGTCATAAACATGTTATGTTAGTGATTTATGTTAGGAAAAATAAAATAAGGAGTATGGGCAATAAAATAATAATGGGAAGGTAAATGATGATGAAAGAAAAAAAAAATAAAGAGGTCATCATCCATGTTTCTTCCTAGCCGATTCTAAAGAAAAAAAAAGAGAGAACAAGAGCATTCGGTGATGAAAACAAGTTGTGTTCTTTGGTTATTCTTGGCCGAATTGAAAGGAGGAAGAAATGAGTGAAGCAATCGGTCATCTTAGGTCAA